>NW_021703776.1:28862257-29179251 GCF_005190385.1 Monodon monoceros | reverse complement strand
TGGGTCAAAAAGGATCTTGCTGTGATTTATGTCATAGAGTGTTCTGCCTATGTTTTCCTCTAACAGTTTGATAGTTTCTGGCCTTAAATTTAGGTCTTTAATCCATTTTGAGCTTATTTTTGTGTATGGTGTTAGGGAGTGATCTAATCTCATACTTTTACATGTACCTGTCCAGTTTTCCCAGCACCACTTATTGAAGAGGCTGTCCTTTCTCCACTGTACATTCCTACCTCCTTTATCAAAGATAAGTTGAGCATATGTGTGTGGGTTTATCTCGGGGCTTTCTATCCTGTTCCATTGATCTATCTTTCTATTTTTGTGCCAGTACCGTACTGTCTTGATTACTGTAGCTTTGTAGTATAATCTGAAGTGCAGGAGCCTGATTCCTCCAGCTCCGTTTTTCGTTCTGAAAACTGCTTTGGCTATTCGGGGTCTTTTGTATTTCCATACAAATGGTGAAATTTTTTGCTCTAGTTCTGTGAAAAATGCCAGTGGTAGTTTGATAGGGATTGCACTGAATCTATAGATTGCTTTGGGTAGTAGAGTCATTTTCACAATGTTGATTCTTCCAATCCGAGAACATGGTATATCTCTCCATCTATTTGTATCATCTTTAATTTCTTTCATCAGTGTCTTATTATTTTCTGCATACAGGTCTTTTGTCTCCTTAGGTAGGTTTATTCCTAGATATTTTATTCTTTTTGTTGCAATTGTAAATGGGAGTGTTTTCTTGATTTCACTTTCAGATTTTTCATTATTAGTGTATAGGAATGCCAGAGATTTCTGTGCTTTAATTTTGTATCCTGCTACTTTACCAAATTCATTGATTAGCTCTAGTAGTTTTCTGGTAGCATCTTTAGGATTCTCTATGTATAGTATCATGTCATCTGCAAACAGTGACAGCTTTACTTCTTCTTTTCTGATTTGGATTCCTTTTATTTCCTTTCCTTCTCTGATTGCTGTGGCTAAAACTTCCAAAACTATGTTGAATAAGAGTGGTGAGATTGGGCAACCTTGTCTTGTACCTGATCTTAGTGGAAATGGTTTCAGTTTTCCACCATTGAGAATGATGTTGGGTGTGGGCTTGTCATATATGGCCTTTATTACGTTGAGGAAAGTTCCCTCTATGCCTACTTTCTGGAGGGTTTTTATCATAAATGGGTGTTGAATTTTGTCAAAAGCTTTCTCTGCATCTATTGAGATGATCATATTGTTTTTCTCCTTCAATTTGTTAATATGGTTTATCACATTGATAGATTTGCGTATATTGAAGAATCCTTGCATTCCTGGAATAAACCCCACTTGATCATGGTCTATGATCCTTTTAATGTGCTGTTGGATTCTGTTTGCTAGTATTTTGTTGAGGATTTTTGCATCTATGTTCATCAGTGATATTGGCCTGTAGTTTTCTTTCTTTGTGACATCCTTGTCTGGTTTTGGTATCAAGGTGATGGTGGCCTCATAGAAGGAATTTGGGAGTGTTCCTCCCTCTGCTATATTTTGGAAGAATTTGAGAAGGATAGGTGTTAGCTCTTCTCTAAACGTTTGATAGAATTCGCCTGTGAAGCCATCTGGTCCTGGGCTTTTGTTTGTTGGAAGATTTTTAATCACAGTTTCAATTTCAGTGCTTGTGATTGGTCTGTTCATATTTTCTATTTCTTCCTGATTCAGTCTTGGCAGGTTGTGCATTTCTAAGAATTTGTCCATTTCTTCCAGGTTGTCCATTTTATTGGCATAGAGTTGCTTGTAGTAATCTCTCATGGTCTTTTGTATTTCTGCAGTGTCAATTGTTACTTCTCCTTTTTCATTTCTGATTCTATTGATTTGAGTCTTCTCCCTTTTTTTCTTGATGAGTCTGGCTAGTGGTTTATCTATTTTGTTTATCTTCTCAAAGAACCAGCTTTTAGTTTTGTTGATCTTTGCTATCGTTTCTTTCATTTATTTTTCATTTATTTCTGATCTGATTTTTATGATTTCTTTCCTTCTGCTAACTTTGGGGTTTTTTTCTTCTTCTTTCTGTAATTGCTTTAGGTGCAAGGTTAGGTTGTTTATTTGAGATGTTTCCTGCTTCTTAAGGTGGGCTTGTATTGCTATAAACTTCCCACTTAGAACTGCTTTTGCTGCATCCCATAGGTTTTGGATTGTTGTGTCTCCATTGTCTTTTGTTTCTAGGTATTTTTTTATTTCCTCTTTGATTTCTTCAGTGATCACTTCGTTATTAAGTAGTGTATTGTTTAGCCTCCACGTGTTTGTATTTTTTACAGATCTTTTCCTGTAATTGATATCTAGTCTCATGGCGTTGTGGTTGGAAAAGATACTTGATACAATTTCAATTTTCTTAAATTTACCAAGGCTTGATTTGTGACCCAAGATATGTTCTATCCTGGAGAATGTTCCATGAGCACTAGAGAAAAATGTGTATTCTGTTTTTTTTGGATGGAGTGTCCTATAAATATCAATTAAGTCCATGTTGTTTAATGTATCATTTAAAGTGTGTGTTTCCTTATTTATTTTCATTTTGGATGATCTGTCCATTGGTGAAAGTGGGGTGTTAAAGTCCCCTACTATGATTGTGTTACTGTCGATTTCCCTTTTATGGCTGTTAGTATGTGCCTTATGTATTGAGGTGCTCCTATGTTGGGTGCATAAATATTTACAATTGTTATATCTTCTTCTTGGATCGATCCCTTGATCATTATGTAGTGTCCTTCTTTGTCTCTTCTAATAGTCTTTATTTTAAAGTCTATTTTGTCTGATATGAGACTTGCTACTCCAGCTTTCTTTTGGTTTCCATTTGCATGGAATATCTTTTTCCATCCCCTCACTTTCAGTCTGTATGTGTCCCTAGGTCTGAAGTGGGTGTCTTGTAGACAGCATATAGATGGGTCTTGTTTTTGCATCCAATCAGCAAGCCTGTGTCTTTTGGTGGGAGCATTTAGTCCATTTACATTTAAGGTAATTATCGATATGTATGTTCCTATTCCCATTTTCTAAATTGTTTTGGGTTCATTATTGTAGGTCTTTTCCTTCTCTTGTGTTTCCTGCCTAGAGAAGTTCCTTTAGCATTTGTTGTAAAGGTGGTTTGGTGGTGCTGAACTTCCTCAGCTTTTGCTTGTCTGTAAAGGTTTTAATTTCTCCGTCAAATCTGAATGAGATCCTTGCTGGGTAGAGTAATCTTGGTTGCAGGTTTTTCTCCTTCATCACTTTCAGTATGTCCTGCCACTCCCTTCTGGCTTGCAGAGTTTCTGCTGAGAGATCAGCTGTTAACCTTATGGGGATTCCCTTGTGTGTTATTTGTTGTTTTTTCCTTGCTGCTTTTAATATGTTTTCTTTGTATTTAATTTTTGACAGTTTGATTAATATGTGTCTTGACGTATTTCTCCTCGGATTTATCCTGTATGGGACTCTCTGTGCTTCCTGGACTTGATTAAGTATTTCCTTTCCCATATTAGGGAAGTTTTCGACTATAATCTCTTCAAATATTTTCTCAGTCCCTTTCTTTTTCTCTTCTTCTTCTGGAAGCCCTATAATTTGAATGCTGGTGTGTTTAATGTTGTCCCAGAGGTCTCTGAGACTGTCCTCAGTTCTTTTCATTCTTTTTTCTTTATTCTGCTCTGCAGTAGTTATTTCCACTGTTTTATCTTCCAGGTCACTTATCTGTTCTTTTGCCTCAGTTATTCTGCTATTGATCCCTTCTAGAGTCTTTTTCATTTCATTTATTGTGTTGTTCATCATTGTTTGTTTCATCTTTAGTTCTTCTAGGTCTTTGTGAAATGTTTCTTGCATTTTGTCCATTCTATTTCCAAGATTTTGGATCATCTTTACTATCATTATTCTGAATTCTTTTTCAGATAGACTGCCTATTTCCTCTTCATTTGTTACGTCTGGTGCGTTTTTATCTTTCTGCTTCATCTGCTGTGTGTTTTTCTGTCTTCTCATTTTGCTTATCTTACTGTGTTTGGGGTCTCCTTTTTGCAGGCTGCAGGTTCGTGGTTCCCGTTGTTTTTGATGTCTGTCCCCAGTTGCTAAGGTTGGTCCAGTGGGTTGTGTAGGCTTCCTGGTGGAGGGGACTAGTGCCTGTGTTCTGGTGGATGAGGCTGGATCTTGTCTCTCTAGTGGGCAGGTCCACGTCTGGTGGTGTGTTTTGGGGTGTCTGTGGACTTACTATGATTTTAGGCAGCCTCTCTGCTAATGGGTGGGGTTGTGTTCCTGTTTTGCTAGTTGTTTGGCATAGGGTGTCCAGCACTGTAGCTTGCTGGTCGTTGAGTGAAGCTGGGTGCTGGTGTTGAGATGGAGATCTCTGGGAGATTTTCGCCGTTTGATATTATGTGGAGCTGGGAGGTCTCTTGTTGACCAGTGTCCTGAAGTTGGCTCTCCCACCTCAGAGGCACAGCACTGACTCCTGGCTGCAGCACCAAGAGCCTTTTATCTACATGGCTCAGAATAAAAGTGAGAAAAAGTAGAGAGAAAGAATTAGTAAAAGTAGGAAGAAAGAAAGAAAGAAAGAAAGAAAGAAAAAAAGAAAGAAAGAAAGAAAGAAAGAAGGGAAGGAAGGAAGGAAGGGAGGAGGGAAGGAAGGAAAAAAGAAAGAAGATACAGTAAAATAAAATAAGGTATAATAAAGTTATTAAATTAAAAAATAATTATTTAGAGAAAAAAAAGGGACGGATAGAACCTTAGGACAAATGGTGGAAGCAAAGCTATACAGACAAAATCTTACACAGAAGCATACACATACACCCTCACAAAAAGAGGTAAAGGGGAAAAAATCATAAATCTTGCTCTCAAAGTCCACCTCCTCAATTTGGGATGATTCGTTGTCTAAAGGAGGGAAGGAAGGAAAGAAAGAAAGAAAGAGAGAGAGAGACAGAGAGAGAGGAAGGAAGGAAGGAAGAAGGAAAGAAAGAAAGAAAAGGAAAGAAAGAAGGTAAAGTATAATAAAGTTATTAAAATTAATTATTAAGAAAAAAATTTTTTAAAAAAACGGACGGATAAAACCCTAGGACAAATGGTGGAAGCAAAGCTATAAAGACAAAATCTCACACAGAAGCATATACATACACACTCACAGAAAGAGGAAAAGGGGAAAAAATCATAAATCTTGCTCTCAAAGTCCACCTCCTCAATTTGGGATGATTCGTTGTCTATTCAGGTATTCCACAGATGCAGGTACATCAAGTTGATTGTGGAGTTTTAATCCGCTGCTTCTGAGGCTGCTGGGAGAGATTCCCCTTTCTCTTCTTTGTTCTCACAGCTCCCAGGGGCTCAGCTTTGGATATGGCCCCGCCTCTGCGTGTAGGTTGCCGGAGAGCATCTGTTCTTCGCTCAGACTGGACGGGGTTAAAGGAGCCGCTGATTCGGGGGCTCTGGCTCACTCAGGCCGGGGGGAGGGAGGGGCACGGAGTGCGGGGTGATCCTTCGGCGGCAGAGGCCGGCATGACGTTGCACAAGCCTGAGGCCCGCTGTGCGTTCTGCCAGGGAAGCTGTCCCTGGATCCCGGGACCCTGGCAGTGGCGGGCTGCACAGGCTCCCCGGAAGAGGGGTGTGGATAGTGACCTGTGCTCGCACACAGGCCCCTTGGTGGCGGCAGCAGCAGCCTTAGCGTCTCCTGCCCGTCTCTGGGGTCCGTGCTTTTAGCCGCGGCTCGCGCCCGTCTCTGGAGTTCCTTTAAGCAGCGCTCTTAAACCCCTCTCCTCGCGCACCAGGAAACAAAGAGGGAGGAAAAAGTCTCTTACGTCTTCGGCAGCTCCAGACCTTTTCCCCTCATCTCCTTTTTATACCCACTTTATTCTCTTCATCCTCTAAAGCTCAGCTTATAGTCTTCAGGAAGACTTTCAGATCATTTCTGCTCACAGAATTCATTCCCACCTTTAAAATCATTTTGTGGAGGTAGTATGGTATAGAGCAGTGGTTCTGGAACTTAAGCAGGCATCAGAATCCTGGTGAGGAGGGCTTGTTAAAACTTGATTTCTTTTGTCCGTTCCTCAGAGTTTCTGATTCTGTAGGTCTGGGTAGGACCCAGGAATTTGAATTTCTAAGAAGTTGCCAGGTGATGCTGATGTGCTGATCTGGGGACCACACTTTGAAAACGACTGCTATAGAAGCATAGAAGACCATCCTGGGAGCCAGACAGATCTGGATTTGTATCCCAGTTCCTCTACTTCCAAGGTATATGATAGTGAACTAGTTATTTTTCCTCTCTAAAGTTCAGTTCCCTCACCTGTAAAAAGAGAACAATATTAACAACTACCTGGAAGATTCATTTATTAGGATTTAACAAAATGACATATGTGTTATTAAATACTGGATATCTTTGGTATTATTTTTGTTGCTTATGGTAAAAACTAAAATATACCAGCTATTATTTTTGTTGTGGAAAATAAAAGGTTAGAAAATAGAGATTTGTTGACATGCATAGGTCAAACCCAAGAGAATGTAAACTTTCTTACATGCCAGTTTTACATACCCCAAACTGGCCTGTAAGCAAGCTACATGGATTAGTAGAGCAATCATTTACCTTACAATGGCTATAGTGACCCACTTCTGTGTACATATTACTTCATCCTTAACAAGAGGAATGAAGTGTGTTGATACGTTACCATTTGATACAGGGACTCCCTATTGGGCAGAGTTTTATTCTAAGTTTCTCAAAGGATTAGCTCTTTCTCATGTTCAGCTTACCATGTCTGCTTTTAGCATAGACAGGAATATCTGGTCCAATCTGCCGTGGTCAAAATGGCAGGGTTGGTTGTGTTTGATGTACCCAGTATAAGTCACAGAAGAGATAGCAAGGGAATTGCATTCCTCCCAAGAGCACAATGGGAATGGCAAATAGGATCTTGGCATGGACCATCTTGACAGGTATTTTCACTTGTAATTCTTGGCTGGGCTTGGCTGAGTGGCTTTGCTGTAAGGTCTGTCTCTAGGTTGAAGGGGCTGTGGCTACAGAGGAAGCTCTTTTCACAGCTATGGGAAAGGTACAAGAGAACAAGCAGAGGGACTTCCCTGGTGGTCCAGTGGTTAAGACACTGTGCTCCCAACGCAGGGGGCCCGTATTCAATTCCTAGTCAGGGAACTAGATGCTGCCTGCCGCAACTAAGAGCCCGCATGCCACAACTCAAAACATCCCGCATGCCACAACTAAAGATCCCACACATGGCAACGAAGGTCCCGCACGCCACAACTAAGACCTGGCACAGCCAAATACGTAAATAAATAATAAAAAAGAAACCACTTATTAAAAAAAAAAAGAAAGCAAGCAGAAGTATGCAAGGCATACAGAGACCTAGGCTTAGAACTAGCATTCTATCACTTCTGCCCGCTTTGTTGGCCAAAGCAAGTTACGGGGTGGGGAAAGGTAGTCGGTCTCTATGATGCCATTAAAGCAATCAATTTACCCCCAAAATTAACAAAACAAATGAAGGCTCTACATGAAGAAAATTACAAATTTTCAATATAAAATCAAGGTCTGAACAAATTGAGAGGCATAGCATGTTCTTGGATGAGAAGATTTAATTATAAAAAACTATTCTCAAATCAATTTATACATTTCATACAATTCCAATTAGAATACCAAGTTGGATTTGTTTTGTGGAGCTGGACACAGCAACTGGGAAGTTCATTTGGAAGAAAAAAAATCTTTAAAATGTCGAGAAATGTATCTAAAAGAATAGTGAGGGAGACTTCGCAAATATCAGAACATAGTATAAAGCCATTACAACCCAAGTAATATGAAACCGGCATAGTAGACGAATTGTTCATTCAGACATAGAGCAGGAAACATTAAAATTTAGCATATGACAGGAGTATTTTAATTCAGGGAGAAAAGATTGATAATTGGTGCTGGCACAACTGGTCATCCATCTATAAGAAAATGAAATTGGATTCCTATGTTTCACATATACAAAAGTAAATTCCAGTTAAAAGACAACTATAAAAATTAAATTGTTAAGAACTTTAGAAAAAAATCTAAGAGACAACATTTACAGGCTATGGGGAGAGAAAGACCCTACTACTACTACTATTACTACTACTACTACTACTACTACTAGCATCTACTACAGCCTAGCATCTATTTTTTTTTAATTTACAATAAAAGTTTTTTCTAGCATCTATTTTAAAAATTGATATATCTGAGCATATAAGTACTAAATTTTTTTAATGCAAAATTAACTATAAGCAATGCCTGCAGGCAATTTGGAACAAATATTTGCAAAACAGATGATGGATTTAGCAAGGGTTAATAACTATAACATACAGAGTGGTCTTAAAATTTGACAAAGAAGAAAAACAGAAAAATAAGGGATATGAATATGCAATTCACAAGAGCAAATCCAAACAGCCAATAAATATATTAGAAGATGCTCTAATGTGCTACCAGTCATAAAAATGCAAACTAACATTGATACATTGCTTTACATCTCCCAGACTAGAAAATACTAAAAAAAAAAAAAAAAAAAAAAATCTAAACAGGGATAACAGCTATTGCAAGCAGAGATAAAAAACCAAGGGTACACTCATCACGCTAGTAGAAGTGAATTTTCATAGTCCACCTCTTTGGTACCCCAGTGTCACATTTTTCTTCCCATTTAAATAACCCTCTCACTCTCTTTAAAGTCCAAGTCTCTGGGTGATGTTCATTCCTTTCCATGCGGTCTCCTCGTGTTTCCCCAGTGTCAAATGATGTAAAAACTTAAATACAATTTAAGTTGTATGTATGTTGTAATTTATTAATTTCAACACAGACATATGCAGTAATTAAACATTAGGAAAAATTGCAAAATAAGCTTCCATTTGAAAAGGGACAGAGTAAAAACATCCACCTGTCACTGGTCCACAGCAAACATTCAAACCCTGATGGGCAGGAGTGGCAAGGGCTCTGTGGTGTCAAGGAAGTTGCTGCCAATCTAGCAGACCTTGTTTCTGTTTTCTGGGAAATCCCTCTGTCCTTCCATTCATGCCTCTGTTTCTCCCTGAGGTGGGAGTAAGGGATCCTCCTTGTCCATCATATTTCGTGACAAGGAGTGAGGTCAACTGCCTAGTTTTTGTTTTGTTTTGTTTTTTTTGTGGTACGCGGGCTTATCACTGTTGTGGCCTCTCCCGTTGCGGAGCACAGGCTCCGGACGCGCAGGCTCAGCGGCCATGGCTCACGGGCCCAGCCGCTCCACAGCATGTGGGATCTTCCTGGACCGGGGCACGAACCCCTGTCCCCTGCACCGGTAGGCGGGCTCTCAACCACTGCGCCACCAGGGAAGCCCAACACTTCTTTATTAGAGCTTGCTATGCCAGGAATTGCACTAGATTAGGCAAATATGTTAACTTGCTGGTTCTCAAGCTTGGGTATATATCAGAATCACCTGGAAACTTTCAATAAAATGCAGATGTTCAGGTCTTATCCTATTTCAGTGAGCCTCTGTATCTTGTACTAACTTTCTGGGTCGGTCCAGTATGTACCTAACTTTGAATTCTTCCTGCATTAACTCATTATATCTAAGGTTGCTCTCATTTCTCTCTTTACAGAAGCCCAAGCTAGGATTCAGAGGTTAAGTAATTGGTTTGAGTTGGCTGGAAGAGAGGGAGAACTTAAAAAGTAAGTTTTGCTTGAATTGGTGGGGAGTTTAGAAGCTTGAAGATCTTAGTTGATATTAATATGACATTACTCTTGCTCACAGTCTGGAGAAGATTGATGACATTATAGACAGGTATGCTTGGAAAAAAGTATTGCACATTAAAACAAGAAACCAAGAAAACATTCTCAGCGTCTGTTTGCCACCTTACGTTATTAACCCATTTTTTTCATTAAGCATTTCAAGTATTATTTGCGCATAGTTAAAAAAAAACAATGGAGAAAAAGTTTCTCCCTCAATATTAGATGTTTCTAATGCATCCTAAGGACTGGCATGGGGAGTGTTTATGCACTTTTTAAGACTTACATTTTATAGTGTATGTCATTTTGGGTCATTTCCCTCATCACCCAATCCCAGTTTTGTTAGTTTTCCACTGCATATAGAATAAAATGTAAACTCCTTTACATGAGCTAAAACACTCTTCTTGATCTGGCCCTGCCTGCTTCTTCCACTATTTCTACCATTTCCTTTAACCGTATTTCACCTCGCTGGCTTTGTGCTGTCTGAGGGTCTTGCATCAGATGGCTCTTCTGCCTGAAAGACTCTCCCCCGATCTTGTCTGGCATTCAGGTGTTACCTTAGATGATCCTACGCAGTTCGTCCGTTAGTCTGTTTTGTTTTCTTATAAGTGTTGATCACTATCTGAAAGTATCTTATTTATGTACTTGCTTACTGTCTTTCTCCTCCATTCACAAATAAGCTGCATAAGAATAAGGACTTTGTCTTGTTCCTCAATGTTTCCACAATATCTTGAAAAAAAAAAAAAACAGTGCCTGGCACATAACAGGGCATAATACATATTTGTTGAACGAAAGAATATGCCTTTCATACAGAGGAACAGACACACACACACACACACACACACACACTCTCTCTCTCTCTCTCTCTCTCTCTAAGAAATTTACAACAATGGGATCATGTTATCATTAAAAAAATTAATTCTGTGTCTTGGAGATTTTCCCAGAAAAACACACACAGATCTACCTAGTTCTTTTTTTACGGTTTAAAGATCTCCAGGATATAAAATTTAGTTAAAAATAAAAAAGCGAAGGGCATAATGTAATACTATTTTGTGGATATACTGTGATTCGTTTATTTAGACCCCCATTGATGGATATTTAGGTTGATTCCAGGAGTTTGCCGTTTCAAAAATACAAAAATGAATATAATCACACTAGTGTCTTGGAGTACTTTTATCTCTCAATTTAAAAATTTTAATATTTCAGTTGCATACATAAGCAATATTTTATCAGAATCACCATATTATGTGACTGTTATTGCTGGTGGGAGGGAGATATTATTAATTAAAATTAATACCTAAGGATTTTCAAAGATTGATAGGATAATTAGGGAGAAAACTTCTTATTTATTTTAGCTCCAGATTTACTGTGTTATTATTATATGTGAGATGCCAATTTTTAAATGAATTTCCTGGAAAAGAAAAAAATATTTTCCTTATTACTCTGACTTTTGAAATAAAATCAAGAATTGGTTAATTTCTCAAGTGTAAAATTCAGCAATGCCCATGCTTGCTGACCCATGAGGAATTTGAAAAGGCTGGCTAATGCATTATTGATTGTACTTTTTCTATTAGTTCTAGGAAGTGGGCAGTCCTTGGGGTGGGGTGAAGCGTTCAGGGCCTAGGTGGATCATGCTGTGTGTCTCCTTCTCTGCTCCACCAGTCTTGTTAATCTAGTGATATCAGGTCACAAGGAACACTGCGCTTCTGTAGATCGAGTGTTTGTGAGACTCGGGTCCGGTTAGCCCGCAGAACCAACTCCTGCCTCATCCCATGGATGCTTCCTTGAATTACAATTCATTTTTCACAAGAGGAGAGGACAAGGTGGAGGACAGCTGGCCCACGGGCATTTATCTGATCCACAATAGCCTAGGTCGGTGTTTCCCAGAGGGTTATGTTTGTACCTCTTTGGACCTCTGGACACATTCTAATTTATCAGTCTTTATTTTAAAAGCATTCATGGAAGCCTAAGCAGGGCCTCCCACCTGTTGTTCCCAACCCCAAACTATGTCTTGACATGTCACTACCCTCTGGGAAGCCACAAGTTACCGTAGCAAGAAGCAATAACCAGTTCTCTAAGACCTGGAAGGACCTGCCTTTCCTTGGTGGCAATTCCAGGTTTATTTACACACCCAACCCCAAGAAGAAAGAAGGCCAAAAGAGCATCTGTGTGTGCCTTATGCTTTTAAATGCTTGATGAATGCTTATACTTTTAAAGGTGGCCAAATGAGTACTTTGAGCCTTATCAATCTGGTTTAGCAATTCCTCCTTCCTTGGGGAGAAGATAGGGGTTGGCATAAGGTGGTTGGAGTGGCAGATATATCTCCTCTTCTATATCTGGATTAAGTTTAAAAAGAGATTTTTTTTCCAAGTGGAAATGGAAGAACTCATTTAAGGAACAGAAGTTTGAAGATAGGGAATATTTTGAACCCACCTTGATCTGTGTACCTCACCCTTTTGTCTTTCTGAATTGCTTTAATGTAATATATATATATGTAACACATATATAATGTATATATATTACATTAAATACATATGTATCTAATACTCATATATACCTTTTTCTTTCTTTTTCTTTAAGTAGATCTTGGGAAGTCCACATATAGATCTAAGTATATAACATGCTTGGTTATATGATGTCAGGAGTATTCTGATCTGTCTTGGGCCTTTTTCCAGTGCTAATGGCTAAGGTTCCATGAACTGCCAGAACACCTCTGAAAGAAGATGAAGTCACTGGCTGAGACTCCCTTGCTCCCCACCCAGGACAATATTTCAGAATTGTAGATGAAAATCACAGTGTAAGATTTTTTCTCACCCATTTTCTTATATCATGGTGTTTACTATGGGAGGTTTTAAAGGTAATTAGTGTAGTATTGAACTTTGAGGATATAATGAAATGTGGACAGGTTTTTAACCTATGTATGAACCTTTGCAGGAATGTTTGCCTTTGAGCCAGGCTTGAGCATCTCATTATTTATTCCCATGATGCCAGTTGACTGAACTGCATAATAGTTCCAAAGATTCTGTCTGCCAGAATCTTGTCTATTTTCATAGTGTATTCAGAAGACTCTGAAAGGACCTGATACTTAGGAAGAAAGGGCTGGTTCAGTTAGTGGAGACTAGAGGCATTTGTTCATTTTCTGGTTGGGAAAATTGCCATTATTTCACCAAGATGTTATAATAAAAAAGCTACTTACTCATTAAATGATAATGTAGTGTTTTCCCTTCAAAATGGGAAGACTGAATATAATTTTTTCTAAAGAACCCATTATTAATGTTAATGATTTATAGGTCCGTTATTACTTTGCTTACCGCTGATGGGGCAGTGGTGAGGTCTGAAAGTCCAAAACTTTACCCCCATAATTATAGTTATATTCCTTCCAATAATAACGGAAAAATTGTCTATAAACATAATTTTATAAGTTTGTAAATGTAATTTTATAGGTAGTTGAATCATAATTAGGGCTCTGATGAATTATTCTATTTTGTGTGTTTCCATTTTATTTTATCAAGTTTTTTTTTTTAAAGCTAGGTACACTTTTACTCTATTATTGAGTATATTTCACCTTAGAAAGGGATAGTCACAGCTCTTTTATCCTAGAAGGAAGGGAGTAAAGAGGTGAAAATTACAGGAAACAGGAGTAGATTGAGTTTTATGACCCTCCTTGTAACAAGGAGAGCCTAGAGCATATAGTACAAGGATGGAGCTACTCTTCCACGAAAGAGGCTATTTCTTGAGTCTGGTTTCAGATATCCCATCAGAAATAATGTCATGAGCATACATGAGCACAGTACATAGTGAATATATATCTTCTCTACAGGAATAAAATTTTACATCAAAGACATATTTTCGTGCTTAATTTTTTGTTCTATGCTCTATTTCAAAGCTCTGAAATGACTTTAAAATTATTTTTGACTAAAAGATTTAAAAGACAAATCGTGCATCTCTTGAAGGTTAGAGTCAAAGAGTACGTCAGGCCCTGGGAAGTCACTGCAGACAGTGGTAAAATGATTTCAGATCTACATCACAGCATTCTTATGCTTTGACTAAAACTAGATTGAGAGATGGTGGCATAATGGGAGGGGAGAGCAGGTATTGTAAAACTCGTCAAGGAGGCATCGATAATGGGACAGAAGCTTACTTCAAGAGGGGATATTTCATTCTCCTATCCTGAACATTCCAGAATAATGCTTTCTAGAGAATTTGCAAACAATTTATGAAGAATGACAACATTAAGATGTCAATGGTGACAAAGCTTAATACAAATCAGCGTGGTAAAGGTAGTTGAGTAAATATGGAATATCCTTTAATACATAAAACAAAATTCCATGAGGGTTACCATGTCTAATTTTATGTTGTCATGAAAGGATGACAATAAAAAACAAATAACAAGGAGATAGGCCCATTTACTATTCTTTCTTAATTTTGTTGCTGTTTCTTCCTGCAAATCCCCTAAAAAAGTGAATGATACCACAGCATGGCTTGAGATGTCTCAAGCTTTGCATTTCTTTCTCTCATTCCTCTTTTTCCCTTGGGCCAACATTATTTAATATTCTAGTTGTTTACCCCTTGAGTTAATTATCATGGGTTACAGAGACCAACTTGTCCTATCTGTTGCATATCATTAAGTGGCTTCATTTAAACGTTAAATTAGGGCTTCCCTGGTGGCACAGTGGTTAAGAATCCGCCTGCCAATGCACGGAACACAGGTTCGAGCCCTGTTCCAGGAAGATCCCACATGCCGCAGAGCAACTAAGCCCATGCGCCACAACTACTGAGCCTGTGCTCTAGAGCCTGTGAGCCACAACTACTGAGCCCACGCACCACAGCTACTGAAGCCTGCACGCCTAGAGCCCGTGCTCCGCGGTGAGAAGCCACCTCAATGAGAAGCCCATCGGCACAACTAGAGACAGGCCGCGTGCAGCAACAAAGACCCAACGCAGCCAAAAATAAGTAAGATAAATAAATTAAAAACAAACAAGATGTTAAATTATATTAGGTGAAAAACATTTGTCCGTTCTGCTCATTTATCTACCATCCTTGCTAACTCTCTTTATGAAAAACCATTTGTGCAAAGACCTTGATGAGGGAAGAGGAGAAAGTCTTATAGATTATAGATTTTATAGAAACACAATTGATCAACTCCACCATTGTTGGCTCAGAGTGAACCCCTTGGTACTCAAATGGAGTTTGAGTGAGATTATGGCCAGAGCTTCACTGCCTTGACCTTCGTGGAAACTATGATCACACTGGCCAGGGAACATATACTAGTTTCCTATTAAGATTGTGTTTGTTAAGCATCTGTTAGAAAGTTACTGACTCAGCAGGAGTGCCTCTACAAAAGGGCTCCAAATTTATACTCTGTGTAATTGGGCGGTCAGCGCGTGGTCATTTTCTGTGAGTGGCAGAAAAGGGTGGAAGTGAGGTTTGTTTGGAGGGTTATCTTTGGTGTCTGACCCTGGTCGGACTGGCTTTACTCTCTTTTTTTTTTTTTTTTTTTTAATTCTCTTTTGATAGAACTCTAGAATTGGGTTGGAGATCTATATCCATCATGCAGTAGAGTTTCTTGTTTCAGGGCTCTGATGTCAGAGAGATCTGGATATAAATCCTGGGTCCGCTGCTTACTAGCGGTGTGAACTCTAGGCCTCAGTTTCCACATTTGTATTACTTTTTAGACCTTTCGTAAGGATTACGTCATGTCTGTAAAAGCACTCAATTAAGGCTGGTCACTGTTACTTTAGTGACGTAAGGCAAAAGTAAAAATGCAAATCACGATGCTTCCATTTTTTCTTAAAGATTGGATATGAGCTATAGGGAGTGGAGGATGAGTGTGTGACTGGAGATAGCATTGGGGTACCCCTAGGATTTCCCATAGCTCCCGGGGTTCATGCTGCTCACTGGCTTTTCAACTCTTCTTTGCTTCCTTCTGTTCCAGAGCCTGAGTTGTAAGAGTCAGGAATAATGGACTGGTGAGTAGGCAATACAGAGGCACGTACAAATCCGCCAGCCTACGAGACATTTGCTTCTCAACAGACATAGATTTCATAGTCCAAATAGTCATAGCATTTTGTAGTCAAAAGGAAGCCAGAGGCTGTAAATCGATCCTGCTCATTGCTGAGTGCAGAGCAGAGATTCTGGGATTAACTGTGTTGAGGCTTCTAAAGGATACCAGACTAAAGCAAATAGAAAATTTACTAAACATGGTGTTATAGGTTGGATTGTGTCCCCCCACCCCCAAATTCATATGTTGAAGTCCTAAATCCCCAGTACCTCAGAATGCGACTTTATTTGGAAATAGGGTGATTGCAGATGTAACTAATTAAAATAAGATGAGGTCATATTGAAATAGGGTGGGCCCCTAATCTTATATGGCCAGTGTCCTTAAAAAAAGGGAAAATGTGGGGCTTCCCTGGTGGCGCAGTGGTTGAGAGTCCACCTGCCGATGCAGGCGACACGGGTTCGTACCCTGGTCCGGGAAGATCACACATGCCGCGGAGCGGCTGGGCCCGTGAGCCATGGCCGCTGAGCCTGCGCGTCTGGAGCCTGTGCTCCACAACGGGAGAGGGCACAACAGTGAGAGGCCCGCGTACCGCAAAAAAAAAAAAAAAAAATGGAAAATGTGGAGGCAGACATGGGCACAGGGAGAACACCATGAAGTCCTGAAAGCAGGTATTGGGGGCATGCAGCTATAAACCAAAGAGCACCAGAGATTCCAGCAAACCACAGGAAGCTAGGAGAGAGACATGGAACAGAGTCAGTAGTACAGCCCTCAGAAGGAACCAAGCCTGCCCACACCTTGATCTTGGACTTACAGCCTCCAGAACTGTGATACAGTAAATTTCATTTCAGCCAGCCAGTTTGTGGTACTTTGTTTTGACAGCACTAGTAAAGTAATACACACAGGTAAAATTATTTCCATTTCTCTGAAACAGGGCTGGGACTAGGGTGAAGCAAATGAAGCACCTGCCTCAGGCACATTTAAGGGGCACTAAAAATACCCTTCAATAATGAATATGCATAACATCTTCATGCAGTATTTAAAAAATTGAAATTAATGCAAAAAATCAATGCCAAACAGAACATCAAAAGTTTAAATAAGGACGGGAACAGTGGTAGCTTCGTCTTGAGCATATCAGAGCCTGGGGCAAAAGGAATGAAAAATTAATAATAAGATCCTATCTTTATTTAAACTTTCGATATTTTGTTCATCGTGGATTTTTTGGATACTTTTGATGTTCTAAAATATTGCATAAAATATTATGTATCTTGATCTCTTAGGTTTTTGGCACCCCTTAAATTTTACATCTCACTTGTCTCACCCTAGTCCTTGCCCTGCCTCAAAACCATCCACTGAGGATAGGACTCTACTTGCAACAGAGAGTAGGCTGAAACCTTTGTGATTCCCACATTCATCATTTTGTTTTTGGCCAGAGAAACGAAGAGTGCTTGCCAGATAGTTCCGCCTGTCTTTCATGTCATCTCGAACACAAAGATTAACATGAAATTCAATTTCTCAACTCCAGAGTGATTCCCTTGCTGTCACCCTTTCTTCAGTTCCACTTTATTCTCACATTAATTGTGGGCAGAACTTCAGTACCATTATTAATTCTGCTGTCTTTCTTGTCACCCATATCCAGTTGTTAAGTCAGGCTAATTCTTTCCCTATCTCCTAAGTAAAAAGGGCCTTATTGTGCTTTTGTAAAATAAATATTAAAGAATTCATTGAGATATAAGATTTCATATATTTTAATGGGTATAGAGAAGAGAGTAAAAGATTATCAGTAATTTCACCATCCAGAGATACCTTTTCTCAATATTGTACATTCTTCCAGACACTATACATTTGTGCTTGCAAATATGTTTTCAAAAATGGGATTATACTATATATGTTTTTTGGTAGTCTTCTTAACTTGTTAATTGCCTTGTGAATTGTGTACGTCTTTTCAGGTTCATAAATCTATGTGTAGAAAATATTTTTTAATGGTTTCATGGCATCCAAATAAGTGCATGTACCTTCATGTATTTAACCAATATCCTGTTATAGAACATTAGCTTATATCTACTTTTTATTACTATATACAACACCATGATGAATATCTCTATACATGTACACTTAACTGATGATTTCTTTAGGCTAAGTTATTAGAAGTAAAGTTATTGGGCCAAAAATGTACAGATTTTATTATTTTATTCCTATTGCTAAATTAACAAAATTTTGCTTTTACCATTGGCTTATTGAAGTGCCTCTTTCTCCTAGATCTCATTTGATGTTTTGAATATTTCACTTATTTTGTGAATTGCCTATTCATGTACTTTATATATTCTCTCTTTTGGCTTGTTCATCTCTTTTAGAGTGGTTTTTTAAACACTTTTATTAAGGATATTGTGTGGATATTAAGTCCTAGTAATGTTATATATATATTGCTAATATTTTTCCAAGTTCACCAGTTGTCTTTTAACTTATGCTGTGTTTTACCCAACCAGAAATGTTGTTTTATGTAATCAAAAATGTCAATATTTTCCTTTATTTCTTACTTTGGAATCATACTCAGAAAATCCTTCTCCACCTCAGGACTATAAAAGAGTTTACCTAAATTTTCTTTTAGTACAGTCGTAGTTTCATTTTTACAAGTACATTTTTAATACATTTAAAATCCATGTAAAGGTTCTGATGATTCTTCCTGTCACTTTCTTTCTAATCTTCCTGCTACTGACCTCTTTTGGGCCCTGTATGGTTGTAGCCATCTCCTATTTCTTGTCTTTTTAAAAAATATGTATTATTCTTATGATCCTTTGGAGAAAAACATTCCAGAGACTGTCCATTGTTAGGAGAAAAAAAAAAACAACCCCTCAGCGCCCTCCAGCCAATTCTATTTTTCTAATCTTGGTACTCAATCTTACCTCTCTACATGAGCTTTCTACTCAAGATGGGCTGAAATAATCCTTGCCTCCCAAATACATCTCCTTGCCTTGTATGCAGTTCTCTCCTCATGAAACGCCCTGCCCACACCCAAACCATTCTTTTTTTTTTAATAAGTGAATTTTTATTTTTTATTTTTGGTTGTGCAGGGTCTTAGTTGCGGAAGTCTGGCTCCTTGGTTGCGGCTCTCGGGCTCCTTAGCTGTGTCATGCGAACTCTTAGTTCCCCAACCAGGGATCGAACCCACATCCCCTGCATTGGAAGGCGGATTCTTAACCACTGCACCACCAGGGAAGTCCCCCAAACCATTCTTTAAGGCACCTCTATGAAGTTGTTTCTGGGCGCACTGTTCACAGAACCCTTGCCTGTTTGTGAAACTCCTGTATCACTTACATGTTTGGGTCCTAGTTGTATGCTGGCTTTGTTATTTAACATTCTACTTGTGTGTTTTAAAGTCATAGATTTAAGAGTTTCAGAGTTGGGAGAGTCTCAAAATCTGTCATCCAATGTGTTATCTGACATCAAAACCCTTCTACAATATTCTTGCTAAATAGTCAATAAATTTCTATTTGATTACCTCCAATAATGGGGAACTCACTATATCCCATGACTGACCATGCCATTCCCAGCTACATCTTAATGATTAGGAAAATCTTTTCTTATTAAAAGCCCTCAAAGCTGCCTTCTTGTGTCTTTTGCTCTTGGAGGGAGTTATGGAAAGAACAGTAAATGTAGGGTCTGGAAAAACTAGTTTTGAATCTTGACTCCACTCGCTAATTGTTTTGTGATCTTGGGCAAAATGCTCTACTTCTGTTGGGCTTCAGTTTCCTCACTTGTAAAAGAGGGCTGATACGTACTTCATATTGTGGTAAGAATAGCATTAACTGAGAATTAAAGTAATTAAATGAGGACATATATGAAAGTCTCTGGCATAGATCTTAGCACTGAGTGTTTGATAAATATTTATTGAATTAGAATTTGATTTATCTTCCAGAGCCCTGCAGACAAAATCAAATCCTATAGGCTGATGTGATATATACTTTATGTAAGTCTTTTCTTCTCCATCTAATGTTTCCAATTACTTGAGTTATTTTCTGATATCATGATTTCTTAGGTCATAATGTCCACCCTCCCGACTCTCCTGGTCACTCTCTTCTCAACATACTGCACTTTTTCCACATACCCCTTAAAGGATGGGATTCTGAACTCTGGCAGGCACCCCCAAAGTCACCCAGTCAGCATCCTATCATTCTATATATCAATTACAGTAGCTCTCAAACGTGGATATATATTAGAATCACCTGGAGAGTTTAAAAAAATACTGATGCCTCCCCAGCGCTTCTGTTTTAAAAGATCTTGAGTGACAACTGAGCACTGACACGCTTTAACAGCTGGTCGGGTGATTGTAATGTGCACAGGTCTATAAATTCCTTGAGAACAGATTTGCCATCCCTGTTTGACATGCCTGGAGTCAGAAATGTTTCAGAACCAGATTCCCCCACCCCCGCCTTTTGAAAAGGTGAAATGGTGCATAAATCATTAATATGAAATAGGCTTGGTGGGTCTGGATCTTTCCCTTGCAGTCAAATACATAAATATTTTGACAATGACATACCTAAACATTCAAGTTGAGTGGAAACTGTAAAGACCATAAATAGCCTTGTGTTAGCTGAGATCTAGTTTTGCAGCCAAATGAATTTTGGCACAAAATTTCAGAAGAAAATTGCAGTTTTGAGAACTTCCAAATTGTAGATAAGGGATTGTGGGTCAGTCTTTAGTGGTATCTTTTTACCATTTAGCCTGGTGCGCTGCCCAAACCTGTGAGTGTAACACATATTCAGTGAATGAATGAATGAGACAGACTTTTCTATGTGTTAACTCTAGAGGTATTAGTATATTTCCTAAAGTCAATTTTCCTCCAACAAAGAGTGACTTTGGACCTTAAAACTTGAAATAAGCTAATTTGAAAGTCACTGAAGGAGAATAAGAATCAGTTTGTTTTGTTTTTTGTCATCTCAGGATTTTTATACCAGAAATATATTCATATCAAATGACTGAAGACAGATGGAGAGCTTTTCTTATATAGGATTGAAGTAAGTGAACCAGTAAATGTTTTTTGCCTATTATGTGCAAAGCATTATAACATATTCTGTAACAATTGAGAAACGGGTTAGAGCACAGCTGGAAAAATCTAAGTTGCAGTGAGAATCACAATGAAGGAATCTGAAGAATATTTTGACTTTGAATAACCAACATTGTAAGTCTAATGTTTAATCAACATTAAACAAGGTAGAATGGCAGGAGTTTACACATATAAACAGAATTAAACTGTAGGCATCAGCAAGCATCAATCAATTAACCAGTCAGTCTCCAGTTCTCTTTGCTTTCAAAGTAGAAAGTCTCTGAAGAAATGAGATCTGTGTAGACATTTAGTGCAGACTGGGGTGCTCTCAGCCATTTAAGAGGAGACACTGGAGTGGCATTAAGATGGTGGTCTTTACTGAGTGGTTTTTACCAGGAGGAATCTATTTCCTAACTTAGACATTGTATTAATCAGGGTTCTCCAGTGAAACAGAACCAACAGGATGCATATATATTCTGATTATGTATGTACAGAGATTTATTATAAGAATTTGGCTCACGTGGTTATGGAGGCTGGCAAGTTCAAAAATCTGCAGTGTAGGCTGGTACACCCAAGACCCAGGAGAGCCAATGATGCAGATGAAGTCCAAACTCAGTCTGCTGGAGGATTCCCTTTTCCTTGGGAGGCGAGTGTTTTTGTTCTGTTCACGTCTTCAACTGATTGGATAAGGCCCATCCACATTATGGAGGACAATCTGCTTTACTCAAAGTTCACCAATTTAAATATGAATCACATTCAAAAATACTCTTCAAGGTGATACATAAAATTAACCATCACAGATATTAATGCAAAACAACCTCTCCTCATCTCAATATTTAAGTTTAATTGGTTACAGTTAGATTTGACTATAGTTAGATTTTTTTTTCAGAGTCCCAAATGCATATTGCTTTATTTCATAGATTGGTTTTTTTTTTCTTTTTTTAGATCTGCACGTGTCTACCAAGCTCCCAGGAGATGCCAGTGCTGCTGGTCTGAGGACCATACTTTGAGGACTCAGGGGCACTATTTTATGCTTCTGCCTTCAGAGGGAAGCAGTGTATAGCAGAGACAAAGGAATCTTTTCCTGAGTTCTGAGTTTCAAAAGTTTAGGTCTTTGGGGGAAAAGGGAAGAACTTAGGAAAAAATGTAAAGATCGGAGAGAAGTCATGATACAATTGGACTGGATTGCAAAGAAAATCAGTGTCCCTAAGAAGAACCCTTCTCCCTCCTACCCTCCCCCCACCCCCTGGTTGGGAGAAGCAGAACTCCAAGAGAAATGTGGGGAATCTGTGGGGAGTTATAAGATTCATTCATGCCAGGTAGGTGGGAATTTATAAAGGAAATTAATTAGCCTTATATCTTACACATGTAAGATGTGTTTCATAAGTTTTTTTTTTTTAAACTATGTTAGTGATTTGTTCCGTGCTTACTCTGTTCTAGGTAGGGGCCAGCCAACAGTTTTATGTATTTTATTATTTCATCCTCACAACAACCCCATGAGCCATGGGGTAGCTACTTCTATTATCCACATTTTCAGCAGAGGTTCAGTGAGGTAAGGGGTGTCCTGCCTATCCCATGGTTAATAAGTAGAGGACCCAGGATTTCTGATGAGATTTTTGTGGGGATTAAATGAATTGATATTTGTATCTGTGAGCCAACTGTGCCTGGCCCATAGTAAATATTATATAAATGTTAGCAATTATTGTTACGATTCCTTGATTTTAGATTTTAGAAGATCCTCTCCCAGTTCTTTCTCTTCTACTGACAGAGCTAGAGTTTTCACCTCTTTCTACCCCTTCTGCCAAAAGACCGGAGACCTGTGTTCACTCCTTCTCTAGCAGAGCCAAGAGACTGGTGGAGAAAACTTCTGTATTCAACATGATGTGTAGGAAGTAAGAAGACAGGAGAAGCAGCTTTTCAGAATATGGAGAGAATTTGTGACACCAGTAGGGTGAAAAGAGGACTGTAGGTCTTGTTGGAGAGAAGGGAGAGAGCACAGAAAGTCGGAGCCCTGTGCTTGGCCTCCTTTCTCCAGATGCCCCAGCTAGCAAAGAGGCCTCCCCCCTCTAAGTACAGCCATCCCTTGGTACCCCCTGGGGATTGGTTCCAGGACCCCCACGGATGCCGAAAATCCACTGATGCTCAAGTCCCTTATATAAAATGGCATTGTATTTGCATGTAACCTATGCATAACCTCCTATGTAATTTAAATAATCTCTAGGTCACTTACAATATCTAATACAATGTAAATGCTATACAAGAAGTTTCTGGTATGCAGCAAATTCAAGTTTTGCTTTTTCGAACTTTCTGGAATGTATTTTCCCAAATATTTTCTATCCATGGCTGGTTGAATCTGTGCATGTGGAACCCTCAGATATGGAGGTCTGACTGTAGTGCAAAGGAATGAGGTAGTTGCATTGGAGGCTCAGTGACCAATCCCGTATCCTTCACTCCCTTGTCCTCTACAATTGGCACTTTTCACTTGAACCATTGAATAAAGAACTACTGAAACTATCCTTAGGGTCTAGTGGTTGTATGCAGTTGACCCTTGAACAATATGGGTTTGAACTTTGCAGGTCCTCTTATAGGTGGATTTTTTTTCAATAGTAAATGCTACAGTACTATTCCTTCTGAGGTTGGTTGAATCCTCGGATGTGGAACTGGAGATATGTAGGAACTGCGGATAATGGAGTTACATAAGTCATACTTGGATAATGCAGTGCCCCTCAACCCTGTGTTGTTCAAGGGACAACTATATTTTGCTTGAGCACAGGCGGAAGAGGAGGAAACTGGAGCACGGGAGGTGGTAGGTCCTTTCTATATGGTCACTGGCAGACTATCAAGCATCAAGAGCAGGCACCTAAAGTCAACAACAGGACAGAACAACGAGGAAGAGCTTTTCATTTTATATTCTTCACCTGGATAACTGAATACCGGTGTACCTGATAGACACATATAGACAGATTTGCATGAACTAATGAATTCTACTTTTTGCATAAGCCAGTTTGAGTTAGGTTTCTGTCATATCTAGCCACAAAGAATCCTGATTGGTCATGCCACATAATTTGAGAAATTAATTTTTTTTTCTGCTAAATACAAGGAACCTAAGGAACTGAAGAAGTAGTAGATTTCACTTCCCTGATTTTAACGGGCAAAGGCTCAGGTGGTATTCTGGATGGACTAATTAAAAATGAGAAGATGAATCAGGATTTTGACACCAGAGTCATTCATGGAGAGTATTAGTATTTACACATATCTAAAACTCTGAATGTAAAGGCTGAATTGGAACTGAGGGTCAAAACTTCTTTTGTTTACCCTCATGGAAGTCTGCCTCTAAAGAGAGAGAATGTGCTGATCCTATTGGCGTCATGCATTTCTAGTTATATGGCAATTTAAAAAACTGTATAACTAAGTGGGCATTTGGTTTTTAATGCTTCAGTCTTTTGAATTTATTAATATGAGTCTACCCTTGGGAGATGGCAGTATACCAGTTACTTAGCTATTGTCATTTCACTCCACATTTAACCTATTCTAGTCTGCTCTGTGATGATGTAGCTGGGGCTTTGCAAACTACATTTCCCAGAATCCTTTGCCTGCCAGCTTCCTTGAGTAGCAGGCCTTTCAAAGAAATTGGAAGTTAGGAGGAGGAGAGAAGGGATTATCATCCTGTGGGCTTGCTATTCCCGTTAACAAGGCACCTACATGGGCATTTCATTCCAGACTCCAGCTTCTTTGGGTATTTTGCTCCTTTGTCTGCTTAGAGATACCTGGAGCAGCCAGGTCTCCCTCCTCTGAGATTCTAGGCTCTGATAATCTAAACTCTCCTTTGTATTTCCCTAGCCTAAGGGGTGGTAGCTATACTTATTATCTCTGGGTTACCTCAGTGTTTCAGTGTTTTTGCCCCTTCAGCCCACCAACACCTGTGTAACCAATTCCTTATATAATATTGAATTCCCTCTTGAAATACTTACTTTGGTGTCTGTTTTCCTAACTAGATCCCAACATGTAGTAATAGAAATGGTCCCAGGAAACATATCCTAAAAGGTGGAATTCTGGAGCTGGTTCAATTATGTTCTTGGCCTTGAATTACTTCTTAATGCCTTGTTAATAGAAAATGAGTTGTTAATAGTCCATGACATGCCCTAGTATCATGATTAACTAAATGATCTCTTGTGGTTGACTATGATGAAGTGTTTGCTGAAGCAAACATCTTGGATACCAAGTGGCTGTCATACATATCTTTTTGGCTGTAGTGAAAACTATGAAATCTAGAAGGTAGGGTAACTCCTTGACTGAACTGATGAGCTTACTGAGAGAAAATGATAAATTCAGACCTTATAACTCTCAACTAGATACTGTTGGAGATTCAGAGAGTTTCTATAGCCACCCTAAAAGAGTCTTTTACTTTCTGTAGCCACTAAGCTGACTTTGCTGACGATCAGGCCATAATTTAATTGGTTGCAGAATTACAATAAAAGCTGGATTTATAAAGTGCCGATCTGTTACTTGAAAGTTAAGACATTGATTGGGAAGGAGTGGGACCTGGAGTGGGGTACCTGTATGAATTCAGATGGAGCAGAGAGTCTGGAACCCCTGAGTTTTTCTGAGCCTCCCTTGCCTCCTGCTGTAACTGAGGAAACTGGCTTTCCCTTATTCCAAGGTCCTGTAAGAGCCTCACTTAAGTTGGTTGCAGTAAAAAAGGAGGCCTAGCCTTGTCAAGACCCACCAGCACCATCTCTGATGACCTCTACAACTCAAGTCAGAACAAGTACAGGGTATGAGTACAAGGAGAGTGTAGCTGTTACTGAACTCAGGTCTGGCTGCTTGCTGCTTGACAATCAATACCCAAGAGAGAGGCAAATGTTGGTAGAAAGGAAAGTTGCTTTTAATCAGAATGCTGACAATCCGAGGAGATGGTGGACTCAGTGTCCCCCAAAAGCCATCTCCGAAGATTCTGTTCAGCCATGAAAGCTATTAAAGAGAAAAAGGGAAGTAACCTCAGTTAATCATTGAGGTAGGGGGTCAGAGTCATCGCCATCTCCCACCGCGTGCAGGCTTGCGTGCAGGCTTGCCGACTTCTTGTGATCTTTAGATGCTATCTTGTTCACACAGTTTATTCACGAGATTACCGAAGGGGAAGCTAGGGAATAGACCTGGTCATCTGTTAATTACTTATTCTTCATTTCTACTTCTTTGATCTATGGAAAGACCAACAAGTTAGGCAAAGTGTTGTGTGATCAAAAGATTTGAAAGGGGGCTTCCCTGGTGGCGCAGCGGTTGAGAGTCCGCCTGCCGATGAAGGGGACACGGGTTCGTGCCCCGGTCTGGGAAGATTCCACATGCCGCAGAGTGGCTGGGCCCGTGAGCCATGGCCGTTGAGCCTGCGCGTCCGGAGCCTGTGCTCCGCAACGGGAGAGGCCACAACAGTGAGAGGCCCGCGTACCGCAAAAAAAAAAAAAAAAAAAAAAAAGATTTGAAAGGTGTGCTAGGGCCGGAGGTGAGTAGAGCATGGGGGCGCCTGGTTTAAGGTTAGTGACAAGACCAAGGGGCCTCCTGCAGAGAGCTCTTTCCTGTAAAGGGCGCTTTCCTGCCAAAAGCTGCTTACATAGCTATGCTCAAAAGAATTGCAGAATTTGCTATTATATACTGGCAGAAACCTGGTGAATTTATGTGGGAATGGACTTTCTGGTTGTTAGATTGAGATAGATGGACTATAACATTGGATTAGGCTAAGTATATTTATTTTTTTTATTTTTTATCTTATTTTATTTTTTATCTTTAAGTAGGTGTTTTTTTTTTTTTTACATCTTTATGGGAGTATAATTGCTTTACAATGGTGTGTTAGTTTCTGCTTTGTAACAAAGTGAATCAGTTATACATATACATATGTTCCCATATCCCTTCCCTCTTGCGTCTCCCTCCCTCCCACCCTCCCTGTCCCACCCCTCCAGGCGGTCACAAAGCACCGAGCTGATCTCCCTGTGCTATGCGGCTGCTTCCCACTAGCTATCTACCTTACGTTTGGTAGTATATATATGTCCATGCCTCTCTCTCGCTTTGTCACAGCTTACCCTTCCCGCTCCCCATATCCTCACGTCCATTCTCTAGTAGGTCTGTGTCTTTATTCCTATCTCACCCCTAGGTTCTTCATGACATTTTTTTTCCCTTAAATTCCATATATATGTGTTAGCATACGGTATTTGTCTTTCTCTTTCTGACTTACCGCACTCTGTATGACAAACTCTAGGTCTATCCACCTCATTACAAATAGCTCAATTTCGTTTTCTTTTATGGCTGAGTAATATTCCATTGTATATATGTGCCACATCTTCTTTATCCATTCATCTGATGATGGACCCTTAAGTTGTTTCCATCTCCGGGCTATTGTAAATAGAGCTGCAATGAACATTTTGGTACATGACTCTTTTTGAATTATGGTTTTCTCAGGGTATATGCCCAGTAGTGGAATTGCCGGGTCATATGGTAGTTCTATTTGTAGTTTTTTAAGGAACCTCCGTACTGTTCTCCACAGTGGCTGTATCAATTTACATTCCCACCAACAGTGCAAGAGGGCTCCCTTTTCTCCCCACCCTCTCCAGCATTTATTGTTTCTAGATTTTTTGATGATGGCCATTCTGACTGGTGTGAGATGATATCTCATTGTAGTTTTGATTTGCATTTCTCTAATGATTAGTGATGTTGAGCATTCTTTCATGTGTTTGTTGGAAATCTGTATATCTTCTTTGGAGAAATGTCTATTTAGGTCTTCTGCCCATTTTTGGATTGGGTTGTTTGTTTTTTTGTTATTGAGCTGCATGAGCTGCTTATAAATTTTGGAGATTAATCCTTTGTCAGTTGCTTCATTTACAAATATTTTCTCCCATTCTGAGGGTTGTCTTTTGGTCTTGTTTATGGTTTCCTTTGCTGTGCAAAAGCTTTGAAGTTTCATTAGGTCCCATTTGGTTTTTTTTGTTTTTATTTCCATTTCTCTAGGAGGTGGGTCAAAAAGGATCTTGCTGTGATTTATGTCATAGAGTGTTCTGCCTATGTTTTCCTCTAAGAGTTTGATAGTTTCTGGCCTTACATTTAGGTCTCTAATCCATTTTGAGTTTTTTTGTGTGTATGGTGTTAGGGAGTGTTCTAATTTCATACTTTTACATGTACCTGTCCAGTTTTCCCAGCACCACTTATTGAAGAGGCTGTTCTTTCTCCACTGTACATTCCTGCCTCCTTTATCAAAGATAAGTTGAGCATATGTGCGTGGGTTTATCTCGGGGCTTTCTATCCTGTTCCCTTGATCTATCTTTCTGTTTTTATGCCAGTACCATACTGTCTTGATTACTGTAGCTTTGTAGTATAGTCTGAAGTCAGGGATAGGCTAAGTTTATTGATATGAATTCACAGAGAGTCTGGATTTAATGCATTGGTTCAAGCAACCGGAAGTGGCTGTAACAGTTTGATTGGTTGATTGAATGAAACTTGGACTCAGTGGTTGTCTACATTCATTGAGGTTGAGATGCCAGAATTTCCAGGCCTAATGTTAAGGAAGAAATTCAGAGTTTTAGGGAGGTGGGAACTTTGGAGTGGATTAATCATATGCAGTCTTACACTGCCCTGCTTCCTCCACTGTAATGTTAGAGAAAGCCCAGCGATTACTCCCTTCACTAAGGCATTAAGTAATATATTAGTGAGAGAAGCTCCAGCATCTATAAAAATAGCTGTGTGACTGTGATGGCTGTTCTCTGGAGGCTAGGGATGAGGGATTCAGAATGCTTTGACACACTTTACACAGGAAAACACTGAGGGCCCCCCCAAATTTAAGTTTGTTGGGAGTAGATGTAGAATAAGAGCCCATGTATATTGATTTCCGGTCTGAGACTTCTTTATTAAACTTCATTTAGGCCAAAATTCATCACATAGTTTTGGTGTGTACTTCAAGACACAAGACCACTTTGATTTTACACATTTATATCCATGCATACTTGTTTTCTCTCTCACATTTGACCCATGGGTAGAAAATCAAGAGACAATCCCATAACATGCAAAAACAAAAATTGCAGTCCATTACAGTAACTCTGCTGCATGCATGTTTATGCTGCTTTCAGACTCCAAAGGCAGAGTTGAGCAGTTGCAACAGAAACCTTATGACCTGCAAAGCCTAAAATGTTTACTCTCTGGCCCTTTATGGAAAAAGTTTGCCCACCCCTGCTCCAAAAATGAAAACTTTGCAGATAAAGCTTAAGTTCTTCATGATCACTCTTCTTTTTGTCAATATAAATTCAATAATATTATGTTTTCATGTTGGTAGATTACTTGTAGATTTAAATAATTTATGATTTCTCTCTCATTAGGAAAGATGGGGCAAAGTTCTCAGAAGACAGAGCAGAATGACTGTCTCCTAAAGAAAGGTAGGCTACTTGGTCTCCCTTTTCACAGCATATTTTAAGGATTATAATGACTACAGGGAACTTTTACAGTTCACTGATGCAAAGTTGCCTCCTGATGATTAAGAGGTGACTTTATTTTTTCAACTACTGACATTCACTACATTAAAAAAAAAAACAAACCTTTCCTCACTAATTTTTTAAGGCCTGATAGTTTGTCAAATTTAATACATATTCATTATGTAAAATTGGAAAAATATAAAAAAGTAGAAAGAAAAATCATATAACTCCCTAGACCAACCACCTAAAGACAACCATTGTTAATTTGGTTTCTTTCTTAGCATTAATTTTAATTGAAAAATGCTCAATGAATAGAAAGAAAAAATTGATGCATCATTATTTTCTGGCTGTTTGTAGCTTAGCTTCAAATGTAATATTTATAGAATATTTAGTCAATAAATAATTAGTTGTCACCTGCCTCTTTTTACCTTGTGAAATGTAAGTTTGCATGTATTTTCCAAAAGTCAAGAAAAACATATTCATATCTAGACAGGCCATTATTTCCTAAATTACTGAAGTCACCCTGGAGATAAAGTTGTTTTGAGATGACTGATTTTTTTCATTGTCGCACCAGCCTGAATATTTACTGCTGTGATCCTTTTTCACCATTCACACTTAAAAAATCTCAGGAAAAGGGGAACATAAAAAGCCCCTAGGATCCTTCTCCATTTCAGTGCCTCTGTCACGAGGTGCCCTTGTCTAGCCTCTTGTCTCCCGTGGGAAAATGCACTGTGGCTGCTTAGTCAGATGTGTCTTCTGGAGAGATGCCATGACGGAGTGCTTCCTGATAATGCCTGTCTGAAGACCTGTTTCACACACCTCTTCTCAAGGGATTAAACGGATATACTGGCTGAATCATAGTTTGATTCTTATGTCAGCCTTGCTTTCCTTCCCCAGGATTACCTTAACTTTTTTTTTTTTTTTTTTTTTTTTTTTTTTTTTTTGCAGTACGTGGGCCTCTGTTGTGGCCTCTCCCGCTGCGGAGCACAGGCTCCGGACGCGCAGGCTTAGCGGCCATGGCTCACGGGCCCAGCCGCTCCGCGGCATGCGGGATGCTCCCGGACCGGGACACGAGTCCGCATGCCCTGCATCGGCAGGCGGACTCTCAACCACTGCGCCACCAGGGAAGCCCCTACCTTAACATTTTACAAGAAATCTTCAGGGGCTTCCGTGGTGGCGCAGTGGTTGAGAATCCGCCTGCCAGTGCGGGGGACACCGGTTCGATCCCTGGCCTGGGAAGATACCGCGGAGCAACTAAGCCCGTGTGCCACAACTACTGAGACTGCGCTCTAGAGCCTGTGAGCCACAGCTACTGAGCCTGCGTGCTACAACTACTGAAGCCTGTGTGCCACAACTACTGAAGCCCGCACACCTAGAGCCTGTGCTCCACAACAAGAGAAGCCACCGCAATAAGAAGACTGTGCACTGCAACCAAGAGTAGCCCCTGCTCGCCGCAACTAGAGAAAGCCCACGCACAGCAACAAAGACCCAACACAGCCATAAATAAATAAATACATAAGTTTATTAAAAAAAAAATCTTCAGTGAACACTAAATTGGTCTCCTAGTATAGCTGCTGAAACAAATTACCTCAAATTTAGTGGCTTAAAATGACACAAATCTATTATCTTACAGTTCTGGAGGTCAGGAGTCTGAAATAGTTCTCACTAGACTAAAATCCAGGTGTTGACAGGACTGTGTTCTTTTCCAGAGGCCCTAGGGGAGCATCTGATGTCTTGCATTTTCTAGTGTCTAGGCGTCTCCTACATCCCCTTCCATCTTCAAAGCCAGCAATGGCCTGTCCGGTCTTTCTCATAGTGCATCACTCTGACGCTGACACTCCTGTGTCTCCCACATTTAAGGTCCCGCATGATTACATTGGGCCCACCCTGGATAATCCAGGATAATCTCCCAGGTCAAGATCCTTAACCTAATCACAGCCACAAAGTCCTTTTTGGCATCTAAGGCAACATGTTCACAGGTTCTAGGGATAAGGACATGGACATCTTTCCAGTGGGTACATCATTCTACCAACCACAAATACTTTAACTCAAAAGAGTGGATAATGTCTGAAATGGGACAGAATCATTGGGGAGATACTGTTTTCCTTTTGCTATTTCTCAGTCATACTAGTTTATTACTACTTCCGCTGTTGTAGTGTAAAATACCTTTCAGGAGTAAAATTATTATTATTTTTTTTTGCGGTACGCGGGCCTCTCACTGTTGTGGCCTCTCCTGTTGCGGAGCACAGGCTCTGGACGCGCAGGCTCAGCGGCCATGGCTCACGGGCCCAGCCGCTCCGCGGCATGTGGGATCTTCCCGGACTGGGGCACAAACTCGTGTCCCCTGCATCGGCAGGCGGACTCTCAACCACTGCGCCACCAGGGAAGCCCAAATTATTATTCTTGCAAGCCCTTTTTCAGGGCTGGCCCAAGGCAAGATGGTGATGTAATTTGTGTGACTTGTCAAATTTTTTCCTTCCAGTTTTATTTATCCTTTCCCAGAACTCTGCTCTCTTCTCTTACTCTCAATCTTAGGTTAATCCTGATAAAATATTTTGTAATAGGAGCTAAAGAAATGACCCTCCTGAGGATATTTTCACATTATAAAAAGGTTTTGAAAATCCAAAGACTTAAAGACACAGAGTGGAGCTATAGGTTCCAATATGATCCGTAATAGGCTGATAGTAAATTATATTCAAATGTTTGTTCATTATGTGCTTTGCCTGTCACTGCGAGTGTTCAGAGATAAGTAAATCTCAGTTGCCATTCTCAAGGAGTTGATAGTCTGGTCAATTTAAAATTCATATTCTTGCGTCAGAGGACTTTCAAACCACCCATGTAGGTTCTAGTCCTTTGTAGCTATGTTATCCTTGACAAACATTAGTATTTGAAAACTAGGATTTTTTTAAAATGGAATTGCTATAGACCTATTTTTACCAATGGTTGCAAATTTACTAATACAATTGACCCTTGAACAACACCGGGGTTGGGACACTGACCCTTCACCCGCTCAAAAATCTGCTTACAGTCTACCCTCCATATCCACGAGTTCTGCATCTGCAGACTCAACCAACCTTGGATTGTGTAGTACTGTAGTATTCACTGTTGAAAAAAATCCACGTATAAGTGGACCTGTGCCTCTCAGACCTGTGTGTTCAAGGGCCAGCTGTACAGTGTGCCAATAAAACGAAGGCTTAAAGTTTCCTATGTCTTCTGATAGAAGAAGTGGGGGAGAACGGGGTGAGATATAAACCTTAAATTTGCCAGTTTACAGTATCTTCTGGTTTAAATATTTTCTTCTGATTGACTCAGATTCTTAGATTTAAAACTTATTTCCCCTCCTTCTATACCTTTCCAAAATGGTATCTGGACACCAAACAAACCTACCTTCGGCTCCAGAAGGACATACTATCTCTATCTTTCAAGACTGCTCTCTACACAAGCACCCCAGAAAAGATATCCTCTGCTTACATAATGTGAAGAAACACAAAAATAAACGGGGAATTGTCTCCCAACGCACGCATCCTTAACCATAACAATTAAATTTCCCGGCTCAGCCTTAAAGGTAGAAGGGGTATTCGTTCTACATTATGGAAGAAACTATGCTCAGTCTTAAAGGCTTGACTAAAGTTATAAGAGCTTTGGCACTACCAGAAACTAGGGATTATTATGAATAAAATAGTTTGGTTTGATATCTACCAAATATTTCCCAAATTATCTATTGACTTTACATTTGTATATCTTTCCTATTTAAAATTTAGGAAGACCGCAACTACATGGTGCTTGTAACACACAGATACGGTCTTGACTAGGACAATCGCAATCTAAAGACTGTATTTACCTGAATTCTCAGAATTTCTTTTAGGAATATTTTACAGCTCTGTTTGGTGTTTTATTTTGACGTGTACACTGTCAGGGAGTAAGGTGGTTCATGCTATTAGGGTAATTAACATTAGTTGCTAACAAACAACTCCCAAGTTTCAGTGACATAATACAAAAAGTTTTGTTTCTTACTCATGTCACAGACCAAAGCAGGTCAGATGGCTCTCCCAGGGGTTCTCTCCTACAATGTTGAGTCAGGGATCCAGGCCTGTTTCATCTGGTGGTTCTACTTTCCAGTAGGGCCTCCAGAGTCCTTCAGTGCCCTCCATTTGGCCAGCTAACTAGCAAAGAGGGTTGAAGACCAGGTGGGATATTATAGGGGTCAGGCCAGAAAGTGAGGTATATGACCACCCACATTTCACTGGCCAAAAGTAGTTACATGGCCTGACCTAGATGCAAAGAGTAGGGAAATGTGACCTTCGTATTGTCTCTGTCATGTCCTTTAATAAGAATCTATCAGTCAACATTATTTATTGATGATCAGCTTGGTGCATATCATTGTATTAGGTACTATGAAAGTAAAAAGAGAGTCAAAATTTGCTATGCATGGATATAAAAAATGGATTAAGGCAAGAAGTCTTTTTGACTCATTCTGTTAAATAAATGATTTAGTAATAGGGTGAATCCAAAGCTCCATTGTGAGTTAGTTGTTTAGAAATAGGGGCACATTTAACTCCCAGAAATAGTGTATAAATTATGGTGTATGTATTAGATAACACGTATTCCAGGTTCAAATTTCAGATGCCCAGATCACTGGTAGGGATTGCAGACTGCCTTCCATGTTCAATGGCTGAAGAGAGCAAAGCTAACCAGTCATAAGAACTTGTGTATAACAGGTTAATTTTTTTTCATAAGCATAAAAATGATACTGCGTGTGAAGCAGTCAGTGACATCTCAAAGGAGGATGGAGTTGGAACTTGGGATTTGGGTCCTGAGAAAACTATATAAAAGAACAGGAAACAAATGACAGGACACGGTGATTATCATCCAATTGGCAAGGGTTGCTATATAAAATAAAAGGGGAAAGGAACTAGCATAATTATTATGTAGTGATGTTAATAGACAAAGAAAACATAAGTTAGAATTACCGTGACCTCCATTTTGTGGCAACAGACAAATATATTTTCAGAAGACCTGGTGACCTTGTAATTATGGAATGAAAGCAAATTAAGCACCTGCGTGCCTTCTGAGGTCCAACGTTGCTCACCCCTCACCGCCCCCATTTGTATTTATAAATGATTCAGATGTTTAGATAGCACAGTGATGGTAGCAGGGAGCTGATATTTCTTGAATGCCTATTATATGTTGAAAACCATAAGGTGCTTTTTTTTTTTTAGATAAGTTTACTGTTTTAATTCTCACGAGGATGCTCTGAGGCAGGCATGATTACCCCTGTTTTGTTTTGTTTTGTTTTGCGGTACGCGGGCCTCTCACTGCTGTGGCCTCTCCCGTTGTGGAGCACAGGCTCCGGACGCACAGGCTCAGCGGCCATGGCTCACGGGCCTAGTCGCTCTGCGGCATGTGGGATCTTCCCGGACCGGGGCACGAACCCGTGTCCCCTGCATCGGCAGGCGGACTCTCAACCACTGCGCCACCAGGGAAGCCCTACCCCTGTTTTAACAGCAGAGAAAGCTGAAACCCAGTGAAGTTGCATGACTTGATGAAGGACACGTGACTAATTGCGGAACTGGTACTGGAAAGCAAGTCTTTGGCCCTTTTTTTTTAATTGCTTTGCATTGTAATGGTGACACGAATATAACATTACTATAATCTCTGGTTGATATTTTACACATTTTATAAAGCCATGTAAGGGAGAGGAAAAGATTGCTTGCTGGAACTCCACAGAAAAGGTAAAACAAAGGTGAAATATTGAAATGTATTGATTTTGATCACAGAATGGTAGATCTCACTCTACCATTCACGCTCTCATTCTCTTTCTCTTCCTTTCTGATTTATATCTCATCAGTTTCTGGAGAAGCATTGATGGATGCTCTTTGGTTGACTCCCAGGAAAGTAATATATAGTGAAATTATTTTCAAAGTTTAGCAAAATACATTGGTTGCCTTCATATTGTGAAGAACCAACAATACTGATAGATGAAAAAAAAAATCCATGTAGGTAGTACATGCTTTTATGCTTTATATGAATGGAATCATATTATAAGCATTTTCCATAGCCTTTTTTGTTTAAGATTATGTTATTAGGATTCATCCCTATTGTTTTGTGTAGGTGTAGTTCTTTAATTTTTACTGTCGTATGTGAAGTTCCATTGCACATATATACCACAATTTGTTTATCCTTTGTATTGTTGATAGACATTTGGGTTGTTTACAGGTCTTTGCCATAACAAGTAAATGCTGGTATGAATGTATGCAATGGTGCGTGTATGTATCCTGGTGCATATATGCAAGTGTCGCTGTAGGGGATATATATTCTTAGGAGTATAATTGCTGGGTCAACTTTATTATATAATAAAGTTGCATCAACTTTATCAGATAATGTCATAGTGTTTTTCCAGAGTGGGTTTTGTATCAGTTTACACTCCGAACAGCAATAAAGTTGCATCAACTTTATCAGATAATGTCATAGTGTTTTTCCAGAGTGGGTTTTGTATCAGTTTACACTCCGAACAGCCATGTAAAAGTTTTATTTGTTCCACAACCACTTTTTATACTTATTATTGTCATTTTTTAACTCTTGCTAATCTGGTAGCTCGGTGTAATTTTACTTAGTATACCTCAAGTACTAATGAGATTAAACACTGTTTCTTATATTTTTTGGTCATTCTTGTTTCTACTTTTCTGTTACTTTCTAGGATCTTTGCCTATTTTCTATTGGGTTGTCTTTTGATCATCGATTTGAACATGTGTTGTTGTTTTTTTTAAAACATATCTTCTGGATACTAATCATGTGATAGTAGTTTGTGATGCAAATATTTCCTTTCAATTTATGATTTATCTTTTTCATTTTTAAAATAATTTTTTTGGGTAAACACAGGTATTAAATTTTAATGTACTCAAGTTTATCATTGTTTCTTGTATAACTTGTGCTTACTGTGTCTTAGTTAAGAAACCCTTTCTTTTTTTTTTTTTCGGTACACGGGCCTCTCACTGTTGTGACCTCTCCCGTTGCGGAGCACAGGCTCCGGACGCGCAGGCTCAACGGCCATGGCTCACGGGCCCAGCCACTCCGCGGCATGTGGAATCTTCCCGGACCGGGGCACGAACCCGTGTCCCCTTCATCAGTAGGCGGACTCTCAACCACTGCGCCACCAGGGAAGCCCCTAAGAAACCCTTTCTATCCTAAGGCTGTAGAGATAATCTCATATCTTCTTCAAAGCTGTTTTATTTTTCATTTTAGCTTTTTTTTTTTTTTTTTTTTTTTGCGGTACGCGGGCCTCTCACTGCTGTGGCCTCTCCCGTTGCGGAGCGCAGGCTCAGCGGCCATGGCTCATGGGCCCAGCCGCTCCGCGGCATGTGGGATCTTCCCGGACCGGGGCACGAGCCTGTGTCCCCTGCATCTGCAGGCGGACTCTCAACCACTGTGCCACCAGGGAAGCCCTCATTTTAGCATTTTAACCATTAAAAAATTTTTTTAATTTAATTTAATTTTTTAATTTATTTATTTTTATTTATTTTTGGCTAAGTAAATTTATATTTATTTTTGGCTGCGTTGGGTCTTCATTACTGCACGCGGGCTTTCTCTAGTTGTGGCGAGTAGGAGCTACTCTTGCTTGTGGTGTGCGGGTTTCTCATTGTGGTGGCTTTTCTTGTTGCAGAGCATCGGCTCTAAGGTGTGCGAGCTTCAGTAGTTGTGGCATGCGGGCTCAGTAGTTGTGGCTCACGGGCTGTAGAGCGCAGGCTCCGTAGCTGTGGCGCACAGGCTTAGTTGCTCCGCAGCATGTAGGATCTTCCCGGATCAGGGCTCAACCCCGTGTGCCCTGCATTGGCAGGCGGATTCTTAACCACTGAGCCACCAGGGAACTCCTGAATTTTATTTTATTTATTTTTTTATACAGCAGGTCCTTATTAGTCATCAGTTTTATACACATCAGTGTATACATGTCAATCCCAATCTCCCAATTCATCCCACCCCCACCCCCACCCCCACCCCCCTGGCTTCCCCGCCTTGGTGTCCATACGTTTGTTCTCTACATCTGTGTCTCAACTTCTGCCCTGCAAACTGGTTCATCTGTACCATTTTTCTAGGTTCCACATACATGCATTAATACACGATATTTGTTTTTCTCTTTCTGACTGACTTCACTCTGTATGACAGTCTCTAGATCCATCCACGTCTCAACAAATGACCCAGTTTCATTCCTTCTTATGGCCGAGTAATATTCCATTGTATATATGTACCACATCTTCTTTATCCATTTGTCTGTTGATGGGCATTTAGGTTGCTTCCATGACGTGACTATTGTAAATAGTGCTGCAATGAACATTTGAGGTGCAAGTGTCTTTTTGAATTATGGTTTTCTGTGGGTATATGCCCAGTAGTGGGATTGCTGGATCATATGGTATTTCTATTTTTAGTTTTTTAAGGAACCTCCATACTGTTCTCCATTGTGGCTGTATCAATTTACATTCCCACCAACAGTGCAAGAGGGTTCCCTTTGGTCCACACCCTCTCTAGCATTTGTTGTTTGTAGATTTTCTGGTGATACCCATTCTAACTGGTGTGAGGTGATACCTCATTGTGGTTTTGATTTACATGTCTCTAATAATTAGTGATGTTGAGCAGCTTTTCATGTGCTTCTTGGCCACCTGTATGTCTTCTTTGGAGAAATGTCTATTTAGGTCTTCTGCCCATTTTTGGATTGGGTTGTTTGTTTTTTTAATATTGAGCTGCATGAGGTGTTTATATAAAAAATGTTTTAGTTTTCAATACACGATTTTCTTAATGTATATGGTGTGCCTTAGGAATATAATTTATTATTTTCTATACGGTTAACCAGTTAGAATCCCTACATTCTCCACCAAATTGGGGTGCTAACACTGTCATATATCAGGTTTCATGACTTGTATAATCAAAAAGCCCTTTTCTTAGATCAGATTCAACAACATTTTATTATATGGTTATGATTAAATGTGTTTTCATTGAAAAATAAAGTGTGGCTTAGGTGGGTTAATCTAGATCTGCTGAGCAGCAAGCAGGAAAGGTGTAAAAGAGAACACTGAGGCAGGGAGACCAGTTAGGAGTTTACCACAAGTTCGAGAAAATGAGGTTCTGAATCATGACGGTGATATGACAGTGGAAAGGACAAAAATGTGAGAAAACTTGCAGAAAAAGAACTGACTGTATTTGGTAAATAATTGAATATGGGAAGTAAAGTAAGGTAAATGTTAAGTGTGACTACAGGTTTTGAGATTGGATGATTCAGGTTTTAGGAAAAACAATATTATTTCAATGTTAAATTTACTAAAATTGATATGGCTAGAGGTCACTGAGGTAGCGATTTAGGAAGTTTTTGTATATAGTTAGGTTAAATCTGTTGGAGGGATACTTTTAATAAACTTTGTTGGATTATGCATTCTTGTTGTTTCATAGGAATTCTTTATATATTTTAGCTACAAATCCTTCCAGGAATATCTTCTTCTGTTTGTGTCTTTTTGTTTGTTTTTAATCTTTTTATGGTATCTTTTGAGAAACAGAAGTTCTTAATTTCTACGTAGTCAATTCCATCAATCATTTCCTTCATGTTGCACATTTTATTTAAGAAAGTTTTCTGTGCTGTGGGGTCATGAAAATATTTTCCTACATTGTGTTTTAATTATATTTTTAACAGTCACATAGATATTTAATCCAAATGAAATTGAGTGTTTATGGTATCAGGTAAGGATACATTATCATTTTTTTCCCCTTACGGATACTCAATTATCCCAGTACCATGTTGAAAATTCCATTTGTCTCCCATGAATTTTTAAAACCACCTTGGTCATATATCAACTGATAAATGGGTGAGTCTATTTCTAAGCATTTCATTTCTCTAATTGTCAATCTGTGTAAACACCACCTGATTTAAAATTTCTATAACTTTATTAAAAATCTTGATATCTAGTAAGGCAACTTCTCCAAACTTTTTTTCTTCCTCAGTTGAATAGTGTCTTGACAATTTTTTGATCCTTGAAACTCACTACAAATTTTAGACTCAACATGTTAATTTGTACACACACACACATGTGATGGGATTTTTATTGGCACTGTACTGAATTTACATAACAATTATAGAGCTGTCATCTATGTGATATTAGTCTTTGAGTTCATGAGCATGGTGTACCTCTTGATTTATTTCGGTCTTCTTTAATGTTTTTCAGTACAGCTTTATTTTTGTCCATAATGATTTTGCATATTTTTATTAAGTCTATTTCTGAGTATTCCATAAATTTTTATTTTAGTTTAAAAAATATTTTTCAACTCTGTATTATTGGTGTATAAAATGTAACAGATTTTTACCCTGCAAATTTATGAAAGCCTTTTTATTCTAGAAATTATCTATAGTACTGTTGGATTTTCATGACACTCATATCTCTTGAAAGTAATGATATTTTAATTTCTTCCCTTCCATTCTTTCTATTGTTTATTTCCTTTTATTCCCTTTTGGTATTGGCTTGAAACTCCAGTACAAAGTTGAGAAAAATTGGGCATTCTAGTCATTGTCGTGATTGCAGAAGGAATGTTTTTATCATTAAGTATGATATTTAGTGGTAGTTGTTTTTGTAGATACTCTTTATTAGATAAGGAGAGTTTGCTGATTGAAAAAAAATCAAGGTTGAATTATTGAGCTGGACCAAGAGAAAGGGAAATAGAATGGGAAAGGAGAGTCCATTGAAGTTTTTATTCCAATTTTAATAGTTTTAATTTCTAAGTGTTCTATGTAGTTCCCACCCTCTTCTTTCTTTCCTTCTGTCCTTCTTTCCTTTCTTTCTTCCTCTTTCCCTTCCTCTCTCCTTTTCTTCCTTCCTCCTTCCTTCTTTCTCTCTCTCTAAAACCAGGTTTGTCTTTTTAAAAGATATTCTCTTATTTTCCCTTATATTTTCAGAGTCCTCTTAATTTTTAAAATAGGTAAGTTTAATATTTATATTTTGTCTTCTAATTCCAATATCTGGAATCTTTACATATCTAACTTTGCTGTCTGTTGTTTCTATTACCTCTGACGCTAGGTGGCTTGTTTCCTGGTGCATTTTGTGAGCTTTTAAACTATAAATTCATATGTCTGGGAATTTTATCTGTTCGAATTTTTTAAGCCCTGTGTTTGTAATTTATAGCTCCACTAACTATTTGCCTTTGCTCCTGCCGAATATTGGGGAACTCTACCAAAATAGAAACAGTTTAAAGTAAATTTTCTTGCTGGAGGATTTTTCTGGATGTATGAGTATATCCAGAAAATATGAGATTGGGCCAGTATGAGACTGGGCTACAAGCTCAAGTGAGGGCCAGCTCGTGGGTAGGAATTCCAAGGGACGATTTAGTGTTTCCTTCTACCCAATGACACGTTTTATTTTATTTATTTATTTATTTATTTTGCGGTACGCGGGCCTCTCACTGTTGTGGCCTCTCCCGCTGCGGAGCACAGGCTCCGGACGCGCAGGCTCAGCGGCCATGGCTCACGGGCCCAGCCACTCCGTGGCATGTGGGATCTTCCCGGACCGGGGCACGAACCCGTGTCCCCTGCATCGGCAGGCGGACTCTCAACCACTGCGCCACCAGGGAAGCCCTGACACATTTTATAATAGGCCATTTTCCTTGTTGTCCTCTCGATTTATTTCTAGTTCACATATACCTTGAGGGTTTAGGCCTCTGGGGTATCTGGTTTATGAAGGCATCGCCTATCAGACTCCTCATCTTGGTCAGGTAGCTCCCAGAATTGTTACCTGTGAATACAGAACCTGAAGTTCACCTTCGTGGGCAAATGTCCTCAAAGTGAAAGCCGGACCCAGAGCTCAGCTTACCTCTCTGGATTCCTACATTTACTTATTTTTTGGTTTCTGAGGGTCCTTACTTTGTTGCTAATACAAGGTATATTTAAAAATATTTTTTTATTATTTTAATTATTTTCAGTGGAAGGGTTGGTCATGGTGTTGTGTGTCATATTACTGAAAATGGATTGTTTTAGCCTTTGAAAATAATATATTCCTATAATAAATTTAGATTGGCATGAAAAGAATGCAGGGGATTCTCTGAATAACAGGTAACATAAAGGTAAGATCATAGACTAGACATTTATTCATTTATTCACTCTCCTATACATGTTTACTGGCACTGTGTAATATGAGGTACTGTTACACTGCAGAAGATGCCAGTAAGTATATTGAAAGGTCCCTGGATATCAAAGATCATTTATATCATTTATAGGTATGAATAATAAATTCAATAAAGATAGTATAAACTAAATGCTCATACCCAATGGGGAACTAAAACAAATAATTATTTAAAAAGTGTTATTTTAGCTTAATTTATAGGATAGACAGAGGGAGATGCGTGGAAGTTCATTCCGGTAAATGACCAAAGAGCATGGACAAAGGTGTAGAGATAAAAAATCATGGAATGGCTCAAGATAACTATGTTTGACTGGATCATAAGCAGTTTTAAGGAAATGGTTAATGACAAGAATGGAAAGTTAGGCTGAGGGCAGAGCAAGAAGGGCTGTGAATTCTAAGCCATGTAATTTGAGCTTAAATTAGTAGCGGGATTGAGAGTTATTAATAGATGCATAAACCTCTCAATTTTATGCAGTTTAAAATGTGTCCTTTATGGGAGGCTAATAGTAGAATCAAGACCTAGCTAAACTCTAGCAATTATATAAACAGGGGTAAATGAGAATGGGATGAAGTATGGGAGTGTGAAACCTGTTGGTGTTTTATTCAGGGTCTGATATGAATAATCTCCATTTCTGACGATGGCTTGATGTGGTTTACATAATTACTTTCTTCCATTGCTTATAAAAAATTTTATGTTCTGAATAGGTTTGAAACCACACCTTGGTTTTTCCTTCCATGAGTAAGATTCAAGTCTGAGTCCTAACCCTGAGGACACAATATTTAGAAACAAATTTCCCCCCTCATTTTAAAGAGGAAGAACCAGGCTGGTTCCTGCTCAGATAGTTTTGGTTACTTTATCTTATTTTTTAGGTTATGATATTAGTTTAACAGAGCATCTCCATAAATTTCTTAGGCCACCCCATTTTATTAATAAGAAAAAGAATCATTAAATGTCAATCAGGATTTGTAGTATCAAAACTCAAGGTCTACTTTATAAATGCTAAGGATCAGAAAATTATCAAAGGAACACTAATAGGCATACTACAAATGGCTAATGTACTTTTTATTTCTGAATTGAGATGAAAAATGAGAATGTGTGTCTTTCTTCAGCGTAGTACCAAAACCTCATTAGGGTCTGGCCAGCATGTGGGGAAGTGACACAGCTGAGGCTTTCTCAGGCAAAATACATTAACATTACAAATGAAACTTGGTCCGAATCTATCTGAAGGAGCATTTTCTCTCAGAGGTATAGTAAGAATTTCATTAGCAATGCAGTTATTAAGCTCTGTTGAATAATTCTGTGTTTTAGAAAAGGAAAGTGACCTTTTGTATCTCTCAAAGGGGTAATAGCTCTACAGATACATTTAAAATAAAACTAATTGGGACAGGACACCAGATTTATAAAAACATGTGAGGAAATTTGGTAATCAGTTGAAAAATACAAAGTATCTTGAACAAAGCATTTTATAATGTTAGATGTCTGACCTTTATTATTTCCTAATCAAACGTCTTTATCTTCTGTTATAGGTTGTAGATGGGGACTAGAGGGCAGGAAAATACTGTTGAAAATTCTCAGTTTTGTACTACTTTGAAATATGGGCACAATTTGTCACATAAACTCAATGATCAGCATAACTATTGTTTTTCTTCAATTATCAGAGTTACATATTTTTCACATTTTGACATACTTGGAATCTGGGTGTTTCCTAAAAACAGTGTCAAAAGCAATATGCCCCAATTCCTATGCTTCTTAGTGGTCATTATCTTTGTGAATAACATTACAGTCATATGTGGTAGCATTCGGATGCCTAGATTAACTTAAGTTTGAATCTGTAATGTTGCTTTAAATGTTTTAAAAAGAGGTAACATTGTAGTACAGAACTGAAAGGAAACATGATTTTATACAAAGAAGGACTATTAAATGCCAAGCAATGAAATCAGAGGTAGCAGAAAACTGCCATATCTACTGAATATATTATGGCATTTCAAAGCCCGGAAAGATTGTATGACAGATTCGTAGTCCTAAAGGATTATTACTCAGGTGCCAAGCATCTATTTATGAAAAACTTCTGGATGACTTGCAGGACAAGGTAATTTACTTACAGTTAATGGGTAATTCAATTAAGGAAAAAGTAAAACTGTCAGCTTAACGAAATCCGAAATGCAAACAAAACCCTAAAATTATACTGCCAATCTTAAAGATGCCCAAGGGGTCAAGATCACAAGCATGGATTATAAAAATCAACTCAAGTCAAAAATCAACTCAGAAGACTGAGCGGGGAGACACTGGAACTCACACATCATTTTGATCATGGAGAAAATGCTATCTCTAATTACACGAATAAAAATATAGTATCATGAGCATGAAAGCAACTTCAAATATATTTAATTTAGTGTTTCATTTCTGAAAACATAACAAATACTTAGAAACAAATGGTGATCATTAAGATCCAAGATAGATTTACTATCTCTAAATTACTTCACACTAATATGATATTCTCTTGGTAGTGTTGTTAAGTTTGAGCTGGGATGACAAATCTGTATCTCAGTAGGACACTTAAATTGTGTTCTTGTGGACAAAATGGAGAAATATGGCCTAGATTAAATAGTGTATTAGGGACTTCCCTGGTGGCTCAGTGGTTAAGAATCCACCTGCCAATGCAGGGGACACGGCTTTGATTCCTGGTCCGGGAAGATCCCACATGCCGCAGAGCAACTAAGCCCATGCACCACAACTACTGAGCCCGCATGGCAACTACTGAAGCCCACGTGCCTAGAGCCCGTGCTCCACAACAAACCACCGCAATGAGAAGCATGCGCACCACAACGAAGAGTAGCCCCCGCTCGCCACAACAAGAGAAAGCCCGCGCGTAGCAACAAAGACCCAATGCAGCCAAAAATAAAGAAAATTAAAATTTTAAAATAAATAAATAGTGTATTAAAGGTTGAATGACTGGCTGATACGGTCTGGTGAGTGCGTTGATGGCATCTGGAGAGAGGTTTCCAGTGGCTTGTGCATGGCTCTTTCCTAGTTCTCCTTCCATGCAGTGTAATTTGTTGGTAATTTGAACACATGGAAAACTTTCCTATAAGACTTGCAGTTGTAAAAATGGAGCAGGAATAAAAATACTTTGGATCCAGTCAGTATCTCTAAAAAATTTTGACAGAGTAATAGACTGAATCTAGTAAGATTAATGTTACAAGGGGTAAATAAAAATCCTGAATCTGGGTATATAAAGTGAACTTGTTCATATAACCTAGTTCATCATTTCTAACCATTTTGTTATACCCCTCTAAGCCTCAGTTTCCCTATGTGTATAATGGGAATAATAATACTAGCTACTTAGTTTGAGGTGAGAGCTCAGCACAGTGCTGGCACATACTAAGTGTTCAATAGGTGCTACTACTTTTCCAGAAATCCTGGGATAGAATCCAAATTCTTCCACTTATGGGGTATTTGACCCTGGGTAGGGTACTTATTCTTTCTAAGCCTCATTTTCCTTATTTGAAAATAGGGATGAAATAGTATCTACCTCACAGGTGGACGTCAGGAGAATTAAACAAGATGATGCATGTGAAGCCCTCTTCAAGGTGCTTGGCATATCCTGAGCTCCTAATGAATGTTAGCAATTACAGTGAACATTAGTGCAACTTTCAGAAAATCCCCCTGGACATGAAACTGAAAAACCAACTAGAGCCCCTCTAGAATATGGTAAATTATACTTCTCTCTCATAGACTAAATCTATGCTACTACTTCAGTTTAAATGTATACTTTCAAGAGGAATATTGGAAAATTGAGGTGAACGTAAAGTCAAATCATGTGAAAAATGATGGAAGAACCTGGTGACATTTATTCTGGAGAAGAGAAGATTATGATAGAAGAAGCTATTGGAAGGGTTGTCATTGAAAGAGGAATGGGGCTGGCTCTGTTTGGGCCCCAGAGTTAGAACTGTGACGATGAGACAGATATTTTGTTTCCCTGAAGAAGGACTTCCTTTCATGGCTGCCTGGGAAGGTAGTGATTTCTCAGTTACTGAAGTTTTTTTTTAAGTCTGAAAAGTCATTTGAGGGAGAATTGCCGAGAGGATTCAGGGATTTGAGATGGGATTTGGCTCAGTGATCTTTAAAGGCCAGTCCTTTCCTGAGGTTCAGCTGTGGACTTCTTTACAGTGCTTAACATTTAAAACCTTAAAAAAAAAATCTGCATCCAGTCACCTAGTCTTTTCTCCCAAATTATTTGACTGAAGCCTCTCACATGAAATAAGAATTGCATATCCCTGACCTTTAAGAGCTAAAATGTATTTCCTTCCCTGCTCTTATCTGAGGTATCCGGGTAAATGGATTTGCAGAATCTGTGCATGCCAATCATACTTGCATTTCTTTTAAAGTAGGGAAGTGGATAAAATGATTAAAGAACTGTCAGGTCACAGGATTTCTGATGGCTCAGCTTTAGTTAGTTGCTAGCAATGCTCCTGTCCCAACTAATATCAATATTAGCTAATAGGCATGCAAATATTGAGTATATGGTTCACAGGCAAGCTTGTTATTGCAGAGGATTCTTGGAGCAATGTATATCATAGGAAAAAATTGTATCGACATTTAGTATCTCACTCAGCGTAATAGTCTGCTTCCAAGTGGTTTAATTTTTCTTTGATTTTTTTTTTTTTTTTTTTTTTTGCGGTACGCGGGCCTCTCACTGTTGTGGCCTCTTCCGTTGTGGAGCACAGGCTCCGGACGCGCAAGCTCAGTGGCCATGGCTCACGGGCCTAGCCGCTCCGCAGCATGTGGGATCTTCGCGGATCGGGGCACGAACCCATGTCCCCTGCATCGGCAGGCGGACTCTCAACCACTGCGCCACCAGGGAAGCCCTAATTTTTCTTTGATTTTTAGTTTATGCTTCCTGGCCTTAGAATTATGTGTTGAAAAACTCAAGGATTGGTCCTCTGCTTTTATATTGATTAACAAATAACTCATGAGTGGCTCTGAAGGACAATAAAGGGAACTCCTCCTCCTTTACCTCCAAAACCTTACAGTGAACTTAACCAGGGAGATGACATGATGTCAGTTCTACACCAACTCACAGGTGATAGCTAAAGGTTTGGCCATATGGTGAAGGAGCTGGAAAGAACAGGATTTGAGGCTCGCTGATGAGGAAGATTGGGGAAGAAGTATGGGAATGAGTCTCTTGAAATGGGCCTAGCATGAGGGAATATTAATGTCCCATGTGAATTTTCACCACGTGTTCAATAACCAGGTAAACTAGATGACTCACTGTTGATGTCAGTCACCTTCTTTCCCTAGTGACTTTACTGTGTCAGTGAGCCCATGAACAATGGTCCATCATAGCAGTGATGCTGACTGCATATGCATCAATAAAAAGCCCGATTGCCTCTCTCTGAGGCTGACCTGGCTCTCCCACTATGGCTAAATGCCAATCAGCCAGCCTTGGAGACCAATAGGGAGCTCTTGATATTGCATAACATAATGAGGGGGCCAGCCTACCTGCTGGTTCATTATACTGGGTCCCCTCCATTATGGAGTGAACGGTGCTTTGTCCTCACTGGAATAAACACAATCTGGTTATGGTTTGTTTTCCTGGGCCGTTATGCTGATTCTGTTGACTTACTGCCTTACTTATATCATGCCTTATTACATCATGTTTTCTCACAGAATATTGTTTTTAATCAAGAGACTCATTTCACAGCAAAATAATTAAGGTCGCTGCTCTTGGGGTTCACTGGTATTTCCATAAAACCTTCACCCAAAAGCACCTGACTCGTGGCATAGCAGAATGGTCCAAGGAACTGATTTACTGTGTCACCTGGGAAATAACACCTTTTGACATTAGGGTGGTATCCTTCAGGATAAAATACATTCTCTGAACTAGTGACTAACGTATGACGCTGTTTCTCCCCAAAGCAGGACACATTGGTCCAGAAATTGAGGAGTGAAGTGTGGGTGGTATCTCATGATTACATTGAATGACCAAAGCACAAAATTTTCCTTCTCAAGTTCAAGTCCTGCTAGTTTGAAGGTCTTAGTATTCAGTGGATAAATATTCCACCAGGGGAGAAAATTGAACTGAAAGTTGGGATTTGAGACTGCCATTTGACTTTTTTGGGCTCCTCTTGCCAAGGGACCAGGAAGGAAAAAAAGTTTACTGTAGTGGGTTACTGTAATTTTCTAAGATGGAGCTCAGGGATTCCTCTGGAGTGCCTCCTAGTATTGTAATATCCAGTGCCAAAAGCTAATGGCAGACCACAGCAACCCCATACAGCTAGTATCACCAAGGTTCAGACCACTCAGGAATTAAGCTTCAGATTAGCTCACCAGCCAAAGAACCATGAGCAGCCGAGGTGCTGTCTGAGCACAAAAGGAACTCGGAGGAGGAAGGTTGTCAATAACCAAAGATAATCTCAGAAGCATTTGCAGAAATGAAAGTGACTGTCCCTCCTCATATTTTCTTCCTTGTTCTAACATATTAATCTTTTCCTCTTTTGTTTCCCTATTTTTTCAAAATTAATAAATATTTAATGCCTATAAAACTTAATGTCAGCTTTAGTGGCTGATAACTTTAGTATTCTCTGAATTGTACTGTTTTAAAAATAATTTTTAAATTAGCATACAGGAAAATTGACTTTTTTGGTGCACAGTTCTATGACTTTTAATACATATGTTGGTTTGTGTGACCACCATCACAATCAAGATACAAAACAATTTCATCACCCCTGCCAAAATTTCCCTTGTGTTATCCTTTCATAGTCACACTTCCCTACCACCACCCCTAACCCCCAACAAACACTGATTTGATTTCTATCATGATAGTTTAGTCTTTTTGACAATGTCATATAAGTGGAATCATACAGTATGTATGCTTTTGGGATTGGTTTCTTTCCCTTAGCCTAATGCCTATGATATTCATCCAAGTTACAAGGTGTGTCAATAGTTCATTCCTTTTTATTGCTGAAGAGTAATCCCCTAGTTTTTAATATATGGTGGATTGGTGATAATTTTATAATTTATCTGATAGATTTTGGGATATCACAATGGCCTTGTCTTTGAGATAGAAGAGAAATGAATATCACCCAGAGATGGATGCTTCAATGCAGGAATAAGAGTGTTCATGCATGTTGAGTAGCAAGAGGGTGGACAGCTGCAGAATTGTAGTTTGACTCACTTCTCTGCAAACTGTCCCACTTTTAGTGTGCCTTTCTGAACCAAAGAGGTGAGACAGCTAAAACATTTTCAAGATTTCCTTATAGCTAGATTCTACATTAAAACTAGATTTGCCGAGGAAATGTACCCACACAAGACTCAGAAGGAGTAATTGAGCAACATGAGACGGCAGCTGCATGAGCGAAGATTTATTTTTCTGGCTGACACAGCGTCAGGGGTATTTGGCTCTTCTGCTCTAGTAGGCATAGAGGTTTGTATGTTTAGTCCTTGGCGTCACAGGCACTGAGGGGTATGTGAAGGCTGCCGTGGAATTTCCACTACAGTAGTTTTGTGAGTGGTAGAGTATCACTCCAAGCTGTGTTTTACCTGGCCGCATAGATCCAAGCTTTGTTTACTGGCCCTCCAAGAAGATCTGCAAGGTACCCAATACTGCGTAATAAATTCCTTTCTCCTTATACTGAATAAACTGGATTCTGTTATCTGCAACTGATCCTTTGTTTCTGAAATTGAGAATTTGGGGATTCCCCCCAAATTGATCTTTGGATAATTTTTAGAACCTATTAAATTAATTGCTGTGTGTCTGAAATATTTCATATTAATGATAAAAAATTAATTGCTCTCATTTATGGTGATTACATAACACATCAGTGCATGCAACACATATTTAGTGAGTGTCTGTGTACTAGATCTGAAAATATAGCCATTAAAAGCAAACACAAATTCTGTTTTCATGGAGTTTCCATTTTAGTAAGGAGAGACAGACAAGTAAAATGGGCAGCATGATGATAGCGCTAGGGAGAAAAGTGAAGCAAGGAAGGGAGATAGGGAATGACAGGGATTTTAGAAAAGGTGGCCAGTGCTTACTGGTAAAATGACATTTGAGTAAGGACCCAAAGAAGGAGCAGCATTCTGGGCAGAGGGAACAAACAAACATGAAGGTTTTGAGGTAGAAGCATGTCTGGTAGGTTGAAGGAACAGCAAGGAGGCCAGTGTGGCTGGCCTGCAGGGAGTCAGGTGCCTTTAGGATCATAAAGTCAATTGCAAACAAAGGTACTAACATTTCATGCTGAAGATTACATACAAGTAATCAAACTGTATATGTGAATATATATATATATATATATATAATTTTTTCCTTATTATCAACAAAGTGCAAAAACAAAAACTTTCAGAGAAAACTTCTAATCTCCTGAGAAGACATTGGAGGCACCCCTCTCTCGCCTCTTCCTGGTGGATTTTGGACTCCAGTGGAGAAATGCTGTGTAAATAGTTTAAGAAGGGAACATTTATAAAGAGCTACAAATATACCAATAAGCATGGTGATGCTTTGGGTAGATTAACTCATTACACACCAAGCCTACAATGTCAGGTATTTTTAGCTCTAATTTACAGATGAGGAAACTGAAGCCAAGGAAGATTAGGCATTGTTCCCCAAATCATACAGCCAGTAAGTAGTGGAGTTTCAATTTCAAAAGCAAGTTTGTCTGACTCCACACTATTACTTGATCCCTGAAGGACATGAAGAGCAAAGGAGATTTCTCACTGGTGAAGGGCTCTCATGGACTTAGAGACAGTAAATCAAGTTACGCTAACGTTTCCACATATGACCTATTTTCCATTTTTTGAATCATCTTTTTTGTTGCTTTTAGAATCCTCTCCATTTATCCTCACTAATTCCTCATTCTTCTTCTCCCACAGTTATTTAAAATATGAAAAAGTTGATGTGTAATATACAGTATATGATAGAATAGCTTAAGTATCATACTTTTTTAATATACCCCAGCTTTCTTGTTTAAAAAATTGAACTAATATGTATTTTCTGTAAAACATTTGGAAATATGGAAAAGTAAAAAGAAATAGAAAAAAAATCACCCATATTCATCTTACCCAGAAAACACCCATTATTAATCATTTGGTTTATTTTTTCTAAATTAATTAATTAATTAATTTTTGGCTGTGTTGGGTCTTCGGTGCTGCACATGGGCTTTCTCTAGGTGCGGAGAGCGGGGGTTACTCTTTGTTGCGGTGCGCGGGCTTCTCATTGCAGTGGCTTCTTCTCTTGTTGAGGAGCACTGGCCCACAGGCTTAGTTGCTCCGCGGCACGTGGGATCTTCCTGGACCAGGGACCAAACCCGTGTCCCCTGCGTTGGCAGGCGGATTCTTAACCACTGTGCCACCAGGGAATTCCCTCATTTGGTTTGTTTTTTGTCTTTTTAATATGGATTTTAAAACCTAGTTAAGCTCCTATTCTATATAATAATTAAAATTTTTAAATATTTCAAAAATATAGAAAAATACAGAGCATGAAAAAACAACCTCCTAAATGGGTGAGTCCTAGAATCAGACTGCCTGTGTCTGAAACCTCACACAGTATCTTGCTGAGCAACTTGTGCCTTTATTTTCTCATCTGTAAAATGGGGATAATAAGAGTACCTCCGTTTCACCCTTCTTTCTTTTCAGAAATAAATATTAGAGGTGAAAGTGAAGTCCCTTTTATACTCCTCCCCAATCCCACTTTCCTGTCTTTTCCACTAGGCAATCACTGTCCTGAAATTGGTTCATTTTCTTCTGTCCATGTCTTATACCTTTACTATATTGAATGTATCTATATAAATTTTATGTCATGATTTTTCCCATTTAATTGAAAGCATTTTCATAAAAGCTTATCCCTCTGTCAGACACTTTGCTTAAAAATTCTTTGTGTTGCGGTAATATACCATTAAATATCAGTATTTATTTAAAGTTTCCCTAGTATTAGATATTTAGGTTTCATTTATTTTCTTTTACCAATAACACTGGTGAAACTTTTTGTTATTACATTCTGGCATACATCTTTGATGATTTTTTTCAGGCAGGATTGATTGGCATTAAAGGATAGAAACTTTTAAAGTAATTCATAATTATTATAAAAATAATAATTGAAGACATCTGTAAAAATGAAAGAAAAAAATGTCTGTATGCCACCATTAAAAGATTATCACTGCTAACGGGTTTATCTTCTTCTAGGCATATTCCTTCCATAAAGCATACTTCAATCCCCTCCTTTCCCCTGACACACACTGTACTTGGCTATATACTGTTTATTAAGATTTACATTAACATTAAATGATCCCATTTCCTCAATTCATTTCATATTCTCTGGGAAACATGATTTTCAATGTCTGTATAATCCTACCATGTGAAGTAGCATAATTCATCTAGCCATTCTCCTATTTTGGGGCACTTAAATTACTTCATTTTGAACTGTATTAGACAGCAGTGAGTATTCTTATAGAGAAACTTTGTGCTCCTTAATCGGTTTCTTAAATGAGAGTCCTGGAAATAAAAATTACTAAATTAAGAATAACTATATTAAAGACACATAATACATATTGTCAAATTGCTCTCCAGAAATACCTGTTCTCTTGAGTGTATAACCCACAAAATACATTTGCTGAAATTATCTTCTGCTAATTAGATACAGAAAACACTATTATTTTTTTTTCATTTTGACTGATTAAAATTGACTTTAAAAAAATTGCTACTTAGATTCATTCAGATTTTATTTTTTATAACTTTTGTGTGCTTAGGCAATCTTGAAAAAGTTGGGGTTGGGGCTTCCCTGGTGGCGCAGTGGTTGAGAATATGCCTGCCAATGCAGGGGACACGGGTTCGAGCCCTGGTCTGGGAAGATCCCACATGCCGCGGAGCAACTAGGCCCGTGAGCCACAACTACTGAGCTTGTGCGTCTGGAGCCTGTGCTCCGCAACGGGAGAGGCCGCGACAGTGAAAGGCCCGCACACCGAGATGAAGAGTGGCCCCCGCTCGCCACAACTAGAGAAAGCCCTCGCACGGAAACGAAGACCCAACACAGCAAAAATAAATAAATTTTAAAAAAGCAGTTTCTTTAAAAAAAAAAAAAATTGGGGTTATTTTGACCAAAATCTGCTTAAAGTTAAAAAAAGAAAATAAATCTGTGTTTAGCATCACTGGGCTATAGCTATGGCTTTTGTCGATTGTTAACGAAGTTTGGTTCAATTTTCAGGTACACATGGCACAAAATAATGTGGAAAATTGATGACCATCTAGTGACTTTTAACTTTTTAAACCTTCATAGTTGAACCTCTCCCCAAAAAATTCCATTGGGAATTTTCTATTAAAGTACTTAATAAAATTAGACTTTTAAGAATAAAGCTATTGGTCAGATAATCAGAAACCATTTGAATAATCTGCTGTTAAATTCTAAAATAAACAGCTACAAAGGAACCACAAAATTATCTTGGAATTTTCCTTTATCAGTCTGTATGCTGGTTTTAATTACTTAAGGTCAACATGTTTTCTCTAGGTGAGAATCCTATGAGAAAATCATTTATTAACAGTGGCAAGTTGTCCCATTTAGGAAAATCTGTAATTGTCATTTGACCTAGGTTGACTGGGATGACCTTTGTTTTTACAAGCAAAGAAATTGTTTTAAATCCATTAGCCATGTTGTTAGGTCTCACTTAGATGACAAAAAGAATAATGTAATTTGACTCAAATTCTGGATGGATTAAATAATAAAAACGTATAAAGTAATAACAAAATAAGAAAATATAGGCATCTATTTGATCTTGCAGAAGTACCGTACCTCTAAGCATAAAATGAAGAAATCACAAAAGGAAATAGTTGAGTACATAAAAATGACAATCTTCTGCCGAAAAGGTCACCAGAAACAAAATTAAAAGGAAGACTACAAACTGAGAAGAGTATTTGTGACATATATGGTAAGCAAAGGTGTAATATATAAAACTTACAAAGATTGCTTACAAATCAATAAAAAAATTGAAATTCAATAGAAAAATGGTCATAGAGTGCCAGTGAGAAATTCACACACACTGACAAGAGAAGGAAATATATAGCCAGTAAATATATATGAAAAATTATTCAGTATTACAGAAAGCAGCTCTTTTGCCCCTTTCCTGTTTGTCCATTCCTGTACCTCTCTAACCCTAAAAGAACATAATTATAGAAATGACATCACTAGGCAATTTAACTTTACTCCTGACTTATGTTCTACTGAATGCACACCATGCCTTGGCTAACCTGCTGATTCTTTTCCTAGGTTAAAAGTAGCAAGAATGAAGAATTAAGTAGTTAAAGAATGACCAGCTCTCTACCCACAGCAGCCCCCTTTGCAATCCTGTAGGCAGATCACATGGGCAAGATAATGTCTGAAGAAAGATACTGAGGAGTCAACCAGTCTGCACACAGTGGAGAATGATGAAGAATCTAACCTCGTGCCTCGGTGATTCACTGAGATTCTTTCCCTCTTTTCCCTTTAAAAACTCTCATGGCTGAGTAGAACCTGGGGAGTTGGTTCTGGGAAACGAGTCCACCTTCTCTCCAGATTGCTGGCCTTCTGATTAAAGCAACCTTTCCTTTCTACCAACACTTGCCTCTCCAGTACTGGATTTTGAGCAGCGAGCAACTGAACCTGAGTTCAGTAACATTACTAATTATAAAAATGAGTATACATTTAAAAAATATTAATACACTAGCATTTTTCTCTTCTTCCAAAATGGCAAATATCTGAAGTATTATAATCTAGAATGCTGTGAAATAAGTACTCATAAACTGCTGGTAACAACTGACAAAAATTTTTTAAGGAATTTTTGCACTATTCGTCAAAAACTTAAAAAATGCACATGCTATGTAATCCAATGATTTCAATTCTGAAAGGCATCATAGAAAATTAAAAGATGTATGCACAGATTATGTACTAGGGCATTCATTCTAGAATTATTAATAACATCAAATACTTGAGAAACAGTGCCTAATATCCAAAAGTAAATTACAAATAATCCAAACAGTAGAATATATTATATGGTTACTTAAGTTGTGCTGTCAGAGACTTTAATGACTTGAGAAAATATTAATGTTAAGGAAAAAATAAAAGCAGGTTACAAACGATAATTCTCGTTTTGCAGTACACACACAAACACCAGGAAGGAAATTCCTCAACATGCTAATACCGCTAATAGTGTCATATTTGGGTGGTGGGATCCCAAGTGATTTTTATATTCTTCCCGATAGTCTTCAATATTTTCCAAAATGTTTACAGTAAACATGCATTATTGTTATAATCAGAACACACAAGACAGGGGAGAGAGATTGAGAGAGAGGGAGAGAGAGAAAAGAACTTTCACATTTCACGTGTAAATGTTTATTAAAAGGACATTAGAGAGACTTCCCTGGTGTTGCAGTGGTTAAGAATCCGCCTGCCAATGCAGGGGACACAGGTTCGAGCCTTGGTCCGGGAAGATCCCACTTGGCGCGGAGCAACTAAGTCTGTGCGCCACAACTACTGAAGCCTGCGCGCCTAGAGCTCGCGCTCTGCAACAAAGAGAAGCCACGGCAGTGAGAAGTCCCCGCACTGCAAGGAAGAGTAGCCCCTGCTCGCCGCAACTAGAGAAAGCCTGCTCACAGCAACGAAGACCCAATGCAGCCAAAGATAAATAAATAAATTAATTAAAAGAAATAAAAGGACGTTAGAGACCGTGCCACGGACAAATTCAAGTCAACTGACACTGGATCTGCTAGGTCAATTTCTCCAGGTGCATAATTATCAGAAATTCGGGTGCTCCTTTTGAACAACAGGATAACTCACCCATTCACAGAACTTTAGACGAAGGGACCCTTGAGATCCCTGACAGTAACGAAGGCTTAATGTTCATCTTGCTTACCACTTGGTGCCTACCACCCGGATCAGTATATTTTTGAATGAAAGAAAAAATGAAGACCACCCCCAGTCATTGTACAAATAGAGAACCTGCTTCCTGCAGAAATAAAAGGACTTAACTTGCCCAAGTTTACATGTTATCCCCATGAAGTAACACCAACAGTAGCAATAATTACAGTTACTACTACTTTCAATAAGCACCACATCTACTGCTTGACAGGCATTCTTCAAGGGCTTTACGTACATCAACTTATTTAATCCTCATAATAACCTAATGGGTTAGGTATTGTAATTATTTTCATAAAATAGGTGAGAAAACGGAGTCACAAACTGCATCTAAATTTCATTCCCCCTTTCTTCCCCGCCATTTCATGCAAATCCTAATCACCCCAAAATTCGGCCTGACGTCAGCTAGCTTGGATCCTTACGAAGGGATGCTCCTGGGGCACATCCGTGTGTGTTTGTGTGTGACGCGGGAAGTAGGAAGATTTTAAACACCCGCCGCCGGAAAACAATGTCCTGATGTCCTGGATTTTACTCTGGCTTCCCCCGCTCCCCCGGAGAGCCCCTCCTGGTGGGCCAAGGGGACTGGGGACGGGAGACACCACAAGGGCACCCCGGCCTCTCTCGCGTCATGAGGCTCCCCCCCACCTCCCCCGGGGGCCGCTCAGCCCCGCAGGAGCCGCCGGGCAGGGCCGCAGCCCCGCCCGCGCCACCTGCTCCAGGGCTCCCGCATCCCCGCCCCGCGTCCCGCCCCCGCGCCGCGCCCGCGCCCAGCGGTCCCTCCCTCCGGCGTGACGGGAGCACGGGCGCCGGCCGCCCGGGCCGCGAGCGCAGCAGAGCTGACAGCGGGCAGCCGGGCAGAGGGCGAGCGAGTGGCGAGCCGAGCGCGCAGCACTCGCGGTCCGGGAGCCGGAGCGCGCCCCACTCGGGGAGGCTGCCTTCTTGCCGGCCGGCGGGCCGACCACAGCGGGACGGAGATGCTGCTCCTCCGCCCAGGGCCGACGCGGGGGAGGGGCCGGGGGCGGCCGGCCGGGGCTCTCCGCTGCGGACTCTCGCCTCCCTGGAGCCCCGCCTGGATCTGCTGTTGGGCGCTCGCCGGCTGTCAAGCGGCCTGGGCTGGGGACCTGCCCTCCTCCTCCGGCCGCCCGCTTCCTCCTTGCCTGGAGGTGAGCCGCACCTGGTCTTTTACCTGGAGTTTGAGGGGGAGGGGCGAGGAGGGCGCGGGAGATGTGGGGTGAGGGTCGTGCCCGTTTACTGCTCTCTGCCTCTTTCCTTCCTTGGAGGACCGTGCTTTTCGTTTGTTTCCAGGGATGAAGTTACCCGCCCCGGGAAGCTGGCCGAGAGAGGGTGTGTGGCTTTGCTGGCTTTTGGGGGGTGCGTTTCGCGCTCCTGGTGTTTTGAGGGCTCTGAAGGACTTTGCGGCGCCGTCTTGGAGTACCAGGCTTGAGGACCTGGGGCCGAGGGAGAGCTTTCAGCAAGGGCAGGGGACTGGGGAAGCTTCGCCAGTGGGATTTGGAGACCCCTCACTTCACAGCTTTTCCAGAGAGCCAGATACGTCCGCCGAGGGCGTCCCGCTCCCCTCCCCCTCCCTCCACTCCCCAGTGTGTACAAACCCCTTCCTCCTCTTCCCCTGCTCTCAGCTTCCAGATAAGGCCCTGGGGACTTGCTAAGCCAGTGTGTGGTGTCACTTGGCATCCTTCTGGCAAAACGTGGATGTGAATTAGGAAGAAAAAAGTGTATTTAGGGAGGAGGTGGGTTGGTGATCTAGGAAATTAGAAAAGACAGTGAATATGCTCCTTTTGGGAGATGTTCATCACCTGGGATGAAGCATTGCTACTGTGTATTTTAAAGTTTGAGATTATTGTTGATATATAGCCAAGAAAGGTAAATTATAGGTGATGTGATTTTTTCCCCCTGCTTTTAGGGGAACTGGACTTAATGCCAAAAATTTACAAGGGCTGTCATTGGTACTTGTATTGGGTGTTTATCTTTCCCTTTAGTGTTCCAGAAGGTGCATCCTCTTAATGAAAATCAATGAGGGGAAGGAAGCAACATTTCTGACCTACTTTGAGTGATTATGTTGGGGAGGATATGAGGAGTGGTTACGGTTTTTAGGGAGATTGCTAAGAATCAGGGTGATGGGTCATTTTAATTTAACATAGCAAAAATGGGTTAGCTAATAGCCCCTCTGGGAAACAAGACCAGACCTTGTTCCTTTGTGTCACTTTTGAATTTTACCCAGGCTTGAATTATAGAGTATCCACGTTCTAGGCATCGTCCATCATCCATGGATTTCACCTTCCTCTCCCATGGTCTCAGTCCCAGGACAGACTGAAATGAAAGAGAATCAGATCAAAGGCATGTGTGCGAGCACACAATAGTGTTATAATTGGGGAAATCAGGGCAAGCACTCAGTGAACAGCTGTGTTTAATTTCAGAGTTTATTAGTATAATTAGTTGTTTAATCCGTATTCTCCTATCACCTGGGAATAGTCCATTCTTCCACAGAATGCTGCTTCTTGGGCATCTTCAGACTGAATAGTAACAGGACAAACTTAAAACCTTGCCTCCAGCCCCCAGTCCCAATATGCAAAACCTATTTTTTTTTTTCCTGAAGTGAAAAGTCTTAAGATTCTTGTAAAATTAATTCTTAGTATTGGAGACTCTACTTGAAACAGGTGAAAGTCAGGGCCAGTGGGGGTGATGCTTGGCCACTATAGCTAGACTGATCCTTTAGGTGAGCACATGTTCTACCCCTGTATACCCAGGCAGAATGGAGTAAGAGTCTGCCAACCTGAGACAAATCTGGAAACCAGAGGCAGGGAGATGGCGGAAGGTTCGGGAAGGCTGTGTTCAATTAATTGTACTGACTTTAGAAATTGCATGCGACTCAGTTCCTTGAGGTTTCAATTTTGAATTTATGGAAATAAATGAAATATATGGGAGGATGCTCTGGAGCCTGCGTGTGGCTAGTTGTGTTTTTAGAAAGGTGATGCGCAGATCCATTTATATTCTTCCTTATGACTGACAAACAGTTGGAAGATGATGGAGAGTTAGAGGTTCCTTTGGACATAGGAGGGGCCAAGGGGCTGAATCTGCTTCTGGGCGTCCGGTCTAACCCACTGAGCTAATTAACAGAGTTGATCATTGTTCCTCTCTGTTTTTAAGAGGAATGTGAGAAGGGCAGGTGTTTTTCAGGTGTTGAGGGTAAGGGTCTGCTTCTGCTTACCGGTAGGGAGGGTCCTTCCTCTGAGATACAGCTATGGAAATGTGGGCCAAACTCCTGTGAGCTAAGACATAGTTAAAATAACTCTCTGGTGCCCACTCCTGCCGGTGTATCCCTTCCCCCTCTTTAGTAACAGAAAAGGACATGAATGCCCTTACAATGCCCCACGTAAGGGACAGCACCACGTGGAGGGGAGGACAGCGAAAGCTGTGAAAGTGAGGGTTCTGAGGCTGGAAACTAAAGCCAACTCTTTTTTTTTTTCCCGGTATGTGGGCCTCTCACTGTTGTGGCCTCTCCCGTTGCGGAGCACAGGCTCCGGACGCGCAGACTCAACGGCCATGGCTCACGGGCCGAGCCGGTCTGCGGCATGTGGGATCTTCCCGGACCGGGGCGCGAACCTGTGTCCCCTGCATCGGCAGGCGAACTCTCAACCACTGCGCCACCAGGGAAGCCCAAAGCCAACCCTTAATAACAGGAGAGGATGTTGAAGGGAAAATCCGCAGGTAATTCTAAGCCTCATTGCTGCCAGTAGTTTTAGTCTCGTCCTCATTTATCAGTATTTTTATTAAAGTAATCACGTTTAACTAAGTTACAGGGACTGTCATTTTGCTTGCCTGGTTTTGGCGGGAAGCAGCAAAAGGGGAAGGACCAGAAGCAGAGAAAATTGGCCTGGGAGGAATCTAGTTATGATTGCCGGAGTTCAGAAAAGAGGCCCTTCCAAAAGACAGCTGGGATGTGGGTAAAGTTTCCCTTAGATTCCTTGCAGAGGATTGGACTCTGGGGTGAAACTCAAATATAATACAGCTTCCTTTGTCAAAGTCATTGGATTATGGAGCTGAAAAGGGGAGAAAATTGATTACTTTGGAAGGCTCAGCTGGGGATACAGTCAGCAGGGTGGACATACAAGCACAAACAGGAAGGGGAGACGGCAATAAAAGTACAGTCAATGTGCCAGCTGTTGAAGGACAACAATAGGATGTGACTTTGATAAATGGTGTTTAAGCAAAAAAAAAAAAAAAAAAAATGAGGACTGGATATCAGAAAGTACAGAATTAATTTTCTTCAAACTGTTTATGGGGGAACTTATGAAGGATAAATATCCTCTGGGTATCTACTTTTCACTTGTAAAATGGTGGTAATAAAAAGGGACCTGCCTGTCTCTATTGTGAGGATAAGATGGATGAAGATAAGTTAAAGGAAAATAAATTACACACACACACACACACACACACACATACATACATACATACATACATACACACACACACATACACATATGAGATTTGATGATTGCTAGATTAGCAGACCTAGATCCTGATGTTTCAGGAAGGGTCTACAATGAGACTTCAGAGGTTCAGAGGATAGGCTTATCCAAGAGTTGAATGCAATGGAATTTTTGACTCATTGAAGAAGAGGACTTAATGGGGCTGCCAGAGGAAAAGAAAGATAAAAGCCAACAGATGAATCAGAGTTGGAGTAAGGTATTAGAAGATAGACTGCGTGAGAGAGAAGTGCATGAAAAGAACAGAACTAAGCGGATTATGTATGCATTATTTAAATTTGGAAAATTAAATCACAAACTAGCTTGATTCTTAGTGCACTTCTCTACAGTCCTGCGTAATGTGATTCTATTGGTCTCTCTGAATCTTGATTCAGTGATGACTTGCTTTGCCAACAGTTTTCATTCCACAGTTACTGAGCTTAAACTATGTGCCAGGTGAAATGTCAGCTGATGAGAAATTACAGATTAAAAAAATAAAATTTAATTGGCTAAGGATGAGCCAGATATGTAAACTAACATTTGCAGTGAAGTGATTTGGTGCTATGAGAGAAAAAGGGGGCCATAAGTCTAGTGGGGAGGATGAGAAACGGCCCTGTAGAGGAGGTGAGTGAGCCTGGAAAGACGGGTAGGAATTTGCCAAGCGAACAAGGGTCAGATGTGAGGTTGCGCTGGTTTGGGGGAAAGATATTTCTGACGTGGAGCAGAGGTTGAAAATGGCAGAAGCACAGAACAATTATGCTGTAACTAGTCATAACTGGAGTGCTGCGTGCTACGAGGAGCTTAATGAGATATGAGGCCGAGAGGCAGGCGGAAGCCTGATCGTAGGGGACCTTCTGTCATGATAAGAAGCTGGTCTTCATTTGGTAGGTGATAGGTAGCAATAGAAGGATTTAAGAATCAGGAGTGGGCTTCCGTGGTGGCGCAGTGGTTGAGAGTCCACCTGCCGATGCAGGGGACACGGGTTTGTGCCCCGGTCCGGGAAGATCCCACGTGCCGTGGAGCGGCTGGGCCCGTGAGCCATGGCCGCTGAGCCTGCGTGTCCGGAGCCTGTGCTCCGCAACGGGAGAGGCCACAACAGTGAGAGGCCCGCGTACCGCAAAAAAAAAAAAAAAAAAAAAAAAAGAATCAGGAGTAATGCAATATACTTTAGTTCAGCAACAGTATGGAGGTCACATGAGAGGGGTGGGAAATAGAAAGAGGTGAGACCTGCCGGGAGCAATTGTAAGAGTGCAGGTAAAGGATGACAGAACCTCAGTTGATGAGCAGCAGTGAAAATGGGAAAGAGGGATGATGTTAGAAGATAGAATTGACAGTGGGTGGATGTGGAGGGTGAGGGAATGGAAGGTTCTGCCTTGTCTAGAGGATGGTACCTGCACCCTTTGTGAGGAAGATGAGATAAGGAGCTTGGTTCCGGAGAGCTGACCTCTAGAGAGTTCAGTAGGCAGTTAGGTAGCAGGTCCAGTTGGCTCAGGGCCACGGTCTGGGCCAGTGTGGAGATACAGGAATCACTTGAATGAAAGGCAAGGTTGACACTGCTGGATTGGATGGGATCATCCAGGGAGTGAGGACAAAGGATGAAAGATAGAACTTGGGTTTTTACCAACATTAAATGGGGCAGGAACCAAGCAGCCCACAGAGGTGACATGTAAGCAATGGCAAGTTTCAGGGAAATGCAACAGTGTAGTTATGGGGAAAGGGAGAAACGCCTTTGATGAAGAAAGGGGTTGGTTGTGTTGTCAGTGGTCAAGAAATTCGAATGAGATGAGACCTGAAAAGACAAGATTGAGTTTGACAGTTAGCTCCCTGATGCTTAACGCCCCAGTAGTTCCTGTGGAGGTATTAACTGGGGGGTGAGGCAGTAGTGATAGAGTAGATTTTATTATTATAGCCTTCCGAGATTTGGTAAGAATTTGGGTCTTCCGTGTCCACCTAAGTCAGTAGACTTGTAAATGGTCATATCTTCTGTTTTAGACTTTGATGGGCATAGCTGAGAAGTAACCTTTGGCCTTTTTGCAGGAGGTCTCTGAAGGTCATGGGCTGTGGGTTAAGAGTTTAGAGATTCTAAAGCCACACTGTTGCTGCAGAAGTTAGGACTTGGCCTCTGTTTTCAAGCCGTTAACATAATTAATCTTGCCTGTTATGCTTGTGAAGGTGAATTTTCCATTTCAAGTTCTTATGCTCAGAACCATTTCTCATGTTTTAGGCAAATGTGAGCAAGTATTCACACCATCAATATTTACAATGTAAAACCAAGAGTTGACAGATCTGTGAAGTGTCATATTTTAGCGCAAGGGATGGAAATAGCAGAGCATAGTATAGAGTGGCACATATTCCTATTAGAGTGTATCCCTCGGCAGCGCCTTGAATCTTAGAGTAATTCTTGCTTGTCAGAAAACACCAGTTAAATTTTGGTGGCCTTTTCCTTCCCCAGGAAGAAACCGTGGCTAATTCTTGTCCCTTTTTGCCTTTCTTAATTGAAGTTATATGTAATATTTCAACATTAAACACATATTTATTATGTACTCATGTACCAGGTGCTAGCACTAAAATGTTGAATAAAATGTATGGTCCTTCCTCATACTGAGCTGTATAATCTCATGTGGGCAGACTCAAAACAACACCACCTATCAGGTAATTCCATCTGTCATAAGCTCTGTGATGGGAACTGTGTGCAGTCAGTGTGTATAGCCTTTTTGGTCTGGTTGGGGTGGGAGGGGTTCCCAAGGAAAAGATGTTTAAACTATGACCCAAAGCATGAGTAGGAGGTTGTGTGTGGTGGTTTTAGAACGCCTCACCTGGAGGAAGCCTTTTGGCCTAGGTCAGTTCCTCTAACTTCCTCTAACCTTTCCTGGAATACTACAGACAGATGTTCTCTTCTCTTCCCTGGTTCCCAGTCCCAGCCCATTGTTTGCTCTTGGGCAGCCATACACTGTCCTACAAAGGCTTTTGCACATGCAGGCCCGCCCTGTATAGCTGGGTGAGTGGTACCCACCTGTGGGGTCACGTAAGAGCTGGAATCCAGCCAGCGCTCAGGGTGCCCAGCCAGCTGTCTTGGCACAGGTCTGCATCCATCCAGAGGAAGGAGGACCTTTTTCGGAGTCATATGCCCAGAGGGGGTGCCATTTTCTAAGTCACTCAGAGGTGCCATATGCCTTACCAGAGGCTCTGAACACCTGCCCCTCACCCCACCCAACACATAATAGACTCATTAGGGTAGGAATTTCATCCTATTCAGCAAGCAGTGATTAACTGTCTTTTTGTTTAAGGCATTTTGGGGGTTTTAAAAATGAGTAAGGTGAAGGTCCTCTTCTCTGGGAGCACGAATCACTGCCTTGAAAATATCATAGAGTGAGTGGCTTCCACTTTTTTCAGCTGTAGAAAGGAATTGATCTTTATAATGCATTTAATCCTAATTGACAACTTCTCTTTTTTTTTAAACATCTTTATTGGAGTATAATTGCTTTACAATGGTGTGTTAGTTTCTGCTTTATAACAAAGTGAATCATCTATACATATACATATATCCCCATACCTGACACCTTCTCTTAATTGTACCATATTTAAGACTCTGAAACAAAAGCCCAGTGATCAGAATACATTGAAGTTTATTCTCAAGTCAATTTATGGCTCTGGAGTTCAGGATACTATTTAACTTGTTCAAAACTTCACTTTTATGAGGTTCTTTTCCCTTCGTCAGTGGTTCTCAAAGTGTGATCCTAAGACCAGGACTGTCAACATTCCCCAGGCAGTTGTTAGAAATGCAAGTTCTTAGGCCCCGTACACACGCTCCTGAATCAGAAACTCTGGGACTGAGGCCCAGCAATCTGTCACAGCCAGCTCTCCAGGGGATTGATTACAAGGCATGCTGGAGTTGGAGACCACTGCCCTAGGTATAAAGTGAGGGATACAGTTTAGTTGTGTGAAACACCTGTTTTATTGCTAAAATTCCTTCAACCGTAACCCTTTCTGACTTCCTGCTTCTGCAGGGCATGTTAGAAACTCCTAAAATAATCCCATCAAATGGAGCTTGAGCTCCTCCCCCAACCATGAAGCACATCAGCAAGCGCCATCAACTATCTTCTATACGCCAGGTAAGAGGCAAGATGCTGGTGATAACACAGGATGCAGAGGATATGGTCACCCCTCTCTAGGAGCTTACAGCCTGATAAGAGAAGCGAACATGGAAATGATTAAGTACCTCTCTCTGAGATAGACATTAGAATAGAAAACATGGTAATATTAAGAGGGTATGGCTAACCTTCTTGGTAAATGTTTTCCAGTGCTTGTTACTTATGGGGGAGGACTGTTGTTTACGTTTTGCTCCGACTGCAAAGCATCTCCTTGTTATAGTAGAAGTAGTCTTGAAGGTAACTGAGGAACTTATTCCGATCTGAGCCCTGTGTGGCCTTGAGCAAATGAACCTCTTTGAGTCTTTCTGCCTCTGCAGATGGAGATAGTAACTTCTGCCTTCCCCCCATTAGAGTTGCTGTAAGGATCAAGCTAATGTATTTGAAGATGCTTTGTAATTTTTAATGCACTGCCATATATTATTATTCTTGTGTAAGCTAAGAACACTGTTTCTAAGGGGATGGATTGAGGTGTGAAAGGACTGGGATGTGGGTAGGAAAATTTATTTACTGGCAAAAGCATTTTATAGGCGTATTTTTTCTAACGATGGAAGTTGTGCATTGTGAAGAGTTTAGAGGAGCAAAGGTATAAAAAAAAGAAATGTCAGTTCTAATTCTTCCACTTAAGGATATCTTGCATTTAATGTTTCAGCACATTTCCGACCTATATAGTTTTTCCTTTTTTTTTTTTTTCTTTGCGGTACGCGGGCCTCTCACTGTTGTGGCCTCTCCCGTTGCGGAGCACAAGCTCCGGACGCGCAGGCTCAGCGGCCATGGCTCACGGGCCCAGCCGCTCCACGGCATGTGGGATATTCCCGGACTGGGGCACGAGCCCGTGTCCCCTGCATCGGCAGGCGGACTCTCAACCACTGCGCCACCAGGGAAGCCCTATTTTTTCCTTTTTAAAAACCATGAGTGAGTGCATATTTTATGGATAAGTTGTATCTTTTCCTCTTATTGTAAGCATTTCCCAATGACATTAATGTCTTTATAAGTATTTTGGTAATATTTATAAAATATTTTAATACGTGATATATTGCAAAATATAGCATGATTTGAATATCTGCCATTGTTTACTTATGAGCCATTCACTTCAGCCTTTCACTGAAAATGCTCTTTTAGGTCAACAATGGCCTCCTCTCTGCTAAGTCCAGCTGTCATTCCTCCCCTTTCCCTGCCTCATTAGAACACTGGGCCCAGCTGACTGTTGGTCACTGCTGAAACGTTCACTTGGCTTCAAGCACACCATGCTCTCCTGGTTTTTCTCTTGCTCCACTTTGCCGGTTCCGCCTTGTCTCCCTGACTTCTTTACATGGAGGATTCCCTGCCTCAATCCTTAACTATCCTATCTTTTCTGTCACCCTGAGTCCTCACACTTTCGGTGATGTCATCCAGTCTCTTGGTTTTAAATACCATCTGTATATGGACCACTCTCAAATTTATATCTCCTGCGTGGACCATCCCGTGGCCTCCTGACAAGCACAGCCTCGACGACTCCGCCTGGATAAGTACCTCAAAGCTGTCATGTCCAAAACCAAGCTCCTGCCACTGCCCCAAGCCGACTCCAGTGTGGTCTTCCCCATTTCCTTGAATGCCAAGTCCTCCCTTCCAGTAACTCAGGTCTCAAACTCTGGACTCTCCCTGACTTCTTTTTCTCCCATGTCTTATATCCAGTCTAGTAGCAAACTCTCTTGTCTCTGCCTTCAAAATAGCCAGAGTCAGAACTTCTCACCCCTTGGCCTGTACCATCTGGGCCACAGCACCATAGTATCTTGCCTGGATTATGGCTGTAACTTTCCATCTTGATCTCCAGTTAGAGTTCAGCAGAGCAGTCAAGAGGTCCCATTAAACATAAGTCAAAAGCTGTTATCTTTTGCTCAGAGCTCTTCTAAGGCCTGGTTCAGAACCGAAGCTCTGATGGTGGCTTGCAGGCCCAATATGATCTGGCCTCCTTTAAGCCTCGAATGTCATCTTACTACTCCCCCCGTTCTTCACTCTGCTTCAGCCTCCCCGGTCTCCTTGCTCTTTCCAGAACGTGTTACGGAAGCTCTTTCTCAGGGTTTCTGCCCTGGTTCTTTCCTCTGCCTGCAGCTCTCTTCTCAGGTATCTGCTTGCCTTTCTCCCTCATGTCCTTAAGGTTTCTAGTCAGTTGTCATCTTTTCATAAGATGGCCACCTCCTTGAAATTGCAGCCTCTTGCTGTCTATCCCCATTTCATGCTTTTGTTTTTCTCCGTAGTACTTTTCAGCATCCATCATAATATACATTTAAGTTAGTTATTGATAATTTGTTTTTATGAGCCCACTCTCAGCAAAGATCCATAAAGACAAGGCAATCCCTCCCTCCCTCCCTCCTTTCCTTCCTTCCTTCCTTCCTTCCTTCCATCCATCCTCCCTCCCTCCCTCCCTCCTTTCCTTCCTTCCTTCCTTCCATCCATCCATCCTCCCTTCCCCCCTCCCTTCTTCCCTTCCTCCCTTCCTGTTTCTTTTTTTAAATAAGCTCCTGTATCCCTACCACCTCAAACAATGCCTGGCACTGTGTTGAATGAATGAGTAAATTTAATTTTGGGCACTTAGTTTGTTTTTAATTCCTTGTGGTATAAAAAGGCTACAGTATATCATCATAAGCAACAACGCAGAATGTTGTCTGAGTTTCTGATTATTGAAGATAAAAGTGAAGCAGAAATCTTAGGTTGAAAAATATGAGCTATACCCTAGCCAACAGTGAAAAGTGTTATTTATTTATTTTAAAAATTTATTTATTTACTTATTTTTAAATTGATGTATATAGTTGATTTACAATTTTGTTATGTATGTATGTATCTTTTTTGTATATGTGTATATGTATGTATTTTATTTATTTTTCTATATGAAAAAATATTTTTTCAGATTCTCTTCCCTTATAGATTATTACAAAATATTGAGTATAGTTCCCTGTGCTATACAGTAGGTCCTCGTTGGTTATCTATTTTGTATATAGTAGTATGCATATATTAACCCCAAACTCCTAATTTATCCTTTCCCCCCTTTCCCATTTGGTAACCATAAGTTTGTTTTCTGTGTCTGTGAAAAACTGTTATTTATTAATATTAATTTGATGGTGGAAAATGCTGTCTCACTGGTGAAATTTACATTTCTTTAATCACTGCTGAGGGTCAGTATTTTTTATGTGACTTAGCTTTTTGTATTTCACTTTCTGTGGAATTTCTGTTTAGGTGTTTTCACTTACATATAATATATATAATATATGAAGTCTTTCATGTGATTGCCTAAGAAAAATTGTGAAGCAACTGCAAAGTGATCAAGAATTTTCGGACTTCGGTTGAGTCTGTTCTAAGAGTGTGCTTCTGAAATTTCAAGACAGGCCTACTTCATTCTGTTACTTCTTTTTCAGTGGCCATTCATATGTTAATTTGTTCCTGTGGCATTTAATGAGTTCAGGTCATGTATTTCTCTCATAGGTAAACTAATAATACGGAAGTCTATGATTATAGTAGAGACGGGTTAAGTGCTGTGGTGGAGTTGTGGACAGAGTTTGTGTTTTGTTTTTTTTTTTACGGTACGCGGGCCTGTCACTGCTGTGGCCTCTCCCGTTGCGGAGCACAGGCTCTGGACGCGCAGGCTCAGCGGCCATGGCTCACGGGCCCAGCGGCTCTGCGGCACGTGGGATCCTCCCGGACCGGGGCACGAACCCGTGTCCCCTGCAACGGCAGGCGGACTCTCAACCACTGCGCCACCAGGGAAGCCCGGACAGAGTTTTATAGAAGCACAGAGGGAGGGACTGCATCCCACTAAGGAGCCCTGGTCTCAGAGAAGGTGCTGTTTGAGCTGAGTTTGGAAAGATTTCCAGAAGTGCTTTACAGGATGCATAGAGGCCAGCTTATCTCGGTGAAAGAAAACCGATTGTATGACTGCACAGAGGAATTAAATCATATGACCATTTCACGGGCTAGAGTGAAGGCACTTGGGTGACAATGGCAAGAGATGGCTAGATTATGAGGAAGGTAGAGACTGAGGGTTTTGTGAGAAAAGCTTTGGGGACCACTGACATCAGATTATTCTGTTTGCGAGTGGAGGGATATAAAAGGGGAGTAATACTGGAGACAGGAAGATCAGTTAGGGGATGTTGCCTCTCTCACGGGGAAGAAAGAAATGTCAGAGCTAAGCAAATGACAGAATGGGGTGTAGGTTAGGTGATGGATTTGACAGCTGAGTGATAAATTTCAGTCTACCCGACTTCTAGGGTTTTTGCCTTGGGCCACTTGGTAGAGGCTCTGCCTTTCATTGAGACTGAAAATTTAGGAGGTGAATGAGGCTGCTGGAAGAAAGAGGATGAATTCACTATTGGCATCCTGAGTTTAAAGTGCTCTCCCAGAGACAGGTGGATGTTCGGAAGTGTAACCAAGAGGTGACTTGGGAGCCAGGGGCACATAAGAGGTAGTTGAAGCCAGTGGTGTTGATGGGGTCACCTAGGCTGTGAGGCACCACGTGTTGAGGAGAGGCCTCAGGGAAACACCAGCATTTAAGAGGCAAGCAGAGCAAGAAATGATTGAGAATGAGACTGAAAAGGCACGACCAGGAGAGAATGATAGCACAGAAACTGGCTGAGGGTCAAAGGGATAGGTGACCAGTAAATCTGCAGTATGATACAGACACGTGATTCTTGATGTTCGGTTAGGCATTAGAAATATCATATCCTTGTGGACAAGATGCAGAAGTATGTGCTGAATGATGATATAACTAGGCAGAGTGTTGGATATTTGAACAAATGTACCCTGAGGTTATTAATTTAAGGACTTGATGCTAAGCTGAAGGAAGTTTTCCAATGTAATACCTTTGGTCTTAGTATCTACTCTCTGTCCTGTTACTGTTCTGCTTTTACTGTTGAATCAGTAGTTTGGTTTTGAGAAGGCTTAACCAAATTTTGTCAAGTCAGAAAGCTGGGAAAGATGCCTAATGAGTTGGAAAGCAGAACTGGGATTCAAATGATTGCAAGAGGTTAGAATAATGGGCAAACATAATTGTTCAAAATGTAGTCTGTCCTTTTTGGTTCTGAAATTCAGATGTTCAAGCATAAGGTGAGGAATTCTTGCTTAGAAGTAATTTTGAAGCCACAGATGTCCTGTAGCTGCTAAAAGCAATGATGGGCTGGTGGGAGGGTTCCTAGTTTCTATTAATATGAGCAGAGTGCTTGGCTCATAGAAAGTGGACACTTAACAGGTCAGTAATACAACTTAGGTGCAGTATTTGAAGAGGGACATTGAAATAGGCAGATTTTGGTTTAAGGTGTGAATTAGGAAGATGAACTATTTCGAGAGTATCTCCAAATACCTGAGGACTGATCAAAGGAACTGAGGCTGTTTAGCTTGAAGAAGACTTAAGGGGACCGTAATAGTGAGCTTCAAATAACAGTGAGTGCAGTCATGCTTAAGGGGTGTTGGTATAATGCTCATTTAGAGGACAAGATTAGGTAGGGTTATAGGTGGCTTAGGTAGGTGGGTTAGGTAGGGTTAGGCAACCTACCTATTAACCTATTAGGTAGGTTATTAGGTGGGTAATAGATAGAAGAAAGAAGAATTTAGTTCATCCAAGAAGGTGTTTTATATCTGTAGAGCCATGTGCTGCTGCTTTGACCTCTGAAAGTTGCAAAGTTCCTGTGTTGTTGGGACGGACTGCTGTCCTGGGTCACTGCTGTCCTGAGTCAGAACTGTTTACTGCGCTGTGCCTATATTACTGTGGTAGATTTAAGGGGCAGTTCAATGAATGTATACGCATTTCCTCCTGTAACAGGTGAGAAGATAACTCTTTCTCCTTGGTGATTTAATCTTAGGACGCATTCTTTCTTAATCTGTCATCCTTAGCACTGTATTCTAAGATTGCTACGTCGTAAACATAAAGCAATGCCCTTTGATATTTAACATTCTAAAATTGAGAACGGGAGGAATTGGCCATTTGAAATGTAAGTTTAGCACAGACTGCACTATGATAATTCTTGGGCATATCAATAAAGCATACTAGGAGATAACTTAAGCCAAGATAACCAGTAGATGCTTAAGTAGATCTGAGCTTGGTACCCTAGCAAGTGCTTCGCTAGCTAAAGAGCAGATAAATGCTAACATCACTTGCTCTAACATTTTTTTTATGGTTTCACTTTTCACATTTGACCTTTTTAAAATGAAAAGCAGTATATGTGCATTTTATTTATTTTTTAAAATAAATTTATTTATTTTATTTATGTATTTTTGGCTGCGTTGGGTCTTCGTTGCCGTGTGCGGGCTTTCTCTAGTTCCGGAGAGCGAGCAGGGCCTTCTCTTCGTTGCGGTGCGCGGGCTTCTCATTGTGATGGCTTCTCTTGTTGCGGAGCATGGGTTCAAGGCACGCGGGCTTCAGTAGTTGTGGCACACGGGCTCTAGAGCGCAGGCTCAGTAGTTGTGGCGCACGGGCTTAGTTGCTCCACAGCATGTGGAATCTTCCTGGACCAGGGCTTGAACCTGTGTCCCCTGCATTGGCAGGCAGATTCTTAACCACTGTGCCACCAGCCATATGTGCATTTTAGAAAAGTGAAGTAATAAAACCACCCTTAATTCCACTGAATAAGCACACCACTCAATATCTTAGTATTTGTAATAGGAATAACATATAAAAAGAGCAATAGCCAGGTACAGTTTAAAGGCATTTCATGTATTAACTCACTTACCCAGTCCTCCAGACTCTGATGAGCTCAGTCCTAATACTTGTTGCATGGTTAAATTACTGTGAGCCCCGGCCTAACCCCCGCAGTGTCCACACTCTTAACCATCTGGCTCTACTGCCTCTATCACATATATCAGATATCTTAGCATATATTTCATTATGAGTTTACATGTATGTTGACAAAATGGGACTCTTCTGTACATACAGTTTGATAATTTTTTTTTTTGCATTTAACAGTATGCTGTGAACTTATTCCCACATTTTAATTCATGTAGAATTTTATTCAGTGCTTGTTGTCAGGTAGACCTTGGACTTTATTTTCTGAATAGCCCGTTTTCACAAATAGTGTTCAAACAATCTATAATCCATCCTTTCTCCACTGATTTGTTTTCTATACCATCTATCGTATGTGTGTGTGTGTGTATATATGCACACACACATATATACACACATATATATTCTTTATAATCTGTTCTATGTATAACATATGGCATATTATATAGACACACAAACATTTATTTGACATCTTTTGGGCTACTTTATATCTATTGATTTTTTTGTACCAAGATTGCTCACAGAGTTTTTGTTTGTTTGTTTTTTTGCGGTACGCGGGCCTCTCACTGCTGTGGCCTCTCCCGCCGCGGAGCACAGGCTCCGGACGCGCAGTCCCAGCGGCCACGGCCCACGGGCCCAGCCGCCCCGCGGCACGTGGGATCCTCCCGGACCGGGGCACGAACCCGTGCCCCCTGCACCGGCAGGTGGACTCTCAACCACTGCGCCACCAGGGAAGCCCGCTCACAGAGTTTTATAATATGATTTTATACAATACTTTTGCTTTTCTGTCCAGGATTTCTTAGCTGTTCTCACTCCTTTTAGTCTTCCAGTTCAACTTTAGAATAATTTTGAAAAATTAAAAAAAAAATTCTCCCTGGAATTTTCTCTTGGATTCTGTTAAATCTCTTCATTTATTTGGGAAAAAATGTCATCTTTACAGTATTATTTTCGTATTTGAAGGTAGAATCTGCTTCAGTGTTTGTAGCATTCTGTGTTTTTCACCAGCACAGTCTTTGTATACCTATTTTTTTGTTACTGTTTTCTGTGGCAGTTTCCCTACCATTTTACCTTTTGATTTTTCCCTGTGTTGAAAAGCCATTGTGTTTTGAAAATTAACTGCATACCTAGTCTCTTACAAAGCAGCCTTGTTAATTCTAGTATTTTGTCAGTTAATTATCTTTGATTTTCTTGATAACAAGTGCCATTTATTGAGCAATTAAATGTGTAAAACACTTTATATTAACAGTAATCCTGGGCTTCCCTGGTGGCGCAGTGGTTAAGAATCTGCCTGCCAATGCAGGGCACACGGGTTCGAGCCCTGGTCCGGGAAGATCCTACATGCCGTGGAGCAACTGAGCCCGTGTGCCACAACTACTGAGTCTGCTCTTTAGAGCCTGCGCACCAGAACTACTGAGCCCGTGTGCCACAACTACTGAAGCCCGCGTGCCTAGAGCCAGTGCTCGCAGAAAGAGAAGCCACCACAGTGAGAAGCCCGCGCAACACAGCAAAGAGTAGCCTCCGCTTGCCACAACTAGAGAAAGCCCGCGTGCAGCAACGAAGACCCAACACAGTAAAAAATAAATAAATAAATAAATTTAAAAAAGAAAAGAATCATCTTGCAAGAATAATTAAAAAAAAACAAAACAGTAACCCTCACAGCAATCCATGCCTCTGCTTTTAGAGATGAGGAAACTGAAGGTGAAAGGCAATTAATAACTTGCAAAAGATGGCAAAGCTAGTGAGCCATGAGGCTGGGATGTATTTGTCTCCAGAGACCTCATTGAACCCCACAGAACCCCACTGCCTTCCACTCTGCCTACACAGAACTGGTCTGTACTTACAGCTCTCTACAGCTGCTTCCAAGAGGCTATGTACTGAATCTTATTAAGGTACACCAAGCAGCTATTTATAATTTTTTTCTCCTTTAGTCAGTCATTTTCAGACTGTTCCTTTTTCTCAAGGTATTAATCCCCTTTTCCTGTGTTTCAGAAATCCACCATCTCCTCCAGGGCAGTTGTTAGTGTTGCACGTGTCTTCACCAGGGGAGCTCCCTATTCCACTGAGTTTAACCCACACACAGCTGTGTGTGTGGCCATTAGTCCTCTTGCCTCTGGGATGAGGTGTCTGTGCAACGTGCCTAGACCAACTTCTGCTGTAAGGCACGTTTTCTTCCCCTGCTGTGCTGATCAACTGAGGGGATCTCGTTCTGTCTATACTAGATTCTTGATTAGGAGAACGTTTTTAGAATTTTAGAGTAACAGAGCTGTCTGTAGTTTTTCCACAGTAAGCAACACATGACAGGCACTGGACCTAGGGCATGTTCAGCCTCTATCTTTATCTGTATGGTCCTGGAGATGAAATTGAGGGCGAGGGGTGTTAGTCTGATGACATCTTAAACCGGAGACCTGTAAAACTTCAAAAATAAAAGGTCAAACTCTGTTGTAAGAACAGTATATACCAAAGACAGTTGAGAATAAAAATTGATGGACGGTAGTTCTGCCATTTTACCACAACCGTTTTAATGGTTTCCTTTCCTTTTTTTTTTGAATTTTACTTTATTTATTTTTTTATACAGCAGGTTCTTATTAGTCATCCATTTTATACACATCAGTGTATACATGTCAGTCCCAATCGCCCAATTCATCACACCACCACCACCATGCCGCTTCCCTCCCTTGGTGTCCATACGTTTGTTCTCTGCATCTGTGTCTCAACTTCTGCCCTGCAAACTGGTTCATCTGTACCATTTTTCTAGGTTCCACATATATGTGTTAATATACGATATTTGTTTTTCTCTTTCTGACTGACTTCACTTTGTATGACAGTCTCTAGATCCATCCACGTCTCAACAAATGACCCAATTTCGTTCCTTTTTGTGGCTGAGTAATATTCCATTGTATATAGGTACCACATCTTTATCCATTCATCTGTTGATGGGCATTTAGGTAGCTTCCATGACCTGGCTATTGTAAATAGTGCTGCAATGAACATTGGGGTGCATGCATCTTTTTGAATTATGGTTTTCTGTGGGTATATGCCCAGTAATGGGATTGCTGGATCATATGGTAATTCTATTTTTAGTGTTTTAAGGAACCTCCATACTGTTCTCCATAGTGGTTGTATCAATTTACATTCCCACCAACAGTGCAAGAGGGTTCCCTTTGGTCCACACCCTCTCCAGCATTTGTTGTTTGTAGATTTTCTGATGATGCCCGTTTTGACTGGTGTGAGGTGATACCTCACTGTAGTTTTGCATTTCTCTAATAATTAGTGATGTTGAGCAGCTTTACATGTGCTTCTTGGCAATCTGTGTGTCTTCTTTGGAGAAATGTGTATTTAGGTCTTCTCCCCATTTTCGGATTAGGTTGTTTCTTTTTTGTAATATTGAGCTACATGAGCTGTTTATATATTTTGTAGATTAATCCGTTGTCCGTTGATTGATTTGCAAATATTTTCTCCCTTTCTGAGGGCTGTCTTTTTGTCTTGTTTATGGTTTCCTTTGCTGTGCAAAAGCTTTGAAGTTTCACTAGGTCCCATTTGTTTTTATTTCCATTACTCTAGGAGGTGAATCAAAAAAGATCTTGCTGTGATATATGTCAAAGAGTGTTCTTCCTATGTTTTCCTCTTAGAGTTTTATAGTGTCCAGTCTTACATTTAGGTCTCTAATCCATGTTGAGTTTATTTTTGTGTATGGTGTTAGGGAGTGTTCTAATTTCATCCTTTTACATGTACCTGTCCAGTTTTCCTAGCACCACTTATAGAAGGGACTGTCTTTTCTCCATTGTATATCCTTGCCTCCTTTGTCATAGACCATAGGTGCGTGGGTTTATCTCTGGACTTTCTATCTTGTTCCATTGATCTATATTTCTGTTTTTGTGCCAGTACCATATTGTCTTGATTACTGTAGCTTTGTAGTATAGTCTGAAGTCAGGGAGTCTGATTGCTCCAGCTCCGCTTTTTTCCGTCAAGACCGCTTTGGCTATTTGGAGTCTTTTGTGTCTCCATACAAATTTTAAGAGTTTTTGTTCTAGTTCTGTAAAAAATGCCATTGGTAATTTGATAGGGATTGCATTGAATCTGTAGATTGCTTTGGGTAGTATAGTCATTTTCACCATATTGATTCTTCCAATCCAAGAACATGGTATATCTCTCCATCTGTTGGTATCATCTTTAATTTCTTTCATCAGTGTCTTATAGTTTTCTCCATACAGGTCTTTTGTCTCCCTATGTAGGTTTATTCCTAGGTATTTTATTCTTTTTGTCGCAACGGTAAATGGGAGTGTTTCCTTAATTTCTCTTTCAGATTTTTCATCATTAGTGTATAGGAATGCAAGAGATTTCTGTGCATTAATTATGTATCCTGCAACTTTACCAGATTCATTGATTAGCTCTAGTAGTTTTCTGGTGGCATCTTTAAGATTCTCTATGTATAGTATCATGTCATCTGCAAACAGTGACAGTTTTACTTCTTCTTTCCCAATTTGTATTCCTTTTATTTCTTTTTTTTCTCTGATTGCCATGGCTAGGACTTCCAAAGCTATGTTGAGTAATAGTGATGAGAGTGGATATCCTTGTCTTGATCCTGATCTTAGAGGAAATGCTTTCAGTTTTTCACCATTGAGAATGATGTTTTCTGTGGGTTTGTCATATATGGCTTTTATTATGTTGAGGTAGGTTCCTTCTATTCCCACTTTCTGGAGAGTTTTTTTTTTTATCATAAATGGGTGTTGAATTTTGTCAAAAGCTTTTTCTGCATCTATTGAGATGATCATATGGTTTTTCTTCTTCAATTTGTTAATATGGTATATCACATTGATTGATTTGCGTATATTGAAGAATCCTTGCATCCCTGGGATAAATCCCATTTGATCATGGTATATGATCCTTTTAATGTGTTGTTGGATTCTGTTTGCTAGTATTTTGTTGAGGATTTTTGCATCTATATTTATCAGTGATATTGGTCTGTAATTTTCTTTTTTTGTAGTATCTTTGGTTTTGGTGTCAGGGTGATAATGGCCTCATAGAATGAGTTTGGGAGTGTTCCTTCCTCTGCAATTTTTTGGAAGAGTTTGAGAAGGATGGGTGTTAGGTCTTCTCTAAATGTTTGATAGAATTCACTTGTGAAGCCATCTGGTCCTGGGCTTTCGTTTGTTGTAAGATTTTTAATCACAATTTCAATTTCATTACTTGTGATTGGTCTGTTCATATATTATATTTCTTCCTGGTTCAGCCTTGGAAGGTTATACCTTTCTTAGAATTTGTCCATTTCTTCCAGGTTATCCATTTTATTGGCATAGAGTTTCTTGTAGTAGTCTCTTAGCATGCTTTGTGTTTCTGCAGTGTCTGTTGTAACTTCTCCTTTTCCATTTCTAATTTTATTGATTTGAGTCCTCTCCTTCTTTTTCTTGATGAGTCTGGCTACTGGTTTATCAGTTTGGTTTATCTTCTCAAAGAACCAGCTTTTAGTTTTATTGATCTTTGCTATTGTTTTCTTTGTTTTTATTTCATTTATTTCTGCTCTGATTTTCTGATATCTTTCCTTCTGCTAACTTTGGGTTTTGTTCGTCCTTCTTTCTCTAGTTCCTTTAGGTGTAAGGTTAGATTTGAGATTTTTCTTGTTTCCTGAGGTAGGCTTGTATAGCTATAAACTTCCCTCTTAGAACTGCTTTTGCTGCCTCCCATAGGTTTTGGATCGTCGTGTTTTCGTTGTCATTTGTCTCTAGGTATTTTTTGATTTCCTCTATGTTTTCTTCAGTGATCTCTTGGTTATTTAGTAACGTATAGTTTAGCCTCCATGTGTTTGTGTGTTTTACGTTTTTTCCCCTTAATTCATTTCTAATCTCATAGCGTTGTGGTCAGAAAAGATGCTTGATATGATTTCAGTTTTCTTAAATTTACTGAGGCTTGATTTGTGACCTAAGATGTGATCTGTCCTGGAGAACGTTCCATGCGCACTTGCAAAGAAAGTGTAATCTGCTGTTTTTGGAAGGAATGTCCTATAAATATCAATTAAATCTAGCTGGTCTGTTGTGTCATTTAAAACTTCTGTTTCCTTATTTATTTTCATTTTGGATGATCTGTCCCTTGGTGTAAGTGAGGTGTTAAAGTTCCCCACTATTATTGTGTTACTGTCGATTTCCTCTTTTATAGCTGTTAGCAGTTGCCTTATGTATTGAGATGCTCCTGTGTTGGGTGCATATATGTTTATAATTGTTATATCTTCTTCTTGGATTGATCCCTTGATCATTATGTAATGTCCTTCCTTGTCTCTTGTAGCATTCTTTAAAGTCTATTTTATCTGATATGAGTATTGCTACTCCAGCTTTCTTTTGATTTCCATTTGCATGGAATATCTTTTTCCATCCACTCACTTTCAGTCTGTATGTGTCCCTAGGTCTGAAGTGGGTCTCTTGTAGACAGCATATATATACGTTTTGTTTTTGTATCCATTCAGCAAGCCTGTGTCTTTTAGTTGGAGCATTTAATCCATTCATGTTTAAGGTAATTATCAATATGTATGTTCCTATGACCATTTTCTTGATTGTTTTGTTTTTGTAGGTCCTTTTCTTCTCTTGTGTTTTCCACTTAGAGAAGTTCCTTTAGCATTTGTTGTAGAGCTGGTTTGGTGGTGCTGAATTCTCTTAGCTTTTGCTTGTCTGTAAAGCTTTTGATTTCTCCATTGAATCTGAATGAGATCCTTGCCGGGTAGAGTAATCTTGGTTGTAGGTTCTTCCTTTTCATCACTTTAAGGATATCACGCCACTCCCTTCTGGCTTGTAGAGTTTCTGCTGAGAAATCAGCTGTTAACCTTATGGGAGTTCCCTTGTATATTATTTGTCGTTTTTCCCTTGCTGTTTTCAATAATTTTTCTGTGTCTTTAATTTTTGCCAGTTTGATAATTCTGTGTCTTGGCGTGTTTCTCCTTGGGTTTATCCTGTATGGGACTCTCTGTGCTCCCTGGACTTGCGTGGCTATTTCCTTTCCCATGTTAGGGAAGTTTTTGACTATAATCTCTTCAAATATTTTCTCAGGTCCTTTCTCTCTTCTCCTTCTGGGACCCCTATAATGTGAATGTTGTTGCATTTAATGTTGTCCCAGAGGCCTCTTAGGCTGTCTTCATTTTCTTTTCATTCTTTTTTCTTTATTCTGTTCCATGGCAGTGAATTCCACCATTCTGTCTTCCAGGTCACTTGTCCATTCTTCTGCCTCAGTTATTCTGCTATTGATTCCTTCTAGTGTGTTTTTCATTTCACTTATTGCATTTTTCATCTCTGTTTGTTTGTTCTTTAATTCTTCTAGGTCTTTGTTAAACATTTCTTGCATCTTCTCGATCTTTGCCTTCATTCTCTTTCTGAGGTCCTGGATCAACTTCACTATCATTATTCTGAATTCTTTTTATGGAAGGTTGCCCATCTCCACTTCATTTAGTTGTTTTTCTGGGGTTTTATCTTGTTCCTTCATCTGGTACATAGCCCTCTGCCTTTTCGTTTCGTCTCTCTTTCTGTGAATGTGGTTTTTGTTCCACAGGCTGCAGGATTGTAGTTCCTCTTGCTTCTGTCTGCCCCCTGGTGGATGACGCTATCTAAGAGGCTTTTGCAAGTTTCCTGATGGGCGGGACTGGTGGTGGGTAGAGCTGGCTGTTGCTCTGGTGGGCAGAGCTCAGTAAAACCTTAATCCGCTTGACTGCTGATGGTTGGGGCTGGGTTCCCTCCCTGTTATTGTTTGGCCTGAGGCAACCCAACACTGGAGCCTACCCCGGCTCTTTGGTGGGGCTAATGGTGGACTCTGGGAGGGCTCACGCCAAGGAGCAATTCTCAGAACTTCTGCCGCCAGTGTCCCTGTCCTCACGGTGAGACACAGGCACCACCGCCTCTGCAGGAGACCCTCCAACACTAGCAGGCAGGTGTGGTTCAGTCTCCCCTGGGGTCACTGCTCCCTCCTCTGGGTCCCGATGCACACACTACTTTGTGTGTGCCCTCCAAGAGTGGAGTCTCTATTTCCTCCAGTCATGTCAGAGTCCTGCAATCAAATCCTGCTAGCCTTCAAAGTCTGAATCTCTAGGAATTCCTTCTCCCGCTGCCAGACCCCGAGGTTCGGAAGCCTGACGTGGGTCTCAGAACCTTCACTCCAGTGGGTGGACTTCTGTGGTGTAAGTGTTCTCCAGTTTGTGAGTCACTCACCCAGCAGTTATGGGATTTGATTTTACTGTGATTGCGCCCCTCCTACCGTCTCATTGTGGCTTCTCCTTCGTCTTTGGATGTGGGGCATCTTTTTTGTTAAGTTCCAGAGTCTTCCTTCGATGACTGTTCAGCAGTTAGTTGTGACTCGGTGTTCTCACAAGAGGGAGTGAGAGCACGTCCTTCTACTCCGCCATCTTGGTTCTGTTTTCCAGTCACAATTGGAATCACAATTATATGAGCCAGACATTGTTCTAAGTATTTAGACATATTCATGCATTTAAAAATAATCATTTGTTATTAGTCTATGCATTGTTCATATGTAAATGATACTGCTTTAAAGTGTTACTCAGATATTTTATGGGAAGATTGAACAATTTCCTCAATCTGTTTTTAAACTTTATTGGAGACTAATTGAAGTACACTAAACGACATATATTTGAAGTATACCATTTGGTCAGTTTTGACATATGTATACGTTCATGAAACCATCACTGTAATCAAGATAGCCATTTTCCAGTACCCGCAAAGGCTTCTTGCTTCCCTTTTGTAATGTAGCCCTTCCTCTACTCTGCCCCCAGGCAGCCAGTGATATGCTTTCTGTCACTACAGATTCTCCTACATTTTCTAGAATTTTATAGAAAGGGACTCATATGACCATGCACTGTTTTTGTTTTGTTTTTTTTTCACTTAGCATAATGATTTTGAGATTCACACTGTGGTCTGTATCAATAGCTTGTTCCTTTTTATTGCTGAGTAACACTCCATCGTAGGCTCTACCACATACGCCCATCTATTTTTCACGTGACAGTTGTAATCACAGGACTTGATATTCTGAAGCTCCAGTATGATAATGTAATCTATGAATATCAAGAACTCATTAGTGATACTCTAAATAGGTTGTGTATAAAGTGCAACGGCAGCAGCCTAAAATGTAAGTGTAAGCACTAGGGGACTTTCAGTGTTCTGAGATATTCTGGGAGCTAATTGAGTTTTCTGTTTTACTCAGTGTTGAGTGCTATTTCAGACAAATCTTGATTTTTTGCAAGAGCTAATCATTTAGTCAGTCAGATAAACTTGTTGTTGGAACTGCTTCCGCGTGCCTGCCTGTCTGCCTGTGGATCATTTCATTATCAGTTAATGAACACATGTCTCTCAGAGTGCAGGTGAGAAAGATGGACCTCCCACTGCTCATTCAGAGGCTAAAACGAGGACTTTTTTTTTTCATTTACGGTGATGAGTGTTTGGTTTGCGGACTCTGTGGCTAATGAGAACAGTCTTTGTATTCATTTGGAAGGACAACTAAATATACTCATTATTAGTTAGATTTTATTATTTATTTATTCATTCATTCATTCATTCATTCATTCATTCGAGAAGGGACACCCACCGAGCTTCTGACCAGGTCAACAGACTTGACAGCAAGCCTTGAAATTACATTTCTCTAAGCATAAATACAGCAAGATAGCTAGGTTTAGTAGTATCTTTTCTTTTTTCTTTTTTTGTGGGAGGTGATGGGAATTTGGTTGACTAACATGTTTGCATTTAGAATAAGGTAAGAACTCTTTTGAATAATAGTGGCTTTGCAAATTCTGGTCTTTTTTTTGTTTTTTCCTCCAGAAAGGCAGAAGGTACTGATATGAACTATGATTGGGACACTGGCTGACCTGTTCCATTTAGGGTTATTTCTTCTGTAGCAGTAGATGATGACTTTGGTAGCACAGAGAGAATGAATGTTACTCACTTGGCTTCCTAATAGTGAGTTCTGCAGTCTCCAAGGTGGACACAGATAAAGGTAGGCTAGTCCTTAACCTGACCTTTTTTTCAGTTATGACTTGTTTCTGACCTTCCCTTCAAAACCAGACTCTTTACCTTTATTTCTATAATTTCCTACTCTCTCTTCAGCGCACTGTAGTCTGGCTTCTGTCTCAGTCATTTTCCTAAATTTCTTGTTATATAATCATCTCCTAATTACCAGTGGTTTCTTTAATCCTCATCCCACTCTATTTCTCTGCAGCATTTAGATCTGTTTTCAGGCTGCTCCTCTGTTGTTTTCTGAGATACTGAAATCTTGTATCACTCAGTCTTATATCCTTATTCCTTTAGCTAGCTACTCTTCTGTTACTTCTTTCTAAATGCTGCTTTTCCCAGGTTTTTGCTTTTCATCTTCTTCTCTTTGCATGTGTACGTGTCCTCCCTGAATGATCTTATCCATATTTTACTCTATTAATTCTTATTTTTGTTTAAATAGAAACAATACATACTTATAAACAATTTGAGTAGTTTGAACAAGCAAGAAAGTTGAAAAATCACCTGCAATCCCACTATGGAGAACCATCGTTAATATTTTTCATTCAACTGTTGTCTTACCTACACCCTTTGTTTAAATGACCCTTAAATGCAACCCTCAGTGCTTGATTCTCCATCAAGTTCCAAAAGCATGTTGACAACTCCTTCAAAGATGCTTCTAGTAGGATATCCTGGACTACTTCAAATTGAATACATCCCAAACCAAATTCATTATCTTCCTGTCTACTGGAAACTAGTTTTTCTTCTTGCTTTCATTTTTGATTGGTTGATAGTGGTTGACTTGATTTCGTTGGTCCTCTTCTCATCTCTAAACTCCAGGTGAATCCAGTTAGTCATAAAATAAGTCATTTTAATATGGTGTACAAGGCTGTTTGTCATGTGGCCTTAGGCAACCTTTCTAGCTTTCTCTTTCTGCCTTTTACTCCCTTCCTGTTTCAGCCTCTTTCCTATTCTGCGATCTAACCACAAATCTCAGTTTCCAGAGATTATCATGCACTTCCATCCTTGGTTGCTTTGCTCATGGCCGTGTTTGAAAAGCCGTTTCCTCTTTCCAGGACAGCTAACCTTTAATTATCATTCAAAACCTGGATTAAATGTCCTTATTTGTGGGCTGAGATACACACTGCCCAGCAGAATGAATGTGGAGCATAACCCTGCCTACATTTGCTTTCATTTGTCCTGACTAAAGAAGAAGCCCAATGAAAGGGCTCCTTACGATTGTTTTTTTTTTTTTTTTTTTGCGGTATGCGGGCCTCTCACTGTTGTGGCCTCTCCCGTTGCGGAGCACAGGCTCCGGACGCGTAGGCTCAGCGGCCATGGCTCACGGGCCCAGCCGCTCCGCGGCATGTGGGATCTTCCGGGGCACGAACCTGCGTCCCCTGCATCGGCAGGCGGACTCCCAACCACTGCGTGACCAGGGAAGCCCCAATCATTATGATTGTTTTAAAGTATGTGACCAGCTACCTTCAGAGAATGGACTTCAAGTGTATTTCAAACAGCAGACCTGGGGCTAGTGAGTAGAGGTTATAGTGAGGAACATCTTCCTTCAGATTAAGGAAGAATTGTAACCTGTAAAGATGTGTAGCAATGGAAAGGACTTTGTAAACTAGTTAGATCTTCATAGAAGTGAACAAGCAAACACTATAAATGACTATTTCTCATGGATTCATTCATTTAATCAACATTATTAATCACTTTGCCATCCACTGTGCCAGAGGTACCAAAGATGAAAAAAAATCCTTCAAGAAACTTATAATCTAATGTAGTGGTTTTCAACCTGGCTGCACATTAGAATCTCAGACTGATCATTTGTTTCTAATTTAGGAATCTCTGAGGACAGGGTCCAGGAAACAGATTCCAGTGTACAGCTGTGGTTAAGAATCCCTTGTCTAATGGTTATTTTTCAAAGTGCCGTTTATTTAATACCTACTCTTTGGCTGGCCATGTGATGTTCGTTTGCTCTTTGAACAAATATTTATCCAGCTCCTCTTTTGTTTAACTTCATCAGTGAACAAAAAAACAGTTTCTGCTCTTATGGAGTTTTATAAAATGGTAGAAAATAGACATTACACAAATATATGATGGGTGGTGATAAATCTAAGAAGAAAAATAAGGGAGGTGAGGGGACAGAGGAGGTATCTAAGAGGTCAGGAAAGGGATTTTGATGCTATGGCGTTTGAGTGGCACCTGGATGGAGAGAGGGATCAAGCCATGTGGACATCTGCGGAAAGGGCTTCCAGGCACGTGGAGTAGCAAGGGCAAAGGCTGTGAGATGTGTGTACTCTTGCCATTTTCAAAGGAGAGTGACCCCTTGTGGCTAGAGTGGAATGAGTGAGGGGGACAAGACAGGAGATGCAAACGCAGAGGACACATCTGGATGGGGTATGGCAGATGACATGGCATCTTTTAGGGCCTGTTAAAGACTTTGCCTTTTATTCTGTGCTCAAAACCCTCCACGGGTATTACAAGAAGTGATATGCTTTATGTGTAAAAAGATCAACTTGGCTGCTATGCGGAAAATAGATGCTGGAGACACGGGTGAGAACAGATCAGTTAGATTATCACAACAATCTCGCGAGGCGTTATAGCAGCTTAGATTAGGGTGATGGGGTGGAGTCATGGGAAGCGATTGGATTTGGTGTATATTTTGTGTACAAAATATATTTTTATGTATTTGAAAGAGGTGATAGGTTTTCCTAAGATCTCCTAGGAAGTGACTTTAGGTAGAGAAAGAAGAGGTCAATGACCAAGTGCTGGGGCACATCCGGAGGGCTCAGAGAGCTGATGGAGGAGAATGGTGTCCCGGGGGCCAAATGAAGAAAGTGTTGAAAGAGGGGAGAGGGATGGACTGAATCAAACACTGTTGTTGTCTCTAGTGAGAGGAACGTTGGGAATTGATGCTTGGATTTTGCGAAGTGGAGGTCGTCAGTGATCTTGAAAGAGTGGTTTTGGTTGAGTGGTAGAGGCAGTCAGTCAGTCATCCTGCTTGACGGGGAGTGGGTTCAGGAGAGAGAAGAAGGGAGGCAGACGTGGTGAGAAGAGGCAATTCTTTCAGGGAGCTTTGGTGTTAAGGGGAGAAGAGCAAAGTGGCAGGAGCTGAAGGGGCATGTGCAGATGGTTACTTGCCAACGGTAATGCTGAATGGACTATACTTAAGGTTCTTTCCAATAGCAAGATTTTGTTCTACGATTAGTGACTCTGGTTTTATTTTTTAAGAATGAAGATGAAGCACACCTTTGTTTTTCTATCCTCTTGAACTTGAGACACTTTTTTAATGTCACATGACTGTCCCTCCTCTCTAGCTTGGGGATATCTTTTTGTATTAGTTTTCTAGGGCTGCCATAACAAAGTACCACAAACTGGCTGGCTTAAAGAACAGGTATTGATTGTCTCACAGTTTTGGAGGCTGGAAGTCCTAAATCAAGATGTTGGCAAGATTGGTTCCTTCTTGGGAAGGATCTATTCCAGGCCTCTCTCCATGGCTTGTCGATGGTCAGCTTTTCCGTATGTCTCTTCACCTCTGTCTTCTCTCTTTGCCTCTTTCTGTGCTCAAATTTCTCCTTTTTGTTAGGACATCTGTCATATTGGATTTGGGCCCACCCTAATGACCTCATTTTAATTTGATTATTTCTGTAGAGATTCTGTCTCCAAATAAGCTTATATTCTGAGGTACGGTGGGTTAGGACTCACTGTAAAAATTTGGGGAGGGGGGCACGTAACACCTTTACTTTCCCATAGGCTCATTTCTGAAGTTTTAATCTAATAATATTTAACATTTTTTTCTGCTGGGTGGTATTTAGGCAAAGTTATTGGCTACTTAATCTAGTCATCCTGGTAGCAGTAGGCGTCACTTAGAAGAGTGGAGCGAGGAAGGTGGATTTCCTGATGTATAAAATGAACACGTGCTGAATTGGACCTTCTGTGAGTCACCCTTTTGAAAAGAAATATAAAATGAGTTAGAGAGGTGGTTTTTTAAAATACTTCATATGAACACGAGGTCAGACTTTTCTCAGACTCCTCATTTACTCTCATGTTTAAAGTAGTATAACAAGTACGTTAGGAGATGCAAACTTTGTCTACGTTAGGGAGAAGAGATAAATCAAGGTGCCTTCTCTAGGAAGACACCTACCTTAACTCTGTGTATTATCTCCCTGGTGTTATCAAGATGGCAGAACAGCCTCTCCCTAAATAAAGGCCAACATCTGACCCCAAGATGTATCACCCTTATACAGAGAAATTAAGTTATTTATTTTAAGAAGTTTTGTGTTGCACTAAGAAAAAGCATCATATAAATTGTCTCTATTTGTGTATCTAGGTGTATGATCTAATGAAATGTTTCCAGCAAATTTCTGGCTGTCTTGTTCTGTCTAAAGAGTTGCTTCTCTTCTAGCATCAGGCTTTAGTTGGAATATATGCCATTAAGATAGCCTCATAAAACAGTTTGTGACTATAGTGGATTTCATCTGGAAGCTGTTAAAATGCAGCTCATAACTAATGATTGCAGTTTTTAGTACATGGACCATTAGCTCTAAATTCTTAGCGCAGCAAGGGAGGAGTGTACATTTAATTGAGGAATGGCAAATATTTTTTTGTGGGCTTATTACTTCCTTATAGTATTAAGGCAGAGAACAATGCTTTAAAATGAAGAAAAACCTATGGCAGAAATTAGCGTTAAATAGAGCACTTATTTGAATATTTTTCGAGTTACTTTTTGGCTTGGAGACCTAACTCTTGACAGTGCCCTAAGATAACCACTGAGTGAATCTCTTGGAGACAGCCTTGATTTTTTAACGTTGTATATTTGGTTTAAATAATTACAGCGTTTTTCATATTGTTTAACTTTAAACATTAAAAAAAGAAAACTCTGAATAAGAAAGCTAGTTCTTCTCTAAAGTAAAGTAGCAGCAGGCCTCTCCTCACTGGGTTTTCCACGAATTAAACCTGGCAGTAGTTCAAATACTAACCGTATCATAGCAGACGATTTGTCAGGACGGATTCTTGTTCTGGCTCCACAGTTAACTTCATCGATGACCACAGCTCAGTGAAATCTGAATTCGATGTTCTTCTGCATTCACAAAATCACAACCCTTCCAGCTTCTCCCTTTACTTTCTCATGTTCAGTGACTGTAGAAACACATGTTTTTCTCAGCGCTTTCTCAGTGACTGTACTGATGTAATACAGAGAGCATATGGAAGCAGATACATGCGTAGGTCTTGATTTCATGTTTTGGTAGACTGGTTTATTTAAGCAAATACCACAGGAGGATATGTTTGTTTAAGGTTTTCCTTTGTACCAGCTGCTGCATTTTCTCTTTCCGAGGCTGGCCTGCCAGAAATGTACACCTTTATTCCTGCACTATTTGACAATTTCCAATTGATAATTTTTTCCAGTGAATTAATTGGCTCCTTGAAAAATGTGTTGTATGTCTAACGTGTATATTTTAAGAATATTGAAGAGTTTTGAAGTACCATATTTATGTTAGCTATTAATATTTGTGTAATAAAAATAGTGAGTGAATGAGAGACCGATGGACAGACAGACAGACTAGCATACCTGGAATTCACTGGTTGAGGAAATGGTCTCTTAGAGTATCAAGTGATTGAAACAATCTGGTAAACTTTAAAGAGGAATATGATGATTAGGTGTTTAACTTTTTTCCTTTACTATTTTTTAAATTTTAAAAATAAATATTGAGGTGACATTTACATAACATAAAATTAACTGTTTTAAAGCGAACAGTCAGTGACATTTTTAGTATAGTCACGATGTTGTGCAACCAACCTCTATCTAGTTCCAAAATATTTCTGTCATTCCACAGTAACACCCTGTGCCCATTAGTCAGTTTCTCCCCATTTTCCCCTTCCTCGAAGCCCTGGCAACGGATCTGCGTTATGTGTCTATGAATTTATTTATTCTGGATATTTCATGTAAATGGAATCATAATACGTGACCTTTTATGTTTAGTTTCTTTGACTTAGCATAATGTTTTGGAGGTTCATCCACATTGTAGCATGTATCAGTACTTCATTCCTTTTTACGGCTGACTGATACTCTATTTGATGTATGTCTCACAATTTGTTTATCTATTCATCCACTGATGGACACCTGAGTTTCCACACTTTGGGGATTGTAAATAGTGCTGCTATGAATTGTTTATTTTTATTAAAAAATAGTTTCTTCTGTCAACAGTGGTTTATTTATTATAGAAAATTCAGAAAATACAGAAATGCAAATAATCCCAATTTACATTTTGGCATAGGTCCTTTCAGTATTTTTTTAATGCATATGTATATGCATATGTATATAAAAACACAACTGTGTAAAAAAATAACTTTCTTGAAAGAGAAAAATTGGGAATCATATTATATATTCTGTTTTATGGCAGTATTTACCACCTAACATTTCAGAATATTTTCTGATGTGTATAAGTATTCTGGTACATCATGATTTTTAATAAACAGAATTTTTTTGCCAGTCTCTATTGTGATAAAAGCTTAGCTTTTGATCCCTATTTTAAGTAATGCTATGATGAATATCTCTTTATTTTTGTCAAATAGTGCTTAGTTACTTTTCTAAGGTTAAAAATCCTAGGAATACAACTGTTTTGTCAGAGTAAATATTTTTAAGGCTTTTGACGCACATTGCCAAATTTCCATCCAGAAATGTTAGGCTGATTTACACTCCTACCAGCAATATTCCAGTGTCTGTTTCCTCTTTTTTTGCTCGTTTAAAAAATTCATAATCATTGTCATTTTAACAAGAACGATAACTATTTATATTTTTATTTCTATTCATATAAAACATTTTACCATATTTACTATTTTTGTCCTTTTTTGAATGCCTGCTTCATGGCCTTAAGTGAATTTGTCTTTTTCTTAATAACTAGAATTTAAAAAGTATATAATGAAGATGTAAGTCTTGATCTGTTACAATCTGTTACAAATGTTCTTCCCTAGTTTGCTATTTCTCTTCTCATTTTGTCTGTGGTATTTTGGTCACAGGGGACTTTATGTAGTGAAGTCAATCATTCTTTGCTTTTTTTGGTTTCTACCTTGCTCAGATGTTTTTCCAAGTCTTCCTTAAGTGATTGGTATATGGTTTTGATAATGAGCGAAAATCCTATATTCTCTTGTATGAATGTGGCTTAAAACTTACATATTGTTCACAAATGCTTCTTGTCTCAGTATTTATTTTGCTATGTACAAACTTTCTCCAATGACTTAGAAAAAACTGCCATTAACTGAGAGCTTCTTGAACCATCTGCCTAGGATCTTCTGTGTTATACTTTAGAGACAGACATAGATCGCTGGAAAACAAGGGCACATCTGGGATTTATTCAGGGAACCCATTTCCATGGCATGTGTTCCAGTCAGAACAAATTCACTGAGTCTTTTCTCCATAGTTTCTCTGTGTCCAGGGTCTTATAACTTGCATTGACTTTTGAGGTACTCATATCCTCATTCATCAAAGACAGGTTGAATTTTGTTCCTTATACTTTATTCACCTGTAGAGGAAATTGAACTGATTCACTTTTGAGGGAAATTGTTTTTACCCTTTGAAGATCATTTAACTAGAACACCTCATTTCTTAGACATCTCAGTTGAGTTGTCTTTATTATGCATAGGTAAAATATTCTTATATCTTAGGGAAACAAATTGTATGAATCGATGGTAACCTAGGTAAGCATTTAGCATTTTTCTTGCCTTACATGTCAGAATGGGAAGTGACTTCTCCGGTGGTATGAAATGGAACATCTGTTTACTGTAGGCTGAGGATGTTAATGACAAGTCATTTAGTCTTTATCTGCTTGTTTTTGTATTTTATTTCTGAATGATCTTTTTTTTCTTTGCATAAAAATAATACATGTTTATTATAAAAGAGATCAGGAAATATAAGCAAGCCAAACATGCTGAGATGATTACTGTTAATACTTTTGTGTATATCTGTTCCATATGTATGCAGTCATTCATGCATTTTATAAAAATGGAATCATGTTAAACTTATCACATTGTGAGCCATATTCCCGTATCAGGGGTAGATGTACACAGTTTGTAATGAGTACACAGACTTGCACTGTGTGGATGTATCAGAATATATTGTAGCAGTTCCCCATTGTCAGTCATTTAGAATGTTTTCCACTTCTTGATATTGCAGTTATGTAATACACATTGTCGTAACTCTATATTTTCTATATCTAGATATTTATCTTTAGATATTTCCTTAGGACAGATTCCCCAACATGGAATGTATCCAATTTCCGAATCTTACACGTTTTTTGTTTTTTTTTTGAGAAATGAGATTGTCAGGAATGGAAAAGTCTACACTAGGTGTCTTTTCAAATTTAATACATGAAATGAAATAAAGATTTCTCTTCATTGTAAAGACACTGTTTATCTTTCTACAGGTCTCCTTCTGGCAATTCATCTTCCACTGTAATTTATTTTCACTTCTGTGGAAAACAAATGCGAGGGGCTCAGTGGGATAGGAGTTCTAGAAGATTTGCTTTCTCTCTGTATACTTGTTGGAAAGTTGATTTTTTTTTTTTTTGGTTACCTTTCGAGGGCAGGTTTTTGGAGTGGAGGTTTACATTCTTCTGGCCACGTCTGGTCTGTCTGTTTGACGTTTAGAAAAGCTTTTACTGTTGGTGTTACAGCTTGCGGATGATCACCCACCTTGTTCTCAACTTTAACCGTCTCCTTTCCTGTGGACATGAAGAGCCCACCTTGTGCAGTCGCTGGTCAACATAATGGGGATGGAGAGAGGATAGGTTCTGCAGCTCAGGATAGTCACGTGATACGTTGTGACCAATAACTCAGTAGGGTCAATTCTTACATAACTGACAGAAGCAGTTGAAACGTGAACTGTAAGTTATTTTGGCATTGCCTCACTGTTTTCTGTCATTTCTGACTATCTTGTGCCCCCTTCCTTGCAAGTCTTAAAACTTTCCGACTTAGAACTTTATTATCAGTGATCAATAATCTCATTCCAAAAACAAAGATATAGTTTGGGGCTAAGATATTCCTCTACACCTAAACGCTGAGATACCGAACAGTGTCATTGTTATCGAAGTCATTGATAAATGGTGACTGTGTCTCTGCGTTTTGAAGGTTAAAGAATTTTCTCCCTGTTTGCTTTCGTGGGTTTAGATTTGTTTGTCTCAGGTTTCAGCTTCACAGTGAATCATCAAGCACAGATTCCACTAATTTAGGAAAGACTTGAGAGTATGGGGGTCATCACACCTTCCGAGAGAGATTTGTTGCCAAGAAAGGAAATTGCTCCTGTTATGTCCAGTGCTTTAATGAAGAATCTGGCCACTGCAGCCTGTCAACGGACAAACAACCCACTTTCAGAACACCTGTTGTGTAAAGCACTCAATCTGAAATACGGAATAAAGGGATGTTGATTGATATTAGAAAAATATTTTTTATTTTTGAACGATTTGAAACAGGTGGCCTTTCAAAACAGAGTTTTTGCTAGTGAGGAATTGAGTAGTTCGTGTTTGTTGGAAAAACTTTAGGCAGAGAGTAGGAAAGAGCTGGGATTAAAATTGGTGTCAGAGAACTTCTAAAGCAGATATCCTATTTGTGTCCAACGATCTTTAAAGTGCTGGAGTTCACAACCTATTGACCATCTGTAAATCTTCTTTGAAAAAATGTCTACTCAGGCTTCTGCCCATTTTTTAATCGAATTGTTTGTTTTTTTTGATATTGAATTGTACGACCTGTTTATATATTTTGGGTGTTAAACCCTATTGATCATATTATTTGAAATTTTTTTCTCCCATTCAGTAGGTTGTTTTTGTTTTGTCGATGGTTTCCTTTGCTGTGCAAGAGCTTTTAAGTTTAGTAAGGTCCCAGTTGTTTACTTTTGCTTTTGCTTTCTTTTGCCTTAGGAGACAGATCCAAAAAAATATTGCTATGATTTATGTCAAAGAGTGTTCTGCCTGTGTTCTTTTCTAGGAGTTTTATGGTTTCAGCTTTTACATTTAGGTCTTTGATCCATTTTGAGTTTACTTTTGTATATGGTGTGAGGAAATGTTCTAATCTCATTCTTTTGCGTGTAGCTGTCCAGTTTTCCCAGCACCTCTTATTGAAGAGGCTGTCTTTTCTCCATTGTTTATTCTTGCCTCCCTTGTCATAGATTAATTGACCATAAATGTGTGGGTTTATTTCTGGGGTCTCTATTCTGTTCCATTGATCTGTGTCTGTTTATGTGTCAGTACCATGATGTTTTAGACTGTACTGTAGATTTGCAGTATAAAGTCGGGGAGCATGATACCTGCAGCTTGTTCTCTTTTCTCAAGATTATTTTGGCAATTTGGGGTCTTCTGTGGTTCCCTGTAAATTTTAGTATTATTTGTTTTAGTTCTGTGAAAAATGTCATGGGTATTTTGATAGGGATTGCATTAAATCTGTAGATTGATTCGGGTAGTATGGATATTTTAACATTATCAATTCTTACATTCCAAGAACACAGGATATCTTTCCATTTTCAGATTCTTTCGTCAATGTTTTATAGTTTTCAGAATATAGGTCTTTCACCTTCTTGGGAAGTTTATCCCTAGGTATTTTGTTCTTTTTTGATGCAATTTTAAAAAGTATTGTTTTCTTGCTTTCTCTTTCTGATAGTTCATTATTAGTGTATAGAAAAGCAACAGATTTCTGTATATTAATCTTGTATCCTGCAACTTTACTGAATTCATTTATTAATCCTAATAGTTTTTGAGTGATGACTTTAGGGTTTTCTATATAAAGTATCAAGTCATCTGCAAATAGTGACGTGTTTCCCTTTGGAAAAAATTTTGGATACTTTTTATTTCTTTTTCTGATACGAATATTGCTACTCCAGCTTTCTTGTAGTTTGCATTTCCATGAAATACCTGTTTCTTTCAGTCTGTCTTTAGATCTGAAGTGAGTCTTTGTTGAGTAGCGTATAGATGGGTCTTGTTTTTTTTTTGAAATCCAAACATCCACCCTGTGTCTTTTCATTGGAACATTTAGTCCATTGATATTAAAGGGATTACTGATAGGTATGTGCTTCTTGCCATTTTGTTACTTGCTTTCTGGTTGTTCTGTAGTTCTCTGTACTTTTTTCTTTTAGTTTCTTCCCTTGTGGTTTGATGATTTTCTTTAGTGATATACTTGGGTTCCTTTCTATTTTTTGTGTACCTTTTGTAGGGTTTTGATTTGTGGTTACCATGGGGTTCATATATGTTGTCCTATAACTATATCTACTTGTTTTAAACAGGTAGTCTTTTAAATTCAGACACAACCTAAAATATCTACAGTTTTTACTCCCCTCCCTCACTTTTTGTGTTTTGATGTCATATTTTACATCTTCATGTTTATCCTTTACTGATTATTATAGTTATAGTTGATTTTACAATTTTTTTGTCTTTTGATCTTCTTACTAGATTACTGAAGTGGTTGATCCTCAGCCTTTACTCTCTATTTGCCTTTACTAGTGGGGTTTTCCTTTTCCTATCGAGTCTTACTTCCTGTTGTAGCCTTTTCTTTTCCACTTAGAGAAGACCCTTTAACGTTTCTTTTAGGGTAGGTTTAGTTTGGATGAACTCTTAGTTTTTGCTTGTCTTAGAAGTTGTTTTAATTTCTTCTTCAATTCTAAATGATAATCTTGCTGGGTAGAGTATCCTAGGTAGCAGGTTTTTCCCTTTCAGCACTTTGAATATATTATGCCACTCCCATCTGGCCTGCAAAGTTTCTGCAGAGAAATCAGTTGATAGCCTTATGGGGGTTCCCTTGTATATGACTGCTTTTCTCTTGCTGCTTTAGAATTCTCTCTTTATTTTTATTTAAAATTTTTTTTCCTTTTTTAAAATATCTTTATTGGATTATAATTGCTTTACAATGTTGTGTTTGTTTCTGTTGTACAACAAGTGAATCAGCTATATGTATACCTATATCCCCTCCATCGTGAGGCTCCCTCCCTCCCTCCCTCCCCATCCTACCCCTCTAGGTTGTCACAAAGCACCGAGCTGATCTCTCTGTGCTACACAGCAGCTTCCCACTAGCTATCTGTTTTACACATGGTAATGTATATATGTCAGTGCTACTCTCTCAGTTCGTCCCTCTCTTTAACTTTTGCCGTTTTGATTATGACATTTCTCGGTGTGGGTCCGTTTGAGTTCATCTTGTTTGGGACGCTCTGTGCTTCCTGTACCTGAATATCTGTTTCATTTTTCAAGTTCGGGAAATTTTCAACCATAATTTCATCAAATACATTTTTGACCCTCTTCTCTCTCTTTTCTCCTTCTGGGACTCCTATAATGTGAATATTGGTACACTTAGTGTTGTTTCAGAGATCCCTTAAATTGTTCTCATTTTTTAAAATTTAGTTTTCTTTTCACTGTTCTGATTGGGTGATTTCCATTATTCTATCTTCCAGATCACTTATGCATTCTTCTGTATCACTGCATCTGCTGTTAATTCCTTCTAGTGTGCTTTTCACTTCAGTTATTGTATTCCTCAGTTCTGACTGGTTCTTTTTTTTTCTATTTTCTAGTTCTTTGTTAAAATTCTCACTGTGTTCATCTATCCGTTTTCTTAATTCTTTTAGCATTTTTATTACTAATGCTTTGAACTCTTTAATTGTTAATTTGTTTTGTTAGTTGTCTTTTCAGGGGCTTTCTCTTGCTTTTTCAATTGAGACAAATTCCTCTGTCTTCTCATTTTGCTAAACTTTCTCTTGTCTCTATGAAATTAGGTGAAATAGTTACGTATTGTGGTTTTGTAGGGGTGTCCTTAAGCGGGAGTGTCTCTGTACAGTCTGCATGTGCCCAGTGCCTTTGGTGGGAGACCTGGATTTGATATGAACACAAGTCACATCTTTCCTCAGGGTGTGCTGGCAGCCAGCACCTTGGTAGGGGTGGGGCTGGAAGTGGAGGAGCTAGGGCTGGAGCCATGTGTAAACCAGGGCTTCCCCTCTGCTCAGTGGCCATCACTGCCCTATCTGAGACAGGGTCAGATCCCAAGTTGCTGGAGCAGAATTCCTGAGGGTTAGGTCTGAGCTGGCTCCATGCCCTTTAAATGTGTGCTGTCCTCCCTCCCAGCACCAGCACTCTTGACCCAGAGGGCAGGGCAAGAAGGGCTGATGCCAGCACTCGGCATGGTTGCGGTGTGGGCTGTGGTGGTCTGGCCGCAGAAAGAGATTGGTAGCGCTTCTGATGCACTGCCTGTGTAAGCACCACTAATGGCTGCCCTGCCCTGCTTAGACTCTGCTTTGGGTCTGAGCCACCTCTGTGTCTCACAGCTGAGCTCTCACCTCAGCTGTGGCAGTCATTGCCCCAGGGTGAAGCACACGTGGCTGGAGTGGTTGCATGGCTCAGGGCGGGGCACGTGCCACGGTGGTCATGTGAAACCGTCCAGCCACTCGTGCAGTCTAAAGCCGCCCTCTCTCCACCCTGCTTTGTTTTATGTGTGTTTCTGCTTAAAGACATTTTGTTTAATGTATAGTGTTAACTCATTAGTATTGACTTCATGGCCAGTAACACTGTAACTCATGCCTGAAGCTTGTCTAACACATGTTTTTTCTCCATAAGGGATATCGCACCCTTCTAGGATCACTAGGCAGCACTTTCAGCACCGTGGTTGGGGCCCATTTTAAAGGGCAGAGTTACCCATATAAAGGCAAAATCACAAAACACTTGGCACAGCATATGCTATGAAAGGGACACTTGTTTACAGTATGAGAGCTGAAACAGGAAGGCAGAGCATCATCTTGTTTGACCTCAACTGGGAAGATGCATGTTGGATGATTCAAATTTTTGCCGCCTTGTCCATGTCTGGGAACGATGGCCAAAGTGCCGTGAGTATTGATTTTGTCGTTACAGACAAATTTTAGTGAGTAGGAGAAGTTGCAAGTAAGGAATCTGCAAATAATGAGAACCTGCTGTAGCTCTTTTTGGTAGAACTTTTAAAAAAATAAAACAGAATTGAACTTAATTTAAATTTATCTTCATGTTGTAGGCTCATCATTATGAAGATGCTTACGAAGTTAATCCAGCATTTATTGAGAGTCTGTCGTTACTACTCCCACCCTGTACCCCTGGTTTATCATTATCTTCTTCATCACCTGTTCCTCCTTGACGCCATCGCAGCTGGTACTTCTCCATGTTGCAGCTTTAGGTAGCTAACCCCCTTCTTCCCTTTCTTGCTGCTCTTAATCTGCTGTCTCCTATGACCGAGGGAAAACCTGGAGATTTTAGGAGGAAGTAGAAAACCACTCTCATTGAATGATTAAGAATCATTTGTAGATATGAGTTAAACTCAATAAATGTGAGAGTGAGAGAAGGACTTCAGTACATTACCTTTGCAACAGCTACTTCCCTTCTGACTCAGAGCCTTTTGTTTTGTTAACATTGTTTTCCATGGTGTAGGCGATGATTTAGAATGCCAGTTTTTGCCATTAGATTAGTGGGGAGGATCACTGAAGCTTGGGTTAATATCTTGAGCTCTGTTCTTTTCTTTTGGTGATTGTGTAAAAACTCTGATAGAAAGCAGAGTCTTGGTCATTTTTGCATACACTCCTGCTTATAGGAACATTATCTTCATGTTATAGGACTAGATGCTGAGGTCTGGAAACACACGCTAAGTAGCTTAGAGTAATAGCAGAGCTGATGAGGAAGTTTGCCAAACACTTCTTTTTTTTTTTTTTTTTGCGGTACGCGGGCCTCTCACTGTTGTGGCCTCTCCCGCTGCGGAGCACAGGCTCCGGACGCGCAGGCTCAGCGGTCGGTCGTGGCTCACGGGCCCAGCCGCTCCGCGGCATGTGGGATCTTCCCGGACCGGGGCACGAACCCGTGTCCCCTGCATCGGCAGGTAGACTCTCAACCACTGCGCCACCAGGGAAGCCCGCCAAACACTTCTTTAGTCTCTGTGTTTGTTTCTGTGCATTAGGTGAAATAGCTGCCTCTCCCAGCCTTGGAGGAGTGGCCTTGTGGAGGAGCTGAAACTTACTGTTCAACCTTGCCCTGGCTCCTGGTGTCTCTCGAACCTTTGTGATTGTCCAAGCAACTTGATTTGTTGTTAATAACTCCTATTGGGTGAGGGTGTGCTAAGCCCCGTCAGTGGTCCAAAGGGAGGGATCTCAGTTGGCATCTAGTTTCAGGCTGATTGGAAGCCAGACCCTCAGGCAGCAGCTTTTACAAATATATCCAGCCTCATGGGACCACAATCATAAATCCTGCTGGCCTCCAGATCGGGTGATCTGGAGGAGTCCCCTGTGGGACAGTTGTAAAAACTGGGGGTCCAGACAAGTGTAGCAGCTCTTTTTTGGGAGGTACCAGCGAGCTGTGGCAAAGCAGAGAGGGAGTGGAAAGATGGCATCCCCTGGCCTGTGTTCTCCGAGAGCACCTCTTGGCCTCCAGATGCATTCCAAACCTGAAGCTTGCCCCTCAGTCTGAACTCCAAAACAAGCAAATAGGCCTCTTTCACAGAAAGGTTGGGGGTGTGTTTCAGTCTGTCTGTGCAATGCTCTGGGGCTGGTAGCCTACCAAGGCCTGTCTCTCTGATTGTTACAGTCCTGTGGGACCGAGGAATGCAAGCCACGTGGCCACAGATCCAGGCCATCAAGGAGCATCCCCTGTGCAGCGGGCACCAAGACTGGACACCATATGTAAATACTGGGGCAGCAGACCCGTGTCAGAGCTTCCCTTTAAGAGATGCTAGCACAAAAGGAATAAAATACCTAGGAATAAACCTACCTAAGGAGGTAAAAGACTTGTACTCAGAAAACTATAAGGCACTGATGAAAGAAATCAAAGATGACACAAACCGATGGAGAGAAATACCATGTTCTTGGATTGGAAGAATCAATATTGTGAAAATGACTCTACTCCCCAGAGCAATCTACAGATTCAGTGCAATCCCTATCAAATTACCAATGGCAATTTTTACAGAACTAGAACAAAAAATCTTAAAATTTGTATGGAGACACAAAAGACCCTGAATAGCTGAAGCAATCTTGAGGGAAAAGAATAGAGCTGGAGGAATCAGACTCCCCGCTTCAGACTATACTACAAAGCTACAGTAATCAAGACAATATGGTACTGGCACAAAAACAGAAAGATAGATCAATGGAACAGGATTGAAAGCCCAGAGATAAACCCATGCACCTATGGTCAACTAATGTATGACAAGGTAGGCAAGGATATACAGTGGAGAAAAGACAGTCTCTTCAATAAGTGGTGCTAGGAAAACTGGACAGCTACATGTAAAAGAATGAAATTAGAACACTCCCTAACACCATACACAAAAATAAACTCAAAATGGATTAAAGACCTAAATTAAGACTGGATACTATAAAACTCTTAGAGGAAAACATAGGAAGAACAGTCTTTGACATAAATCACAGCAAGATCTTTTTTGACCCACCTCCTAGAGTAATGGAAATGGAAACCAAAATAAACAAATGGGACCTAGTGAAAACTTAAAAACTTTTGCACAGCAAAGGAAACTATAAACAGGACGAAAAGCCAGCCCTCAGAATGGGAGAAAATATTTGCAAATGAATCAGTGGACAAAGGATTAATCTCCAAAATATATAAACAGCTCATGTAGCTCAATATTAAAAAAAACCAAACAACCTAATAAAAAAATGGGCAGAAGACCTAAATAGACATTTCTGCAAAGGAGACATACAGATGGCCAAGAGGCACATGAAAAGCCGTTCAACATCACTAATTATTAGAGAAATGCAAATGAAAACTCCAGTGAGGTATCACCTCACAGCAGTCAAAATGGGCATCATCAGAAAATCTACAAGCAATAAATGCTGGAGAGGGTGTGGAGAAAAGGGAACCCTCTTGCACTGTTGGTGGGAATGTAAATTGATACAGCCACTATGGAGAACAGTATGGAGGTTCCTTAAGAAACTAAAAATAGAACTGTCATATGACCCAGCAATCCCACTACTGGGCATATACCCTGAGAAAACCATAATTCAAAAAGAGACATGTACCCCAGTGTTCATTGCAGCACTATTTACAATAGCCAGGACATGGAAGCAACCTAAGTGTCCATCAACAGATGGATGGGTAAAGAAGATGTGGCACATATATACAATGGAATATTACTCAGCCATAAAAAGAAATGAAATTGTGTTATTTGTAGTGAGGTGGATACACCTAGAGACTGTCATACGGAGTGAAGGAAGTCAGAAAGAGAAAAACAAATACCGTATGCTAACACATATATGTAGAATCTAAAAAAAAAAAAGGGTTCTGATGAACCTAGAGGCAGGACAGGAATAAAGATGCATATGTAGAGAATAGACTTGAGGACACGGGGAGGGGGAAGGGTAAGCAGGGACTAAGTGAGAGAGTGGCATGGACATATATACACCACCAAACGTAAAATAGATAGCTAGTGGGAAGCAGCCGCATAGCACAGGGAGATCAGCTCAGTGCTTTGTGACCACCTAGAGGGGTGGGATAGGGAGGGTGGGAGGAAGATGCAAGACGGGAGGTGATGTGGGGATATATGTATACATACAGCTGATTCACTTCGTTATACAGCAGAAACTAACACACCATTTTAATGAAATTATACTCCAATAACGATGTAAAAAAAAAGGTCATTAGTGTAAAAAAAAAAAATTCTTGGGTTTTTGTCTAGTGTCTCACTCCCTGGTCTGTTCAGCAGTGCCAGGCTGTGTGAATTTTCTTCTCTGCTATGAACAGTTGCAGATTTAATGCTACCTTCTGCCAACAGACCCATTTCAGATACGACTTTTGTATCTGAAACATATCCAGTTGGAATGTTCTTTTAATCCTTGCCTACATTAGATTTAGCTCCCATCATATTTTTGTTGCAGTGCAGTATGTGTTCAGAGTGTTATTCACATTCTAAATGCAAAAACAATTACTAGCTCAGGATAGAGAGGCATGATGTAATTGAATAAAAACTAACTGATTACATGCAGAAAGTATAGCTCTGTATTGTTTAGTACTGTAGTCACTGGTCACGTGTTGCTGTTGACCACTGGAAATGTGGGTAGTCCAAACTGAGACATGCTGTCAGTGTAAAATACAGTACAAATAAAGTAATGAAGTTTTCCATGAATAGTTTTATATGATTACATGTTTAAATGATATTAGGGTAAAATATATTATTGTAATTAATTTGGACTGTTTCCTTTTATCCTTTTAAAGGACATCCTTATAGCTCATTTATTTTGTAACTGGATGTTTGTACCTCTTATTCTCCCTCACCTGTTTATTCATCCTCCCACCTCACTGCCCTCCAGCATCTACCTTTTTGTTCTCCGTATCTGTGACTCTGTTTCTGTTTTGTCGTGTTTGTTCATTTGTTTTGTTTTTAAGATTCCACATATAAATGAAATCATATGGTATTTGTCTTTCTCAGTCTGATATTTCATTTAGTATAATACTCTCTAGATCCATTCATGGTGCTGCAAATGGCAAGAGTTACTTCTTTTTATGGCTGAGTAATATTCCATTGTGTGTGTGTGTGTGTGTGTGTGTGTATGCATATATGTACCATATCTTCTTTATCCATTAATCTGTTGATGGGCACTAGGTTACTTTCTTCTTTTTTTTTTTTGCCAGCAGAGAAACTTGTTTATAAAATAATAGAAAATAGAAAATCAGGATAAAGAATGACTACCAATTTAAAATAGGTTACTTTCTTACCTTGGCTGTTGTGAATAGTGCTGCAGTGAACATAGGTGTGCATATATCTTTTCAAATTAGTATTTTCATTTTCTTTGGATAAATACCAGGAACGGAATTGCTGGATTGTATGGTAGTTCTATTTTTAATTTTTTCAGGAACCTCCATACTGTTTTCCATAGTGGCTGCACCAGTTTACATTCCCACCAACAGTGTACAAGGGCTTGCTTTTCTCCACATTCTCAACCACACTTGGTATTTGTTGTCTTCTTGATAATAGCCATTCTGACAGGTGTGAGGTGGTATCTCATTGTGGTTTTGATTTGCATTTCCCTGATAATTAGTGATTTGAGCATCTTTTTGTGTGTCTATTGGCCATCTGTATGTCTTCTTTGGAAAAATGTCTATTTAGGTCCCCTGCCAATTTTTAAATCGGGTTCTTTGTTTTTTTGGATGTTGGATTGTATGAGTCTTTGGTATATTTTGGTTATTAACTCCTTAGCAGATATATCATTTGCAGATATCTCCTCCCATTCAGTAGGCTGCCTTTTTGTTTTGTTGATAGTTTTCTTCACTGTGCAAAAGCTTTTCAGTTTGATGTAGTCCCATTTTAAAATTTTTGCTTCCCTTGCCTGAGGAGACATATCTTGTTAGTTTGATGTAGTCCCATTTTTAAATTTTTGCTTCCCTTGCCTGAGGAGACATATCTTGTTAGTTTGATGTCCCATTTTTAAATGTTTGCTTCCCTTGCCTGAGGAGACATATCCAAAAAAAATATTGCTAAACTTATGTCAAAGAGCATACTGCCTGTGTTTTCTTCTAGAAGTTTTATGTTTTCAGGTCTTATATTTAAGTCTTTAATCCACTTTGAATTTGTTTTTGTTTATGGCGTGAGAAAGTAGTCCAATTTGATTCTTTTGCATGTGGTTGTTCAGTTTTCCCAACACCTTTTATTGAAGGGGCTATCTTTTCCCCAGTGTATTTCTTGCCTCCTTTGTTGTAGGTGAATTGCCCATATAAGTGTGGGCTCATTACTGGGCTCTATTCTGTTCCATTGATTTATGTGTCTGTTTTTGTGCCAGCCTCATCCTGTTTTGTTGACTACAGGTATGTATTGTAGTATAGTTTGAAATCAGGGAGCGTGATACCTCTGGCTTCGTTTTTCTTTTTCAAGATTGTTTTGGCTATTTGGGGTCTTTTGTGTTTCCACACAAAGTTTAGAATTATTTGTTCTAGTTCTGTGAAAAATGCCATTGGTATTTTGATAGGGATTGCATTGAATCTGTAGATTGCCTTGGGTAGTATGTTGTTTTAACAATATTATTTTTTCCAATCTGTGAGCACAGTATATCTTTCCATTTGTGTTGTTCGTTTTACTTTTTTAATCAGCCTACTGGGGAACTTAAAATTGTGTATGGGACTAGCATCCGTAGCTTATATTTCTGTTGGATAGTATATAATATACAACTGGTATAGGTGTTATATGCTATATGTTTACTGTGTATAGACCCTATTTCTTATTTTCTTCTCTCATCTTCCCTCCCTTCTTATAAATATATTTGTAATGTTGTCCTGTTGAGGAGATGGTAAGAAATATAATATGCCTATTCAATGACCAGCTCCCTAGTGACCCACTGACCACACTTCTCACTATAGGTAGTTGCCATGCACTTCTGTGAAAGCTACCAAGATACCAAATTAGTAAAAACTGGATAATATGAGACCATATTTTTTATGTGCTGAAGTTAAAAAGCCAACTGGCAATTTTGAGAACTCACCGAAACTGGAAAAAATGTGTTGAGAATCTGGTAAAAGGAGTTTGAAATCAGTTTCAGCAATCCTTGTTTTCAAGTATGAATTCTTCTGAATCTTGTTACTATCAGTCAAGAAGAATTGAATATTACCAGAGTGTTGAGCAGTATTCTGCATTTTAAAAAGCTGGCTGCTGTTTTCAGGTATACAGAGGTGGTGGGTTCAGTCCAGGAAACCTTCTGCCCTTTATTATTTTGCTTGGTATAGCATCAAGCACATGGTCTATTTGCCAACTTGTTTTGTGGCAGTATTTTTAAATTTCTAAAGCCTTTATTGTTAAAGTAACATTTACTCATATGAACTCGGACAATGCAAAATTATAAATACCTAATTTTAATGTAATGTCTCATAATTGTATCTGTATTCAATATACTAATATATAGTTTTTAATAGACAGTAAATAGAGCACGTGTAAGGACTTTTAGGTAGCAATGGAAATCAGTCTCTACTATTTGCTGGCGAATTTAATGTTTGGTACAATGTGATGGATGAAAAAAATGTTTGTAAAAAAAAGAAGACAAGGTTCATCCACTTTCTGATTGTAGAGGGAAATATAGTACATTCTGACTCAGCAGTAATGTGGGTTTAGTGATCATTACAGTGTTCTTTGTGATTTTTTCCTCAGAGAGCTACTTAGATTTTTATCATTTCTTCTCAACACTTTGATAAGGATGTCTTTGGATTTTCATTTGTTCTATGGGATTTGTTTTAGATTTGATTAATTATATTAGGCACAAGTGACTTGGTACAAAATAATTGATAGTTTAATTTCTTATACATCACAACCGATCAGCTTGGGTGCCTGTTTGTTTTTGTCTATGCAGGATCAGAGTGTTTTGGAATGTCATCGAGGTAGAGTAGGTACAAAGTTAGACTCAGCACTGAGGTCTGAGTTGGTCCTTATTTGCTTTATATGGCTTTTTCCATCTTTTTTTTTTTGGTCAAAGGAAGGCGGGGGGGACTTTAAAACAGTTACATTTTGCCAGCTTTCTTTCTTTGATTTAATAACTTGATTTGATTAGTGTTTCCTCTCTGCAGCTGACCCTTAACCCTCACCCAGGAATATTCATTCTCTTAATTTTTTTAGGAGGCCTGGGTAACTACATCTGTTAAATTAGAAAGTTTACATTTATTTCATCATTAATAAAATATTGTAGTTGCAGACTATAAGATATTCTTGAGAATGAAGGCTTTCTGAGTTCTTCTGGTCCTACCCATGGCTTTATGATGTTTAAGGTACCAGTGAATGCATATTTGGGACAACATCTAATCTAATACTGTGGCTTTGTGTGAATTAAAAGGAGGAGAAGGTGCCTTCTCTGAGGGCACAGGCTTCACCAGGACACATGACTCTATCAGGGCAGTGCAGGCAGGGGTTTAAGACCCCACTCTCCCTCTCAGGGGGGTGTGTTTATACAGTGTTCAAACTGCACAGCCTTGCAAGGATTCTCTATGGAGCATCTTATTTTTTGTATACATTAGCTAATTTATCTTTCAGACATTTCATATCCACCCAAGCACTAAATCCAACGGCAGTTATTTATTTTACTAGAAATAATGATTTTTATCACCACTTATAATTTTGATTTCTGCAGACGAGGAAACAAATTCCGAGAGGCCAAGTAACTTGCACAGTTGCATAGTTAACTTGCATAGCTGGCAAATGGCAGGCTGGGGAGTCGTGCCTCGATCGGTGTTGCTAAAAGTCTGCGCTCTTACCTGCCATCACCTGATTTCTGTACTAGTTTTATGGCCAGGAGTTAAGAGAAATAAAGATAGACAATCCATAATCATGGGTGGGATGCTGTTGGTTACCAAGTTATACAACGTAATAAGATGAATGAAAATCTCTGTGATTCTTAATGCTTCCTTTTGTTTGAAAACTTTAAAGAGTGGCAGTATTATATAATTGGTTTGATATTTATAAGCTGTAATAGCACCACTGGTTTGATATTTATAAACTGTAATAGCTCCCACTTATGAACTGTGTAAATTGTGTGGTAGTATTATCCCTAGAGAAATAATAAAGGTGGTAGCAGAATGAGGCTCTCCTTTCTTCTACCCTAAGGTTCATTTCTCATGAAATCTCCTAAAAACAGCAGAATTTCTCAGTGAATTCAAATTTTAAAAGCTCTTGGTGGCTTTCAGTAGAAATGTATAATAATATATTGTTTAGCTTTTCCCAAACAAAAGTGAGAGTGTACTGGGACTTCTCCTATGTAGCCTGTCATTTTAGTTCTATGATAACATGAGCACAGGTGGAAGTTGTAGATAGTGTTTCTGCTAGTATGTTTCTACTCCCTACCTTGGAGCTTTATTTTACTCCATTTATATCTGTAAAATCAGCTTAGCACTACTGGAATCCTAATTTCACGGATTTCCAGTTTCAAAGTTGGCAAAACTATTGGTGGGGCGCGGGGGAGTATCAAGAATCCTGCTTTTAATTCCACCCTGCTCCCCTCCCCCCTTGGAAAGAATGTATTTGTTTATAGGATTAAAATTAGCTCTGGAGGGATGAGATGTAGGAAGTATTCAATGTAAATTTTACTGCGAAGTTTGACAATAGCCACAGGCCTAGATTTTATTTCTGAATCTAGAAAAAAAGACTTGGAGGAATGCAATGCTTTGGTTTTAGGCTTTTCTTCTTTTTTTCAAAAAATGAGTTTCCTTGAGAAGAGACTTCAAAGGTAGTGTTTATAAACAGAGTTTTATACACTGGAATTTTTTTTTAACATATTTATTGGAGTATAATCGCTTTACAATGGTGTGTTAGTTTCTGCTGTATAACAAAGTAAATCAGCTGTATGTGTACATATATCCCCATATCCCCTCCTTCTTGAGCCTCCCTCCCTATCCCACCCCTCTGCGTGGTCACAAAGCACCGAGCTGATCTCCCTGTGCTCTGCGGCTGCTTCCCACTAGCTGTCTGTTTTACGTTTGGTAGTGTACACTGGGACTTTAAAGGATGTTCTTTAAAGCTTTTTCTAGGCTTATTGGAGAAAAACAGAAGAGCTAATAAGTCTGTACAAATATCTCCATTCTACTGTGGAGACTGTTAATAGGCTGCTTTAAAGATGAACTTATAAAACGCTTTGTGAACACACTTCATGCTTGTTAGCTCACTTGACAGCTGGTGGTTACCTTGAGTCTTTTTATGGCTAGAGGTGAGAAGACTAGAGGAAGACTTAGGAACACCACTCTCTTTCTCTGCCTTCCCTTAGTGCAGACCCTTATGCCCGCTTTCCTCAACTGTTAGATTAACCTCTTGCCTGACTTTCTGTGTGAAATAGCCATTCCTTCCCCATGATTCTTTTTTTTTTTTTTTTTTACATTTAAAAAAAATTTATTTATTTATTTTTGGCTGTGTTGGGTCTTCGTTTCTGCGCGAGGGCTTTCTCTAGTTGTGGCGAGCGGGGGTCACTCTTCATCGCGGTGCGCGGGCCTCTCACTGTCGCGGCCTCTCCCGTTGTGGAGCACAGGCGGATTCTCAACCACTGCGCCACCAGGGAAGCCCCGCTCGTGATTCTTAACCCCCAAATGCTGGGATACTCCACTGACTGTAAAATTAGATTCAGACACCTCTGGCATTCAAAGCTCCTATATGACCTGCCTTCACATTTTTTTTCTAGTCTTTTCTCCTTCTGCTCCTTCTCATGCTTTCTACTCCAAGCCAAATTATCTCCTCACAGTTCTTGCAATAAAGCCCACATTTGCTCCGCAATGCGTTTCTCTATGATGTTCCCTCTGTGTGGAACATCTTTGCACTTTGTTCCCTATTTCTATTCTGTGTGTTGAGATCCTCCCCATAGATCAGATCTCTCCTTCCTCTATGAAGCCACCCTGGGATCTCCCTAGCTGAGGGAAATACTCTTTCTGCGTACTGGTTAAATTTGTACCTTTATTGTAGTAATTATCACAATTCATCTTGTATGTTGGTTCATCTTATTTTTCCTCTGATGAAGAAAAATGCTCTCATGTCTTGTAAGTCTTTTTTTTTTTTTAACCCAGTAATGCTTAACAAAAATTAGGGATGCAAATATTTTTTGAATTCATGAATCACTAAATTCAGTATGTTCGTTTTCCTCCCAGTTATCCTAAATTCAGTGTACTACTACTTGTATATATTGTTTTCTGTTTATTAAATAGCTTTTATATGGCTTACTCACGTTTCTCTGATTACTTTTATTATTTTAAACTTAAAGAAAAGTTGAAAGGATAGTACAAGGAACTCCTGTATACCCTTTATCCAGATTCACTAGTTGTTTACATTTTGTTCCAATTGCTTTATTCTCTCTCTCTCTCTCTCTCAACTTGGCGACATTGTGTCCCTTTCCTAAGAATAAGATCCTTCTCTGACACAACCATAGTATAATGATCAAAGAAGGATATTTTACATTGACACTTTATTCCTGTCTAATCTACAGTTCATAATCAAATTTCATCAGCTCGAAGAATGACCTTTATAGCTATTTCCCCCCAATCTAGTATATAGTCTTGCATTCCAGATTGCCTTTTCTTGTCATGTCTCTTTAGCCTTCTTCCATCTGGAACAGTTCCTCAGTCTTGTCTTTATTAATTATGACATTTCTGAAGAGTACAGACCTGTTATTTTGTAGAATGTCCTTTAAATTGGGTTTCTGGGATGTTTCTTTATGATTAAATTGAGGTTATATGTTTTGGACCCAAATAGCACGTGTAATATTATGTCCTTCCCAGTACATATTATCAGGAGACATGTGATATCAGTTTGCCCCAGTATTGATGACATAAACCTTGATCATTTCATTAAGTTGGCCAGGACCCTCCACTCTAAAATTACTGTTTCCCCTTTGGAGTCAGTTAGTAATTTGTGGTTGATACATTTACACTCTGTAAATATGTTGGTCCCCACTGAACTTTTACCTGCTAGGTACAAACTGCTATGTATAAAATAAATAAGCTACAAGGATATGTTATAAAGCACAGGGAATATAGCCAATATTTTATAATGACTTTAAATGGAGTATAATGTATAAAAATTTTGAATCACTTTGCTGTACACCTGAAACTAATATAATATTGTAAATCAACTATATCTCAATTAAAAAAAAACACTTTTACCTACTTATTTTAGCAACGATTAATGGTTTTCTAACTTCATTATTCTTTCTATACTTATTAGTTGAGCTTCTGTGGATAAGAAGGCCTTTAATGGAGCCAAGAGTATACAGTGGGGAAAGGACAGTCTCTTCAATAAATGGTGATAGGAAAGCTAGGCAGCCACATGCAAAAGAAAGGAACTGCACCATTACCTTACACCAGACACAAAAATGAACTCAAAATGGATAAAAGACTTGAATGTTAAGACCATAGACCATAAAACTAGAAGAAAACGTTAAGTATTAAGTTCTTTGGCAACAGTCTTGGATGATACTTTTGGGTCTGGCACTAAAAGCAAAGGTGACAAAAGGTGATAAATAAGTGGGACTACATCCAGCTAAGAAGCTTCTGCATAGTAAAGGAAACCATCAAAAAATGAAATGGCAACCTACTGAGTGAGGGAAAATATTTGCAAATTATATATCTGATAAGAGATCAATATCCAAAATGTATAAAGAACTCATACAACGCAATGCCAAAGAAACAATGTGATTAAAAATGGGCAGAGGAAGTGAATGGATGTTTTCCCAAAGAAGACATGTAGATGGCCAACAGGTACATGAAAAGATGTTCAACATCGCTATCAATCGTCACCATCAGTTATCAGAGAAATGCAAGTCAAAACCACAATGAGATGTCACCTCACATCTGTCAGAAAGGCTGTTATCAAAAAGACAAGAAATAAGTGTTGGCAAGGATGTGGAGAAATAGGGAACCATCATGCACTGTTGGTAGGTATGTAAACAGTATGGAGGTTCCTCAAAAAATTAAAAATAGAGCTACCATATGATCCACCAATTGCACTTCTGAATATTTATCGAAAGAAAACAAAAGCACTAACTTGAAAATTCATGTTCACTGCAGTATTATTTGCAATAACCAGGATACGGAAACAACATGTGTCCATCAGTGGATGAATGGGTAAAGATGTGGTATGTAAATACAGCAAAATATTATTCAGCCTCAAAAAAAGAAGGAACTCTTGCCATTTGAGACAACATGGATGGACCTCGAGGGCATTATGCTAAGTGAGATAAGTCATGTGGAATCTTACAAAAAAATGAAAAAAGAAAAAAAAAGCTAATCAACACAGAGAACAGATTGGTGGTTGCCAGAGGGAGGAGGTGGGTGGGTGGGTGAAAGGGGTAAAGGTGGTGCAAAGGTACAAACTTCCAGTTATAAATAAGTCTTGGGAATGTAGTACACAGCATGGTGACTATAGTTATTAACACTGTATTTGATAGTTGCTAAGAGTAAAAAAAGTTCTCATCACAAAAATTTTGTTCTATGGTAACGGCTGTTAACTAGGCTTATTGTGGTGATCATTCTGAATATATAAAAATGTCAAATCATTATGTTGTACACGTGAAACTAATTTAATGTTATGTCAATTATACTGCAATTAAAAAGGCTTTATTTATTTATGGGCTGATAGATCTTATTTTAGTTGGTAATTTTGCTTATTTATTTTCATTCACACATTGACCCAGATTCTGCCAATTGAAACCCATGCAAGCTAGGTACTGTGTCACTTTTACTGGTTCCATTCATTTTTTGAACATTTCTTTCCTGTAGCACAAGATGTTCTAGGCTTATTGTATACTTTTTTCTACTTCAAACCTTGAATTAGCTATTTCTCCAAGGAACCCTGATTCATTTAATGGAGGATGGTATTTAGAAACTGAGATATGGGAGCCAAGCATGTTTGTTCTACATTTTTTTTTCTAGATCTTCTTAGTAGAAAAAGCTAGAAAATATGTGTTTGTGTGTATGTATATACATGCACATGTATACATATATATCCTATTTATTTCTACATTTATCTGTTCATATTAAAAACTACAAGTTTAGGCTGGTAACTTCAATTCAAATTAAACAACACAGAGTACATCCACATTTTTCTCCTTTCTGTACTTGTAACTCCCTTTTCCAATAGTGAGAAACCTGGTTTCAGTAGATCCAGTGTTTATACTCACTTGCTCAAGTGAGTATAAAACATAGCTATTAAGTTCTTTGGCAACAGTCTTGGATGATAGTTTTGGGTCTGACGCTAAAAGACTTCACTGAAATTAAAAATTCCTGCTCAACAAATGATAACATCAAGAAAAAAGAATAGGCAAATCACAGACTGGGAGAAAATACCCTGGAAACATACACAGAAAGTATTCTGGAATTGCTAGCCCATACCACTGTGAAAAAGCAAACCTACTAACTAGAGTTAAATATGTGTTTACTTTTTTGAGGTACAATGTACATGCAATCAAGTGTACAAATCCCAAGTGTACAATTTAAGTTTTGACAAATGCACGTATCATATGACACATACCTCTGTCAAGACAGAGGATATTTCCATCACTCAAAAAGCTCTCTTGTGTTCCTTTCCAGTTAATCCTCTCTTCAACACTGCTGCTAGGAGGCAACAACTTTTCTGACTCTAGAGCTTTATATAAATACCATTACATAGTACATATTTCTAGAGCTTTATGTAAATGCAATTATATAGTACATATTTCTAGAGCTTTATATAAATGCAATTATGTAGTACATATTCTAGAGCTTTATATAAATGCAATTATGTAGTACATATTTCTAGAGCTTTATGTAAATGCAATTATATAGTACATATTTCTAGAGCTTTATATAAATGCATTTATATAGTACATATTTCTCTTGTGTGTCTGGATTCTCTCACTAAGCATCACGTTTTTGAGATTCATCTGCAGTGTTGTATATATCAGCAGTTTCTTTCATTGCTGAGCAGTATTCGCTGGTGTAATTGTATCACAATTTGCTTATCCATTCTTCTGTTGATGGACATTTGGGTGGGTTCTAGATTTTAGCTATTATGAATAAAGTAAGTGGCTATTAACATTTTTGTACAAGATTTTTTTTGGGTGGACATTTTGTTTTTATATTTTTGGAGTAAAATCTTAGGAGTAGAATGGCTGAACCATTGGATAGGTGTTTATTTTACTGTATCAAAAATGGCGAAACTCTTGTTCCAAAATGGTTGTACCACTTTTCACTTCCATCTGCAAGATATGACTATTACATTTGTGTCACATCCTTGTCAACTTTCTGAATTTTTAGTGTCTTGTAGCTTTTCTAGTGGATGAGTAGTAGTACCTCAGTGTGGTTTTAATCTGCATTTCCCTGGTGACCAATGATGAAAAAAATTTTTATATGTGTTTTGCTCATTTGTATATCTTTGTGAAGTTTCTGTGGAAGTCTGGGGCTGGTTTTAAATTAGTTGTTTTTTCTTTTCATCATTGAGTTGTAGGAGCTCATATTCTGAAGGTGAATTCTTTTCCAGAAGTATGTTTCCAGGGTATTTTCTCCCAGTCTATGACTTGCCTATTCCTTTTTCTTGATGTTATCATTTGTTGAGCAGGAATTTTTAATTTCAGTGAAGTCTAATTTACCTTTTATTCCTTCTTTTTGAATTGTTGCATACTGTATTTGCCAAAGAAATCTTACCTACCAGGATATCCTCCTGTTTTCTTCTAAAAGTTTTATAGTTTTTAACTTTAACATTTAGGTTTATGATCCATCTTGAATTAATTTTTTTATATAGCTTTAACCATAGGGGTTGAGTTCTGTGTATCTTTCCATATGAGTATTTTGTTGTCCAGCACCATCTGTGGAAAAGACTCTCTTTTCCCCCATTTAATTACTTTGGCACTGTTTGGGCAATCAGTTGCCTGTGTAAATGAGAGTTCCCGGAATAATTCTATGTACAAACGTGGCTTTGATTTTCATTGAGCTGTTACTTTATATTTTAAGCAGCATTCATAAAATCTTTTACTCAGCTTTCACCCTATAGGGATAGTTCGTTGTGGTTTGACCACTCTCTTCATCGAATGCCAGGATAAGTTGGTGTGTGTTTCGCCCTGGGGTGACCTCTATCACTAGGATCTAACACATGTACCATTTGTTTCTCTCAATATTGTCCTTTTGCAAATGTAAAAGGATTCCTGGGTAGTTTCTTTCTCACCTTGTTTAGGAAATAAAGACTTTAATAATGTAATAAATCAGTCTTTCATTTTTATTGAAGTATTATATGCCATGATGCTTATAGTAAACAAATTTTTAAGAAGTAGAAGCAATTGGCATGCTTTTCACCACCCCCCCCCCCCCCCGCCCCCTTTGTTTTTGTTCGTTTATTCAGTATATGTGTCTTGAGCTCCTATTGTAAGCTACCTCACTGTGGGCAGGTAGGTTGAATGGCAACTGGCTTTTTGTGATCACATTTCCTAAACCTTTGGAAACATTGTAGAGCACAGACAGGGCTGAAATTTGCCTTAATGGGTACCTGCACTCAGCCCATAAAGTAACCACACACATGCAAGTACATTCCCTCCAGCTATTTGGAAGAATTAGGAAGCTGCCTTAGAGATCTCATTACTAGTAGCTCCGGGCTATTGGGAAGAGGAATCATAGCTCTCTCTCTGGCTTACTGTGTAGGATTCATTTTCCCAAGGTTAGCAATTTTCTTTTCTAGTCTTAGTACTTATTCTTTGGAGGAAAATACTTGAAATTATCTCATTTTTTTCCGTTTTAGACCTTTCATGCATGGCAGTTTTAGGGCTTCCTCTCCCATTAGTATACCCCATGGCTTTCATGGTGAAAATGCGCCATCCGTAATTAGGCCTGCAGCTGGTGATGGGCCTCCAGTAGCCATCAGCGCGTGGCCTTGACAGTGTGTGTTAGGATGAAATGTGTTGGGTGACTGTTGTTATCTCTAATCCACTGCAGCTGAGCAAGAATAATAGCAAATGACAGAGCAGGCAGGCTCAAGGCTCCCAGGAAGAGTTGCTTTCTGCGGCATCTTGTGTACGTAGGCCCGTCAAAGATGCTTAGAGTTTGTGGTGAGAGCCCTTGGCTGACAAGGCAGCGGCATTATGTTTGGAATGTGGACACATATTGAATTTGTATTAGCTTCTTTTGTAAGGCAAAGTGCAAGTACATAATGAAATAAGTAACGTGTGTAGAAACATTGATTTTTATTTCATACTGGGGCACAGAGGCCAGGTCTGTTCTCAGATCTGATGTTTCATTGGGGGCCGATCTTTAGCCCGCAGCTATTCTGCATTCATTTTGGAAACAAGCACATTCTTCCTTTGTTGTCCCTACCCATCCAGGAAAGAGGGGCATCTGTTGTCATATCCATTATTTATCTGTGAGAAACAGTTTTACTTAATTATCTTCTCTGCTGCTGGGCGCCTGGTTTGCCTCTCTTCCTTTTGAAAGGATAATCGGACTCAATGGTGTTAATACATTTCAATTAGTGAGCTCCTGGCACAGGCAGAGCCTCACACTTAGTTCTTAAGATGGCTTTGTAGATAAGAACGTCTGTAGCAACATGAGAAGCTGGGAGGTGCCTGCTCCCTTAGAGCCATGTTCAACTCTCACAGCTGCTGAGCGAAGTGCACGTGTCCTCAGCACCACTATTCCTGTCTGAACCTGCCAAAGAGGCAGAGGCCGCTTTCTGGGTTATTTCATGTGGTTCCTTTGTGTTTTACCTTTCCCAGATTCGGAGAAAAACCAGCTCGTTACTCCAGCATAGCACGGCTCGCATTCGGAGAGAATGCTCTATTGAATGCTTTATTCTCAGAGCTCCAGCTCCTTCACTTTTTAAAAAATTGAAGTATAGTTATTTACAATGTTGTGTTAGTTTCAGGTATACAGCAAAGTGACTAGTTACACACACACATACACACACACACATCTTCTTTTTCAGATTCTTTTCCATTATAGGTTATTACAAGATATTGAGTATAATTCCCTGTGCTATACAGTAGGTCCTTGTTGTTTATCTATTTTATATAAAGTAGTCTGTATCTGTTAATCCCAAATTCCTAATTCATCCCTACCCCCTACTTTCCCCTTTGGTTATTATGTTTGTTTTCTGTGTCTGTGAGTCTGTTTCGTAAGTAAGTTCAATTGTATCAGATTTTAGGTTCCACATATAAGTGACATCATATGATATTCGTCTTTGTCTGACTTCACTTAGTATGATAATCTCTAGGTCCATCCATGTTGCTACGAATGGCATCATTTCATTCTTTTTACGGCTGAATAGTATTCCATTGTATATATGTACCATATCTTCTTTTTCCATTCATCTGCTGATGGGCACTTAGGTTGCTTCCGTGTCTTGGCTATTGTAAATAGAGCCTCTGTGAACACTGGGGTGCCTGTATCTTTTCGAATTAGAGTTTTCATCTTTTCTGGATATATGCTCAGGAGTCTAGCTCCTTCAGTTGAGAACAAGGCATTTGAAACACAAAGAGCTTTCAGGCACTTTTGAGCTCTCAGTCTCAGTGAACGTTGAGGCTCTGGAGATTTGTAAGCCATAACGTCAGAAATCCAGGACCCAAGGTACCAGTACCCAGGTACCAGGGCTGGAACCATGCATGTGTGCCCTTGGGAAAAGGGTGGGTTCAGCTGGTCCCTGCAGCGTTAGTCTGTCTTTGCCTTTGTGAAAATGTAGGGCTGCACCTTCCAGCACCTCACTTCTTCCTTACCCTTCTTTGAACATAATCAGGGTGGTGTCTCTGTGTTGGCGTATTCACATGTGTTTTTAAAACTTCATAGTTTTCCAAATGCCTTCACTAGTCGATGTCATACTGTGCACTTTGCAGGGCAGATGGTATTATTCTCTTTTGAGGAGTATAAACCCAGCCTCGGGGAGGTCAGGTGACTGCCCCACCTTTGTCACCCTGTTGGTACATGGTAAGGCTGGAGGTGAGCACCTAAGTTTCTAACCCCTGTTATTAAGGGTGTCAAAGGGTGATCTGTAATAACACTAAGAGACGCCCTTCCCGGTTCCCCTTTGTTTTGGAGTCAGCTCACAGTTGAGAGTATAAGGAGATGCATCCCTTATATTTTAGATCAGAGAAAGGACTGTGTTACCAGTCCCACAAAGCAGGGCCTGCTAAGAGACGGCAGACCTGTAGGACTTTTGTAATTCTCTCTTCACTCGCCTATGTAGGAATAGAAAGCCTTTGGAGAGAACGAGGTTGTGATGTAGTAATCCCGTCTTTCCCTCCTCTTGGGAGGGTCATTCATCATGTTTTCCTCTCCAAAACCAAGCCCCAAAGCCGGAGAGAACATCTAGTCCAGTGTGTAGCACCGGAGGTTTTGAAGGAGGGTGGTTCACATCTCATCTGGAGTTCTTCCTGGCTGGCAGCTCACAAAAGTGTCCCGTGCTATCGTGGCATGAAGAGCTGGAGGATGGGGCACTTAGGTGTGGAGAGGGTGGAGGCATCTAGCCCCACATGCCAGAGCTTTACAACATCCCCCCAGACTGGAGGTTAGGGGGGCTGTGATTTCCTCAGGACCTCCGTGTTAAGGACGGCGCAGTTAGATGAGTGGGAGGCACTGTTGGGCTTCTCTGGTAGATGTACCCCAGCTAAGTGAGGATGCACACGCTTGATGAGGGAGTGTTGTTCTTTTCGCTGCTGGTGTCTAGAGGAGATGCACAAATTCCCCTCGCAGCATCTTGTGTGCTTTTGTGGAGAGAACAATGCCTGGTGGCCTGCTTTGCACTACACCAAGAATACTTGAGTGGTAGAAAGCTTCAGTATTTAGCACTCATATAGGAGGAGACGCTATGCTGATGGCAACAGTTACCTGTCACTGGCATAGGATGGAGAAGTAGCAGTGACCAACATGATGGGGACCACTGCTGCACAAGCTGACCCTACCCCCTTGCTTTCTTCTTGCCATCCTCAATGGAGCCGGCATGTGGGGCAGGGAGGGGGGAGCAGGAACTAGTACCTGTGCACAGGTGCAGTCTGTGTTAGAAGGGACGGGCACCTTGGCTTTGCACCGGGTTGGACTGAGTTTTAGACTAGAAGTGACTAGAAACATTGGATTGGACTGAGATGTTCCTAATTGGAACGTTAGTTTGACCTTTGCCCAACTCACAGGACCCTTGACTTTGGGACTAGTAACATTTCATGAAGAAAACACGGCACTGTGTTGAGACTCTTCAGCCAAATCTGCCAGAATAGATCCGCATTGACCTGTAGCTCTGGTGGATCACAGTTTACTCCATTAAGTTCAGATGCGCACGGAAAATGAAGCGGCTTCGTTTCTCGTGCCGGAGTCTCCTCAGTCTGTCCAGTGACACATCTACCCCTTCTGGGACTCAGCTTCACCGAGGAGGCCTTAGACACACTTGTCTCACCATTTTCCGGCACAGCCTCCTTTTCTCCTCACAATAGTTTGGGAGCCTGATGTGGTGGGCTTCCTTCTTCCAGTTGATCCAAGGTTTCCTTTCTGTCATTTCTTGGCAGTGTTGTTTCCAGTGAGCCTCATTTATGGAGAAAAACAATACACAAGGCACTATTATCCCCGGTACTCATTGTCTCATTTAACCCTCCCCCAGTGCTGAGCAACCGATATTTCTGATAATAAAGAATCTTTTCTGGATGAAGCTCAGCAAAGTCAAGGTCACGCATCTAGTAAGAGATAGAACTGAGATGTGAACTCCTCAGTCTGTGGTGCTGCCCCCATTCTCCTCCCCAGCACGTGCTGCTGTTCTAGGTCAGCTGTTCTGGTGAACATGGCCAGATACTCAGCAGTGCAGCTACTTTTTCACATGGGTTGGTGGATGATGCCTTGTTCTCTTGTTGGAAACGTTGAAATGGTAGTGCTTTTCCTGGGTTTTCACTTAGCCAAGCTGAAGCTTGTCATGTGAAGCCGATGACGAGTGGGGTTCATTCCCTCTGGTCTGTTCTGTACGGTAGGTAGAATGTGGTTGGCACTCGCTTAGGTTTATTTCGGAGACAGAGGAATGACGACAGTAGATAGCTGGCTCAGGTGCCCCAGCAAGCCGGGGACACTGCAGGGCTGAGTCAGACGCTGAGTCTGGGCCAGCGAGTGAATCCACGCCGCTCTGTTTTTCTAGCCTCCTTCAGGCATCTCTGGCATGAATTGAATTTACAGGACACCTTGTTGACTGGGGCAGGGGTTCAGGAGCTTTCTCTCTCTGGCTTGGAAAACCAAGCTTCAGACTGTGGTGTGCGGACGACGAGGGGCTTTTCCTAAATAGTCACCTCTGAAGTCTGCAGTCACCCAGGATGTGCCACTTTAAAAAAAAAAAAAACTTATTTATTTGGTTGGTTTTGGCTGCATTGGGTCTTTGTTGCTGCGCGCGCGGGCTTTCCCTAGTTGCAGCAGGCGCGGGCTTCTCACTGTGGTGGCTTCTCTTGTTGTGGAGCACGGGCTCTAGGCGCGTGAACTTCAGTGGCTGTGGTGCGCGGGCTCAGTAGTTGTGGCTCGCGGGCTCTAGAGCGCAGGCTCAGGAGTTGTCGTGAACGGGCTTAGTTGCTCCGCGGCATGTGGGATCTTTCATGACCAGGGATCGAACCTGTGTCCCCTGCATTGGCAGGTGGCTTCTTAACCACTGCACCACCAGGGAAGTCCCCAGGACGTGCTGCTTTGACCTCACAACTTCCTTTCCAAATGCCTCCCTTTCGGGGTGGGAGGGATAAATTAAGAGTTTGGGATTCACATATACACACTACTGTATAAAATATCGATAGATAATCAACAAGGACCTACGGTATAGCACAGGGAGCTATACTCAATATTCTGTAATAACCTATATGGGAAAAGAATCAGAAAAAGAATGGATATATGTATATGTATAACTGAATCACTTTGCTGTACGCCTGAAACTAACACAACACTGTAAATCAACTATACTCCAGTATAAAATAAAAATTAAAAAAATAAACCACAGAAATGCCTCCCTTTCTGTCCCTTTTTTTTAAAAAAAGGGAGCCCAGCCTTTGTTGGCGAGTAGTCACCAGGACAGTTTCACAAGGGGTGATGTGACGGCTTGCAGGGTTGGGCATCCAGTGTCCCATGGAGCTTTTGATAGTTCACACGGCATTTTTGCCTTGCATATGGACAGTAATGTGTTCTCTGCAAGGGTAGTCTGGTTCTTGTGGATGTGTTTGTTTTTCAGTCAAATTCAGGAAGTTCCTTATGGCACTGTTTTTCTTCTTGCATCATCTTTGCTAGGTATTGACCTTTAGACATGAAATCGGTCTGTTCTGAAAACAAATGCAGTGTGAAGGAGCATCAGTCATATCATGGGTGTGGATCTTTGTTATGAAAATGCAAAGAGTTTATCCTCAGTGTTTTAGGTCATGAAATTATTCTCAGCCACAGGCGTTCACATCGGGGAACAGAATCTGTTCTATGTAACCTAGATTCAGCCTCTGAAAACAGGCAAAACACGGTGCTAAAACTGTATGAATGTTGTTTTCATAGACAGGGCTTGTTATGGCTCTGTCTTCCCTGCGGAGGCTCCGGGCTTTAGTAGGTGTTGTTGGTAAAGCTGGCTCTGCTGTTTCCAGAAGCAGTCGCAGAATTCTGATGAACAGAGCAGAGAGGTGATCCAGCACACACGACTGTGGGGACTGACCTAATCCGTTACTTCAAGCTCTCGTTTCAAGTCATCTGTATTCTTTACTTTGCATTTTATATACTCCCCTGATTTTTATCATTGAATAATCAAGCCGGTAATTGATAGAATATATCATTTACTAAAATTAGTTAAGAGTTACCCTAGGGAGTTTACCGATGAGGGTATCCATTTTTCATTTTTCATGTCTCACTTCTAGGTCTTCTGTTAGGGAGGTTTCTTTATTCCTGTAGCAGAGCAAAGCGCATGACATTGTGATGAAAACAAACTCTGTTTCCAAAAAATGCTAGAGTATCAAAGTACTGAATACTCTGCATAAATCAAGTAGGATTACATGCTTGATGTCCTTAAGTGGCCACACTGGGGAATGCCAAGGAAAGGCTCTTGGTACCAAAGTAGCGGCTTTGTCAGCTTTTTTTTTCCTTGGCTGATGTAGGCTGGGTAATTTATTAGGTGTCTCTTTTTTTCTCTGTTCCACAGCTGTCAAAATGGATAATACCAGAATTAGGAAGAGAGGGAATGGAAATAGGAGTACTAGTTTGGTACTTTCATTTTTTGTTAACCTCACTAAAATGCAAATATATTTAAGAAAAAATGTTTTTTAAACCATGAACGCTCCAGAACTCTCCATCAACCACCACTCTCTATTAACTATCACTTTCCTACACCTGTAGCTTGACGTTCCTGTTGGTTATGAGGCATTATAGTTGCCTTAGGTTTTTTGAAAAAACAATCAGGAAGCTATGGAATACTAAAAAATATTTGGTAAAATAGGTTGTTATAAAACATATATATAACATATAAATATTGTATATATGGTTGTTATATATACATATTTTACATTTGGCTTATGAAAAATTGATGATCCAATGAATCAGAATTGTCATATACTGTAAATATAGTTTCAGTTAAGCTGAATAGAACTCCTAGAAAGTAGACTAGATGAGTGGCTGTCAGTGGTGGGTGTGTGAATTTGGCCCCAGGGGGTCATTTGGCCATTTCTGAGACTTTTTTTTTTTTTTTTTTTGGCACGGTATGTGGGCTTCTCACTGTTGTGGCCTCTCCCGTTGCAGAGCACAGGTTCCAGACGCGCAGGCTCAGCGGCCATGGCTCACGGGCCCAGCCGCTCCGCGGCATGTGGGATCATCCCGGACCGGGGCACGAACCCGTGTCCCCTGCATCGGCAGGCGGACTCTCAACCACTGCGCCACCAGGGAAGCCCTCTGAGACATTTTTGATTGTCATGACTTGATGAGGGGAGGCTTTGCTACTGGCATTTGGTGGGTAGAGGTGAGGGATGTTGCTGAAGTTCACTGGGCAGCTCCCCACAACAAAGAATTATCTGTCCCCAGATATCTGAAGTGCCACTGTTGGGAAACCCTGGACTTGATCCAGAGGTAGGAAGCCCTGGATTTGTGTTCTAGTTCCACCACCAAGAACCATCAAACATTAGGCAAAACTGCTTGACTTCTGTGCACCTCAGTTTCTTCTTTGTAGAAATACAGATAATGCTTCATCATCCACCAATTTTTGGGACTCGCAGTACAGGTCATTGTGAGTTAATGGATGTTACAATGCTTCATTTATTTATGGCTGCACTGGGTCTTTGTTGCTGCGCGTGGCCTTTCTCTAGTTGCGGTGAGCGGGGGCTACTCTTCGTTGTGGTGTGTGGGCTTCTCATTGTGGCTTCTCTTGTTGCAGAGCAAGGGCTCTAGAGCGCAGACTCACTAGTTGTGGTGCACAGGCTTAGTTGCTCCGCGGCATGTGGGATCTTCCCGGACCAGGGATCGAACCCATGTCCCCTGTATTGGCAGGCAGATTCTTAACCACTGCACCACCAGGGAAGTACCTACAATGCTTTATAAACTAAAGGAAAGATATGTACAAATTGTGTGATAATAGAATAAAACAAATTTGAGTGTTCTTATATTATCATCGTTTAACAGAATACCTTCTTGATGAATTCAGAATTTTTCATGCAATCCTCTCTTGAAGGTAGAGTTTGCAATTACATTTCTTTTGTATCCTCAAGGACAGTGCCACGTGTATAAAGGAACAGTATATTTTTGTTAATTATGTGTATGTATATTTTAGACCTTCCATTAATGAAAATCTAGTGTTTCGTTTGTCCATTCTTGAGTAGTGCTGTTTAATTGTGTCAGCTCCTAGATAGTGGGTCTAGCTGCTCTCTGATTTGCTGGGAGATGTTAATCACATACCACGTGTTTCCTATATAAATCCATACTAAAGGTTTTTTCATAACCAAATGATTCAGTACCCAAACTATGTGATTAGGTTAGGGTCTCTAGAGCAAATCACTTTGTGTGGTGCAACTGACTAGATGAACACGTGATTGAGAGCTACTTATGTGACCTGTTGGTCCACATGTGTAGAATGAACCCAGAGATAACCTTGGTCAAGTGCCCATGGTCTGAAGGAACACTAATGATACTTCTTCAGTCAGATCAAGGATTGTGATCAGTTTTGGAGGGAGCTGAATTTTTTTTTTTTTTTCTGCGGCACGCGGGCCTCTCACCACCGCGGCCTCTCCCGTTGCGGAGCACAGGCTCCGGACGCGCAGGCTCAGCGGCCATGGCTCACGGGCCCAGCCGCTCCGCGGCATGTGCGATCTTCCCGGACTGGGGCACGGCGGACGGACCCCCAACCACTGCGCCACCAGGGGATCCCGGGATCTGAATTTTTTGACTTGACCTGAAAGCCCATCAGCTTCACAGACTGTTAAGTGAGGATGTTGATGATTCTATGTCTTCTCATGTTGGTTGAACTACTTCTGCCTAAATTTTCTAAATGCATGGAGATATAGGTGGATAAGCAAGGTTGGAGTTTTTAATCTTGAACATTCAAATCATTCCTGGAACCACTTAAGTCTAGCAGTTCCTTGTGGGAGACAGCGGAATAGTTAATTTAAGCATAAAGGATGAGCAGAAGGGGAGACTGGCAGCTTCTGATCTCTTCTTCCTTAGTTGAAATCAAATTTAGTGCTAATATGATAAATCCCTGGAGTACTACAGTAGCTTCTCTTTGTGATGGTCATCGGCTCTTATTTAAATTTATACATGAATGCCACCTGCTCAGGGAAACAGTGTATTTAGGTTACTCCCTAGCTTCTTTCATTTGACAACCCTTTTTTTAAAAAATAAAGAAATTAATTAATTTATTTTTGGCTGCGTTGGGTCTTCGTTGCTGCGCGCGGGCTTTCTCTAGCTGTGGTGAGCAGGGGCTACGGTTCGTTGCGGTGCGTGGGCTTCTCATTGCGTTGGCTTCTCTTGTCGTGGAGCATGGGCTCTAGGCACGGGCTTCAGTAGTTGTGGCATGTGGGGTCAGTAGTTGTGGCTTGCGTGGGCTTCTCATTGTGGTGGCTTCTCTTGTTGCAGAGCAAGGGTTCTAGAGCGCAGGCTCAGTAGTTGTGGCACACGGGCTTAGTTGCTCTGCAGCATGTGGGATCTTCCCGGACCAGGGCTTGAACCCGTGTCCCCTGTATTGGCAGGCGGATTCTTAACCACTGTGCCACCAGGGAAGCCCTGACAATGCTTTTTGAAAAATTTATCCAGTACCCTCCCCTCCAAATGCTTTATTCTAAACAAACACCCATATAAAGAATGACGTATGCAGAAAAATCCAAGTTTTGCTTTTCCCTTCTGTGTATTGATTTAATTATAGCATAACTCACTTCTTGGAAAAACTAGTAACAGGCTCAGAGAGAGAAATTTGTAAAGTATATAAGTGTTTTTTAAAAGCCTTATAAAATTAAATGCTGAATATAGCTAAATTTGTGAATTTGCTTGAATATGAATATGGTTAATATCATATTGAAAATTGTTTCAGGAGATAGTCAATCAAAACTTCTGAGCTGGTTTCAGGGTCTTGTCTGTTCTATATTAAGATTATATCTAGGAGAAAGTAGATTAGTGTGATGGTAAACTTGATTGGGTCATGGAGTGCCCAGACGTTTGGTCAAACATTATTCTGGGTGTGTCTGTGAAGGTATTTATGGAAGAAATTAACGTATGGATCAGTAGACAGAGGAGAGCAGATTTCCCTCCTTAATTTGGGTGGCCTGTATCCAATCAGTTGAAAGTCTGCATAGAAGGAAAAGGCTGACCCCCCTGTGAGTAAGAGGGAGCTCCTCGTAGGCCAGAGTTCTTCTGTGGGACTTGAGCAGACTGCCGTGGTACGGGAAATGAGTGCTCTTCCTGTCTTTGCACTGCAGCTCAGTCATCAGCTCTTTCTGGTTCTTGAGCCAGTGGTCTTCTGACTGGAACTGAGCCACAACCTCTTGTGGGTCTCCAGCTTTTTGCTAACAGCAGGTCTTGAGATTTGTTGGCCTCCATAATTGTGCAAGCTAATTCCTTATTATATCGTTGTCTGTCTATCTAGCTATCTAGCTATCTATGCTGTTGCTTCTCTTTCTCTGGGGAACCCTTACCAATACAGTGAGTGTTTGCCAGGAATAAGAAGAGGGATGAATAGGGAGTGATTTGTAAGGGGTACGTGGTTTCTTTTTTTGGAGAGTGTGATGAAAATGTTCTGTAATTCAGTAGTGGTGGTTGTATGACCTTGTAAGTTTACTGAAAACTACCTAATTGTACACTTTAAATTGGTGAATGTTGTGATATATGAATTCTATGTCAATTTTAACGAAGTCAGAATATATCTAGAATTTACTAACGTAGGTCACACTACTTTCCTCTCTTGCCTGAAGAACTGCACTAGCCTCCTGACTCGTGGTCCTGCTTTCATACCTCCACCTCCATCCTTTGGGTGGCAGCCAGCATGCTCTTTAAGAAATGAAAATGATTTCAAAAGATCCTCCTACTTCAAACTCTGTAATGAGTTCCCATCGCACTGAGGACAAAATACGAAGTCTGCTTGATTGTCTGCAAGACTATCTTGGGGCTTCTCTACCTCTCGTTTCATGCCACTCCTTTCCCGTTTCTCCAGAACCGTAGTCACATTGGCTTTCTTTGTCTTCCTGCAACGTCCCACCCCTCTTCTTCCTCTGGGCTTTTGTAGCTGCTGGTCTCTCTGCTAGGAATGTCCTTCACTCTGTGATGAGTTCCTCCTCCCCATGCTTGGCTGTATCTCATTCTTCAGGTCATAGCATAAATTCCACCTTCCGTGAGCACCCTGTCTAAAGTAGGACACCCTATTTATTTCCAATTTTTGTCATAACCTTAATAATCTGTTATTTTAGTTGTTGATTTGTCTTTTTAACCAAAACAGGAGTTTCCCAAATGTGAGGATCTTGTCTGTCTGATTGTCTTTCAGTTCCCTTGCATTTAGCTCAGTGACTGGTTTCATTGCAATTAAAGTTCTGGCTCAGGGAGGTGCAGAGCCTGGTTTCCCTATACTATCATTCTGACCACATTGCTTACACGTCTTCTTCTGTAACATGGGGAATCGATCTCATGGAATCATTGTGAAAATGCAATTAGATCATTCATGTAAAGCCTTTGGCATCATGTTTTAAGTGCTCAGTCAATGTTGAACTAGTAATAAATACATGCTTAATAGTTGTGCAAAAATGAGTTAATCCACAACAGTAGATTCCCGGGGAGAATCTCTTTTAATGACTCCCCTCCTGTCTTTCAGCTTTATTTGCTAGTTACATTCTTTTGCTTGACTCTTATTTATTTTATGCTCTTTCCCTTGCCCCCATTCCCAACTCTGGGAGGAAAGTCACTTCATTGTTTTATTATAAGCCTTGAAAAAAGGAAAGAAATCACAAAAGACTAACAGGCAGCCTGGCCTTATGATGGAGCACAAAACAGGTTGTAGTGGCCCAGTTGGTTGCTGCACCCATTTGCTCCCTCCTGTCTTCCTCCCTTCCACCTCAGTTTTGTTTACGAGTGTACCATGTGCTTCTGGGGAAGTAACTATATATACAATTCCAGGAATACTTTCTGTTAGTATAAACTAGGAGTCAGCCAATTACATGAATCCAGATCCAGCCCTCCACCAGTTTTTGTAAAGATGGTTGGAACATAGCAACTTTTACTCATTTATATGTTGTCTGTTCCTGCTACAACGGCAGAGTTAAATAGTTTGCTGACGAATGGTCTAAGCCAATTGTTCAGATCTTCCCCTTGCTAGTGATTAAAAGTGGATGTGTGATTCTGTCCTGGCCAGGGAGAAGTGAGGGAAAGTTTCCGTAGCCAGAGGAAAGAAAAATTGAAGGAGCTGATTGTTTATTTTGTTTTTGGATATTTTGTTGTGTGAAGATGATACGTGGAATGACTATAACCATCTTACGGCTACTTTAAGGATGAAGTGAACCCTGATGGAAAGGAGAAATACAGTTGACCCATCAACAACACAGGTTTGAATTGCATAGGTCCACTTAAACACACATTTTTTTTTTCAGTAAATATATTGGAAAAATTTTTGGAGATTTGCGACCATTTGAAAAAACTGGGTGATTAACCGCATAGCCTAGAAATATTGAAAAAATTAAGAAAAAGCTAGGTATGTCATGAATGCATAGAGTGTATGTAGGTACTAGTCTATCCTTACATAGGCATAAAGCGAATGATATTTAATATAAAGTTAATAATGTGTTATCTTACTGTTTTATAACTTTGCTTTCAAAGACTTACATTACCATAGAGTATGCCTCTCTCTCATAATTGGAGAAAATATGTATCAGCCTATCATCACAGGTAAGTGGATTTTTTGAAAAAAGGTAACAATGTTTCTAATACATTATGTATATGACTGTAAAGTAGGCTCTCTTTTCTCTAGCCTACTTTATTATAAGAATACATATAACATACCAAATATGTGTTGATGAGCTGTTTATATTATCAGTAAGGCTTCTGGTCAGCAGTAGGCTATTAGTATTGTTAAGTGTTTGGGGAAGTCAGAAGTTATACATGATTTTTCAGCTGCGTTGAGGGTCAGCACCCCTAACCCCTGCATTGTTCAAGGGCGAGCTGCAGTCCGAATTCTTTGAGGAATTCCTTGAGCCATTGACGTTAACTTTGAAAAGTCTCCTATCTTGGTGACTTCCTCTTATATGACAACATTCCACTTTCTTGTTAAAACCAGTTTGAGAAGGCGTTTTCTGTTACTTGTAGCCCAAGGTATTCTAATAGATATATTAGTACTTAACATGTTGGAATGAATGAATGAAAGAATGAATGAATGAACAAATAAGGTGGGCTCAGGAAGTGTAGCCCGATCTTTTTTACTTTGGTCCTGGAGGTATTGATTTATGGGCTGACTGCTAAGTATGTCTATAATACTCAGATTTCTTTTTAGTACCAGCTGAAAGGTCAACTTTTTCTTACCACCATTCTCCCATTCAATTCCTGAGACATCAATCAGTTTTTTATTTTAGTTGTTTCTGTGTTGCTAGTGAAACTGCCTTGCACCAGCCCCCGTCTCCCCGCTCCCCCCACTCCCCAAGCTCAGTGACTGGGGAAATTCCTTAGAAACGGCTTTCTTGTTGTAAGGTACTAGAGAAGCCCTAAAGGGAAATTTCATCATATTTTAGACAAAGATTGTTTAGCCAGTTCAATTATTTAAAAAGTATATGTGTTAGTGGAGCTCTTCCTCAGAGATGTGCATTTTATTCATGCTTTGGCACATCATTTAAGCATCTAAGATGATTGATGAGGGCCTTATATTAATTTGACGGCTTTTATATTGGAATTTCAAAACACTTGATAAATGACTTTGATTTACTCATTGTTATGCCTCTTAATCCAAGAGAATGTTTTATGCTTATCATTGCAACTCTCTGTGTGTTTGGAAGAAAGGAAAGTCTAATGTGGTTTCCTCGCTTCCCAAGTGGGCATCTCTTTTCTAGGGTTATTCTCCCGGCCTTCCCTCTGTGTTCAGGGTAAAGGGATATGACTGAAAAATTACCAATACTATGAATTCAGAATTCGCTGAACATCTGTGTTACTCTAGGCTCAGATGATACAAAGAGATATAAAACTTAATTCCTGCTTTCACAGGAGATTAAAATTTGGCCAGGAATCTAAGATTTGTCGTAAGAAAGGAAGTCTGAGGAACCGTATCAAAGGTGCAGGTGAAAAAGCTAAAGGAGATCAAAGAGAGATTTTGATTTGGAATAGATTCCATTGCGAAGAGTGTTAAGTGGGTTTGTAAGAGAGAAGAATTCAGCTGAATGGAATGTGTGTGTGTGTGTGTGTGTGCACGCACGCACGTGCAAGCGCACATGCACGTGTATATGTCAGGTGAGTTTGTAATAGAGGGGGAAGATGAGCACATAGTACCTTTAGAGGTTAATGATAAGACCAGCTTGGCTGGAATGTTGGGGTTAAGAGCTGGATTTTGAGAAGGCTTTGAGGGCTAGCTTATGGAGGAGTTGGGATGATGGGCAAGGGGTTTGGACTCTATCACAATGTGAGATCCACGTTTGCTGTTGTAAACAATCATGATTTGTGAAAGACAATGAGAGACAATAGTCTAGTTCTAATTTAATATAAAAATATACTTGTTGAAATAAGAGTTTTATCATCATTAGAACTAATTAGCTGCCCTCCAAATATTTGTAAGATTCCTCTCATTTTAGTCACCAAGGTGGATGATTTGCTTCCCTGTTTTGAAGTTCTACACTCAGTAGTTACGGTATTGTATTGACCTAACTCATCATCTCTTGAATTCTTCCATTTGTTTTAGAGGAAGGGCCATGTCTCATTCACTGTTATGTTCCCAGTGGTCATTGCATGGCAGGGGTACCGCGTGGTAGTTGAAGTGAACTCAGGTTCTGGGTTCTTCATTTCATAGGATTTCATTTCTGCTCTCAAGGAATGTCTGTAGTTTTTACAGTTGTGGCATTTTTAAGCTGAGAGAGGATCATGACATTCTTTGATTAAAAAGATTTCAGGTAGAGAAAGATACGTACTGCATGGTATTGCTTATATGTGGGATTAAAAAATATAACAAACTCGTGAATATAAAAATAAAAGAAGCAGGGCTTCCCTGGTGGCGCAGTGGTTGAGAGTCCGCCTGCCGATGCAGGGGACACGGGTTCGTGCCCCGGTCCGGGAAGATCCCACATGCCGCGGAGCGGCTGGGCCCGTGAGCCATGGCCGCTGAGCCTGCGCGTCCGGAGCCTGTGCTCCGTAACGGGAGAGGCCACAACGGTGAGAGGCCTGCGTACCAAAAAAAAAAAAAAGTATTAAAAAAGGATTTCGGTTGCTGTTTTCAAATCAATGTAGGTTTTCCAAAATTAATATTCTGAAATTATTTTGGATCGAATATCAGTGAAGACATTAGACAAACTTCACACTAGAATGGTAGACTTCTGTTCCCATAGCAGCATAAATAAGAATTTCACCTTTTCATTTAATGTGATTAGACAGTCTGTGCTGGGAGAGACAAAGCTTTTATGAAGGCTCAGTTGAAATTGCTTTTCCTAATTTTTCCACATGAATTTAGCTAAGGAAATAGTGTGGGTCTAATTTCTTTAGGATAAGCTTATGGTAAATCTCCACTTTATTTGGATTTCATCCTGGTTAAAGATTCTTGAACTAAATCTAGGAACACTAGATTTTAGAAAAATCTTTCATTAGGAACTATATATACATCTTTAGTCAGCTTTCTGTTGTAGCAACAGCTTATTTTCCTTTGTTGATGACAATTTTTTTTTATTCAAACAGAAAGTCACAAAAATTATAATCATCCTCATCAGTTCGCTCAGTCCCGTGTAATTAATTTTTTTCATCTTGAGCTTTTGTTAGCACGTTTATGAATTCATCAGTTTTCCATCAGAGTTCTGAAAATGTTTATTCATTCAGTTCAGCAGTATAGTCAGTTACCAGAAACCTGTACTTGTCAGTCTTTTCCATGAATTCCTTGAAGATGAAACCCTTTCATAGGAACATTTTTGTAAAAACATCAGAGTATACCCAGAACTTTATGTAAATGACAAAAGACTTAAAAGTGACCACGGTTAAAGATTTGATGAAAGTTCATAATAATGCAATTGACAAGGAAATTTAGTTATTTCTGAGATATACATTTTAAAGTAATAACTAGAATTATGACTTATAACATTATACCAGAACATGTAAGATTTTTAGGAATTTCATGTAATGTCTGAAACATTTATATTAACATATTTCCATACAAATAACCCAAAGAAAGTTTAGTTTTTTGTTTTCTTTTTAAAATTTTTAAAAATTTAATTATTTATTTTTTTATGCAGCAGGTCCTTATTAGTCATCAATTTTATACACATCAGTGTATACATGTCAATTCCAATCACCCAATTCATCACACCACCCCCCACCACCCCACGGCTTTCCCCCCTTGGGATGACACAATTTTTATTTACACATTGGAAGTAGTTCCCTTACAGTATTTATTATCTCTTCTTCTTTAGTGACAGAAACCTGGGCAGCCTGCATAGTTAAAAGACACTTTCCTAGGCTTCTTTGCAGCTTGTGGCCATGGACCAAGTTTTTGCAAACGACATATAAACAGGTGTGTCTGATGAGATTTTCGGGAAGTCTTTTTAAAAGGAGAGAGCACACCTTCTCTCCTCTTTCTCTTCAGTTCTTTTTTGTCTTGCTGACTGTCGTATGAGTAAAACAGCAGGAGCTTCAACAGCCATCTTGGATCATGAGGTGACGTTGAAGATAGAAGTCAGGAGGGATGAAGCAGAAAGACAGAAGGAGCCTCCTGACTTTTTGGAACCTCCAAACCTGCTCTGAACTGCTTGTTTCTTACTTGCTTTTAACCTAAGAGAACAAACCCTGGCATAACAGAGCTGGGGCACATTTTCCCAACCGTCATTGATAGTTTTGTAATTACATTTATAATCAGGCACATCATGCATGTGTTTTGAAAGAAGACTGTAAAATTTTCTTACCACCCACACATGTGATGATAGTCACTGGTAGTAAGGAGGGGTAGAGGTGAGAAGCTGTTCTCCTGGAAAGAGCGGCTGTGTGGTGTACCAGATAAAACATCAGGCTGGGAGTATGGTGCCTTGGATAGTTTGCCCTGGTTCTGTCACTGACCAGCTATTCAGGAACAGTTATTTAATTTAATTTAATTTATTTTTAAATTTTATTTATTTATTTTTATTTCCACTATAGAATGAATCATCATCGCTCTCTCAGTCACTGGATACAGTCACTTGCCACGCGTTTGCTCCGTACCAACTACATGTGGGCACTTTGTAGTCCTTGGGACTTCCGTTAGCATTTAATCCTCATCTCACCTGTAGCGTTCATCACCTTCTATTATGATATATGGCAGATCTAGATATGATACCTTTTTAAATAAATCTGGGGTTACGTATGTTGATCACACAGGGCTTGTGAGTTTATTTACAGCTCAGATGAATAAATTCCATTTTTTTATGGTGAACGTATCCTATAGATGAAAGGAACAAGCATTGTTTATTTTGATGGATAGGGTTTCCAAGCTTTCTGGCTATAACATGCTGCATAGTTAAAGGTTATATTCCAGGGAGGTTATATTAATTTTTTGTAGTTAGCAGATGGGGGACCTTATTTCTTCTCTGCAAGCACTGAAGAAAGGAATATTTTATGATGAGGGTCAGAGACTATATAGATTTAAATTGAAATAAGACCTTTAACTCACGTAACTAGTTCTCTACCTTTGCTGTTTGTTCAGTGTGCTCTAGTGGTCCAGGGGAAAGAAAGAATCTCTAACCTCTCTTTTATCCCCCTGAGAAGAATAACAGCTAGCTCAATACTTTGAATTCTTAAGGAACTAAGATTTGCAAGATTCTTTGCTCCTGTGGCATTTCTTAAAATACTATCTTGACCTATGGTTTCTCTTTTAACTTTATCCAAGGTAGAATCAAGTTTTGGGGGGCTTATCATCTTGTTCTACAATAATAAGGAGGTACTATTTTCTTTGTACTTTAAATTTGTACAGTTTCTGCTCCTTGGGATCTCAGTTTAGAGAGCAGAACTCGGGGCATTCCACTTCAAATCTGAAGCCAAGAATCCAGACACAATAAGCCTCAGGATGGTGGTCAGAGCTGCCATGTGGGGATATAGTGGGGGCTAAAAACAAAACCACCTCTGCCCTAGGAATTTCTTTCCAGTCACTTATGTCTAAGTGGTAAGTAAGTAACATTGGCAATGGAACAGCAGTTTCGTTTTTTAAAATATAAAGGACAAAAAGTATGTGCAAATGTTACTTTTAAAATGAGCTGTGTATCCTAGGGTGCTTGTTTACATTTGCAATTGTTCCAAAGACTTTGGAAAAAAAATAGCAGCCCGTAGCCCACTGAACCTCATCGTGCTGGCTTGCTGCCAGCCTGTCTCCTTCAGACTCTCCCGAATTGTGAGCCAGGGTAGCCAAAAGCTACCAAGCGAGAAATCTCCCATCTCTAAATAGGCACATGTTTGCATGTGCTATTTTATTCTCTTCATTATGGCCAAACAAAAAGATATTTGGACCCCGAACATATAGCCTGCATAATTTAAAAGGGAAACAGGGCTTCCCTGGTGGTGCAGTGGTTAAGAATCTGCCTGCCAGTGCAGGGGACACGGGTTCAAGCCCTGGTCTGGGAATATCCCACATGCTGCGGAGCAACTAAGCCTTTGCGCCACAACTACTGAGCCTGTGCTCTAGAGCCCTCGAACCACAACTACTAAGCCTGTGTGCCACAACTGCTGAAGCTCGCGCGCCTGGAGCCCAAGGTCCGCAAGAGAAGCTACTGCAATGAGAAGCCCGTGCACCGCAATTAAGAGTAGCCCCCGCTCGCCGCACCTAGAGAAAGCCCGCGCACAGCAACGAAGAAACAACGCACCCAAAAATAAAATAAATAAATAAATTTATAAAATCCATGTACAAATTCTTTAATAGGGGAACACAGCCAAATTTTTTTATGCTTTATTTTTTTTGCGGTACGCGGGCCTCTCACTGTTGTGGCCTCTCTCGTTGCGGAGCACAGGCTCTGGACGCACAGGCTCAGCGGCCATGGCTCACAGGCCCAGCCGCTCTGCGGCATGTGGGATCTTCCCAGACTGGGGCACGAACCCGTGTCCCCTGCATCGGCAGGCGGACTCTCAACCACTGCACCACCAAGGAAGCCCACAAAGCCAAAATTGATTAAAATTGCACATTTAAAAAATGTCTACAATCTGTTGGTTCACTGATTATGAAGCTCTCACAGATAGGTGATTGGTTCGCCTTCATGTGTTCAGCTTGCTTTTTAAAAATGTTTTAATTTTTATTTTATGTTGAAGTATAGTTGATTAACAGTGTTGTGTTTTTTTCAGGTGTACAGCGAAGTGATTCAGATATACATATACATATATCTATTCTTTTTCAGATTCTTTTCCCAATTAGGTTATTACAGAATACCGAGTAGAGTTCCTTGCCTCAGCTTGTTTTAATTGCACGAGAACACTTCACTATTTATGAAGCATCTTTGCGATTTTTATTTATAGTTATTTATGGTTTTATAACACTGTGTTAAATTGGGTCAGTTTCTGCTTAAATTGCCGGTGTGCATGAGAGAAGAGTAAATTTACTCACCTAGGTTTTCTCTTCATTTTCCTTAAACTTCGGAGAGGATTTTGTTTTTGGTTAAGTGGGAAATATTTTGGTTCATTGCTTCATGCAGTACAACATGTCTTGTGGCTCAGTTGTGTGCAGCTTTAGGCTCAGTGATTGACTCAGATTTATTGAAAGAAAGATGGCATCATCCCTTCCCTTGGGTTGCCTAGATTCTTTAGAGCAAGGGAGACATGCACATATAAACATGTAGCAAGAATATGTTATCATGATTTTGATGCAGGCATGCTCTTTGAAAACCATGCTTAAACTGTTTTTGTAGTAATACTTCCAATAGTGGTTACTATGGCAGTACTTCCATAGTGGTTACTGTGACCCAGGCACTATCCTAAATACTTTAATGTATCAACTCATTTAATTTTCACAACAATTCAGTGAAGAAGATACTACTATAACCCCTACTTCACAGATGACAGGAAGTTAAGCAACCTCCTCATTAATCAAATTGTGTCTAGTTTCAGAGTCCTGAACTTTTATCAACTACATAATTCTGCCTCTCGGTAGAAAGATAAATGACTGTAGCCAAAAACGTAGTTGTAAATATCTGATTTCTTTGAACAAAGACCTTAAAATTTAGTGCACAAGCAATCCAAACAAACCTATGGGTAGAAGCATTTTAATCAGAACGTTAAGGGAGAACTTCACTTTTGAGTATAATTTTTGAGAGGGTGATAGTTTCCACAGTATCATCTCTGAGTCAAATACTTAACAATATATATAAAAATAGGCCATAATTGAAAGATTGTATAGCCTTTATTTATTTTTAATTTTTTAATTTTTTTCTTTTGCGGTACGCGGGCCTCTCACTGTTGTGGCCTCTCCCGTTGCGGAGCACAGGCTCCGGACGCGCAGGCCCAGCGGCCATGGCTCACGGGCCCAGCCGCTCCGCGGCATGTGGGATCTTCCCGGACCGGGGCATGAACCCGTGTCCCCTGCATCGGCAGGCGGACTCTCAACCACTGTGCCAACAGGGAAGCCCTGTATATAGCCTTTATTAAAGCAGTATGTAATTTAATGATGTGATAGCTAGAGAAGAATTTTGAATACCCCTTTGAGTTCATTTTGGTGAGGTTTGGGTTCTCCAGTAGTGGCTCTCTGGAGCCCAGCCACGAGCCTCTGGGGAATCACTGTCCAGGTCTTTTAGGCATGGAGACTGCTCTGCAGTTGGTACTGCTCTCTGGAATTAGGAGGAAAAGACTCAACTCTTCCAGTTCTGAAGGTGGTTCTGGAAATTTGGAAGGAAACTCTGTTATCATCTTGCCTGCAGGGGAGGAGATGGATTAAGTGACATTTCAAGATGCCTTCCAGTCATAGGGTCCTGTAGGGGGCTGGCTTAAGCGAAAGGTGTGAATGTGGCCTGGACCCAGATTTTCACTCATGATTATCAAGGGATCTGCCAGAGCTGAGTGTGGACACAGGCTAATTTTTCCGCTTTATTGTTGAAATGGCTAATTGTTAACCCTACCTTATTTGCTTTGGGTAACTATGATCACAGATGATTTAGATGCCTTCTCATCAAAAAAGGGACTGGGGGCGGTTGTTTTGCTCTCTTATTTAGGTTCCATAATTTGGGGCTTACTTACATAGTACTGAGTGGTATAAAAGCAGAGTGAGTGGGGAAATACAAAGATGAACATTATTGTAATGTTGGAGAGTTGCACTGCTTCAGAGAATGTTTACTATGATTGTAAGAATGAACATTTGATTAGTTGCCCTTTATTAATGTAGCATAGAATTTAGATCCATTCTCTATTACAAGTTCTATAACATTATATTACTGTTAGAAATAATGGTTTCAGTCGAATGGCAACATTTCTCATTTTTAAACTGTCAGATTAACCTGGATCAGATGAATGAAACAGTCCTGCACAATGTAGATTGTCCCTCCCAGATAATTGAGAAACATTGACTGATAAATAAAACATCTTCTCTTTGGGTACTAGACTTCACTCTGAAAGGGAAGAAATTATTAGCAAGTCAAACTTATTTGCAACACTTTGGATTCAGGCTGTCTAGTTCTTAGAGAGTTAATTCTCGTCAACATCAGCGTTAGCTTCAGGTAATACCATTTGTGATATTTATGCCTTAATGGGCTTACCCACTGAGAGATTTCGACTTGGGCAAAGGTTGAGATTTATCAGTTGGGCAAAGATTTATCAGTTGGGCAAAGGTATAAATTCTTCCTTTTCTCATAGGTTAGTTAACATGTATTTATCTGGTGACACGGTGGGACCCGCTCGGCACTCACGTACAGGCAGCCTGCAAATGGTGGGGAGTTAACATTCCTTGTAGCAGAACTTTGACCAGTGAGAGAAGGAATGAGTGGATAAATTCTTCTTTCTTCCTGTTTCTGGACTGACTGTTTGGAGATCCAATAGCTTCATATCGCCTCTCTGAAGACATTCTGCCAGTCTGAGCAATCAGTTTGTAAGAAAGCCGTGGCCAGCTTGTGATCCACTCTCTTGTGTTTGCCTTCATTTCCTTTCCTGCCTCTCTCCTCTTTCCCTGGGATCGCGCTTCTCAATAAAGCGTTATCACATACGCATGTTCCTCAAGCTCTGTTTTCTGGGGACTTTGAGGTCATTCTGCTCTGAGAGAGAGAATCATTTGGTGGGATTACAAGGTCAATCACAATGATAAAATGTGATGAGTGAAGGAGTTGTATACAGGGTCTGGGGGTGCAATGAGGAACACTTAATTCTGGCTGCTGAAGGGTGGATAAGTGAGGGAAGGATTCCCAGAAGGAGGAGCTTCCTGAGTTGAGGCCTGCACAGTGACTAAGGGGTTCACTAGCTGCCTGAAGCAGAGAAGGGCATTCCAGGGGCAGAGAATCCTGTAAGAGGCCAAGGACAACTCTAGGGCCATTTGCTGGAGCACATGGTCTCATGGCAGATGGTGGGAGATACAGCTGGAATAGAGCCAGGTCCTAAATGGTCTCGAATACGCTACTTGAAAGATGAGGTTAGTGGATTCATGGGAGGTAGAAGCCAGATCAAACTAAGCTGAGGGGTAAATGAGAGACAGTGATGGAGATGGTGAGTTTAGACCCCCCTTTGAGGAAGCATGGCTGGGAAGAAATGGAAAGCAGCTGGAGGAGGACGTGAGGTATATCACTCCGAGCCCCAGCAGGAAAACAGCTCACACAAAAAGTTCCACTGAATGGTGTTTAATAAAGAAGCTTTGTATGGAGGTGTGGACTGATTTGAAGAGAACCAACCACAGAGGCATCAGGAAGCTGGTACCGCTCAAAGGCCTGCCAGGGCAACGGGAGGGAGGCAGTGGCGTTAGGGAAGCTCCGTGGCTGTGGAAGGGGGAAGGGAGGGAAATACTTCCCTCTGATCTCTTGCTTGTGCCTCCCGGTGGGCAAAGATAACGAGAATCCAGAGGACAAAGGCGTTTGAGTGACAGCCGAGGGTGGTCAGCCTCTCCGGGCCTAACGCGGGGCAAGCGAGGGTGGAGGATGGATTTGAGGAGGGAATGATGAATCATTAGCACACAGGGTCCCTGGAGATTTGTTTGCTTTGAGTAATGGGAGGGACGTGAATAATTTATGTGTTGAGGGGAGAGTCAGAGAGAGCGAGAATAATGAATGGAACATATTTGAGGAGAGGCTGAGGCTTCAAGAACAGTCAGAGATACTCGTTTTGTGAAGTGGGAAGGATGCATTGTTCCATGAGACCCGAGGCAAGCAGGTTCAGGAAGTCTGTGCGTGTACAGACACTCACAGAGGAGACAGACAGCTGGGGAAATTCGTGCCAGGAGGGCTTTTCTTTTCTTTTTGAGGTCGGATGCAAGGTTATATGTTGAGAGTGAAGGGACTGAGCTTTAGCATATGGCTTGAAAATATGAGTGTTAAATTTAGAATTGTTATGAGGAGAAAAGGAAAGTGAGCTGATTAGGGGAGAAGTACAGAAAGACCGCTGAGCAGGGGTGGGGCTCCGGCTGAGAAAGGAAGTGCTCAGTCCTAAAAGCCAGTAATAAAAGAGGGAAGTACCCATAATACATATCAATAAGTAAATTGCTCACATTAGGAGCCACAAGAGAGTGAAGACAGTTTTACTTGTGCTATTTTTGACTCTTAGCTCTGCCTTACACGTGCTGTTGGATCTCAGAAATCTTGAGTCTCAGAAAATTCTCAAAATACCCTATTTCTGTAATTCTAAATCACCATTTATTTTAAAAGGCACCAGAGTTTTATTAACTTTTTTGGAGGCTTGGAGAGATCTCCACTGTGTTAAAGGTACAATATTTTTCCCCCAGTCAGCAATAGTATACATATATCTACTTAATTGTATATCATTCTTCTCTAATATCTCTGCCAAAGAGTGAGCCCGTGCCTTCACCTGAAATGTCTAGATTCTTGTGAATTACTGCTATCAGAGTCCCTGAGATGGGGTGATGTTTTTCTTTTCTAAACCCGTGCTCAAGATCCTGGTTTGTATTGGCTTGATCTGATGCAGCCTCTGTCTTGCCTTCCATGACATTGATATCTGCCTAATTTTCCTCTTTTATTATTCTACCCTCTCTCTTGCATTCTCTCCACATTCTGCCTTTTTTTTTCTTTTAAAGATTTGTTTATTATTTATGTATTTTATTTTTGGCTGTGTCGGGTCTTAGTTGCAGCATGCAGGATCTTTGTTGAGGCATGTGGGATCTTCATTGTGATACATGGGCTTCTCGCTAGTTGTGGCATGCGAGTTGTGGTGCGTGGGCTTAGTTGCCCTGCGGCATGTGGGATCTTAGTTCCCTGACCAGGGATCGAACCCACGTCTCCTGCATTGCAAGATGGATTCTTTACCGCTGGACCACCAGGGAAGTCCCCACATTCTGGCTTTAATCACCATCAAGACTCTTCTGTTTTGTTGGCTCATGTCCTGGCTCAACCGGGTTTAGGAATCTGCCAATTTATATACTTAGTTAGTTCTTAGGGTGTTATGTAGTTAAGGCTGGACTTAACTATGGGCTCCTGTTTCCTATAGTTTCTGTTTAAAAAAATTTTTGTATTTCTGAATGTAAGTGATTTGAGCCCTGTTTTATAAATATCCTTAAAAGCTTCTTTTTTTCTACTAGGTTACATTTATGGTTTTGTCATTTGCAATTAAACACTGTCTCTTTGGAGTTCTTCAGAAGTGTTTGGCAGTTAATATCTCAGTGACCGTCCTTCGGGATGCGTGAAGAGGTTCTGTCCTAGCTTTTAAACTTCTGTGGTCTGTTCTTATGGGCCACTTCCGCCTGATTGCATTCCCTCTTGGGCGCAAGGTAGTCTTAGGTACTTACGGTTTCTGTGCCACATCACTGTGTAATTTTTTCTTCAGACCTTGTGAGCAGCAAATAAAGATAAAATCCAACTCTTGGGATACAGACAACTCAACTGAAGTGATAATCACATGAATGGATAGTTGACCTATTGTTCAGTTTGCACAGGCACAGGCTGTGAGTTACATCATTGTGCATAGTTAGTGACAAGTGTCCCTTGTTGTGGATTTCAGAAGTCTTCAAATTTGCATCTTAGAATTGAGGAAATGTGGTACTACCTCCCTCCCATTGTTGCCATGAGGATCAATTCAGAAAATTTGTGTGAAACATCTTTGTCAACTGCCATGAGCTAAAGTGGTTCCAGGTCTTATTTTCTAGTGCCTAGTATAGTGGGTGGCCAGAAATATAATTCAGTTATAGCTTCCTGGCATGTAAACCTAAGTATTGCTATATCTGTGTATGAATAATCATCTCATATTTTATAGTGATTTCAGTTAGTTTGCTTATGCTCACTGACCTACCACATAAGGAGAGGAGATACTACAGTTTTATTACAGGTAGACAGGAAAATTGAGGAAAGCCATCTTTATCTATATTTTCTAATTTTTCTACAGTAAATTATTATTACTTGCATAATAAAAACATGGTAATATTAATGATATATAAATTTTGAAAATAAATGTCTCATGGAAGACAGTTATAGCTTCTTTAAATTCTTGCTTTGATAATTCTAGTGTCTGTGCATTTGGGGTTGTCATATGTTGATTGTCTTTCTCTTGATCATCAGTCAGATTTTCTTGGTTCTTTATATATCAAGTAATTTTGGATTGTATTCTGAATATTTTAAATATTATGTTGTGAGACTCTGGGCCCTTTTTTAAATTTTCTGTAGAAATTTTTATTTGTTTGTTTCTTTTAGCAAGCAACTGACCTGGTTAGGTTCAGATCACAGATCACCTTTTGTGTGTGGTGGTTCCAGTGTTAATTCAGTTTTCAAAGCTTTTGCTATTTTTTTTTGGCAGAGGCCGGAGGGGGACAGGGGGAGTTGTCTGTCCCTGGCTTGAGTTAGAGTGGTGGTTTATACCGTAGTTGAGTTCTCTGTGACTTTGCTGTGCCGCTTTAATTATATTCCACACACTCCTAGCTTGAGGGTGAGCCTGGGAGTTGTATGATTGATTCATACACACAACTAGGAGGTCCTCCATTACTCTGGGATATTTTCTTTCTTTTTTTTTTTTTTTTTTTGCGGTACCCGGGCCTCTCTCCGCTGTGGCCTCTCCCGTTGTGGAACACAGGCTCCGGACACGCAGGCCCAGCGGCCATGGCTCATGGGCCCAGCCGTTCCGCGGTATGTGGGATCCTGCCGGACCGGGTCACGGACCCGTGTCCCCTGCATCGGCAGGCGGACTCTCAACCACTGCGCCACCAGGGAAGCCCACTCTGGGATATTTGGTAAGGGACTCTTTTCTGTATTTCGTCTGGGTAGAAAGATGGATTACTGTGTAGTTTTAGCCCACTGCTTCTCTTCATTTCATTTGACTGGGGCAAAGTGGCAAGAGAAAGCAGGGAGAAAAAGGATAACAAAGATAACCCCTCCCCTGCCACCGTCAACTCTTTGCACAGCAGGAGTTCCTTGTTCCAGTTCCTTTATCCAGAGAGACAGGTTTCCTCTTGGGGTATTAGGTACCTGTGTCACTGTGGTAGCATCAGTGTAGTTATGTAAGTGGTGCAGGCCTTGGGGCAAGGCTGAGAGAGGAAAAAAGGGAAAAAAAGCACATTCCGCCTCCCCGACACCGCCCTGCCCTTATCTAGCTAACAGGGATCCCTTTTCTTGGTCTTCTGGCCAGGTGATGAGATTTTATAATCCACATCTACTAGACAGTTCTCTGATTGGGCCCACTTTTAGCTCAAAGCCAAGGGATAAAGGAAGAAAAGAAACCAGCAAACTCACTACCATTGTACTAGTTGTTATTCAAGTTTTGACATTCTTCCCCAGATCGCTTGCTATTATTAATTTTGCAGAGTCTGGCTTTTTGCATTTTGTGCAGAGTGGGAAAAAGAAGCTGTAGCAGGTGTTCTCCATCCTGGCCAGCACCCATGAATAGTTTATTAAAACTGTCCAGGTAACATGTCCATAGCAGGGCCTGGCCAGGGCTCGGAGTCCTGGGATTGGCTGCCCAATCAGAGCTGCCTAGAATCTTAGAAAAGGTCCTCAAAGGGTAATGAGGGCAGGAGTCATGCTGCTACTTGAAGAAATGGGAAAAGGATGCTAGCCGGACAGAACAATGGGCATCTACTCTTTCGGATTAAAGAGAAAATCTTTTAACAGATTTTTTTTTTTTTTGATGTGGACCATTTTTAAAGCCTTTATTGAATTTGTTACAGTATTCCTTCTCTTTTATGTTTTGGTGTTTTGGCCACAAGGCATGTGGGATCTTAGCTCCCTGACCAGGGATCGAACCTGCAGCCCCTGCATTGGAAGGTGAAATCTTAACCACTGGACCACCAGGGAAGTCTCTAACAGATTTTTAAAGTTTACTTTCTGGGAATGTAGTTATGACAATAGGTATTAGGATTATACTATATATTTAAAAAAATTCCTTTAATTTGAGAGATTCTTATAGGGTCAGTTGAGTGCAAAAGAAATAACTAGCTTATTTTTATTTAGCTCACACAATTTGCAAGCAAAAACATGATTTGGATGTCAAAATTCTCATAGCCTCTTATCACCTATGCTATTTCTGTAGACTCTTTACAAGTAAAGCTCAATTTCAAGTGGCAGCACTGACAAGAATTAGCTTTTGATTTTAAACTGTATTTTATAAATCTTTGAACTCTGCCAGTGGCTTAGCTGAATTCATATGTGGAGTTTTCCCTTTCCTGAGCCAAACTGTGAAATCAGCAAACTGTGTTGTCAGAGTTCCTTCACCGTCTTGTTCTCTTTTCTCCCATCCAACGCTTGCCACGTTTCCTTATCCACTTTGTACCCACTTCGAATCCTTGTATCTGCCTGTTTGTACAGTACTTAGCTCTGGATCTTCTTTTCCATGCTGCCTTCTACAGAACTTATAACCTGTGTCTCGTGACCTTTGCCCTTAAAGCCTTGCTAGTGATTGACACCCATCAGAGAGACTAATCTAGACTGAGCAACTAGTGAATGATAATGGAATAATCCTTTAATAGTATCCTTTGGAATTTTGCATGTCCCATCCGGTACCTATTTTAAAGTCAGGAGAAACAGTAACTTTTTTTTTTATGTCTTGGCAAAGCAACTACCCGAACTTTAGGGGAAGTAGTACATTTTTAACTGTAGAAAAATTAAAAAATACAGAATCATAAAAGGGAAAATAAAAATCACTCTGTTCCAGGCTTCCCTGATGGCACAGTGGTTAAGAATCCATCTGCCAATTCAGGGGACACAGGTTCGAGCCCTGGATCGGGAAGATCCCACGTGCCGTGGAGCAACTAAGCCCGTGCGCCACAACTACTGAGCCTGCGCTCTAGAGCTGTGAGCCACAACTACTGAGCCCACGTGCCACAACTACTGAAGCCCACATGCCTAGAGTCCATGCTCCGCAACAAGAGAAGCCACCACAATGAGAAGCCTGCTCACCGCGACGAATAGTAGCCCCCGCTTGCCACAGCTAGAGAAAAGCCTTCGTGCAGCAACAAAGACCCAATGCAGCCAAAAATAATAAATAAATAAATTTATTTTAAAAAAATCACTATGTTCCAAAACAAGGTGCTACTGTATAGCACAGGGAACTATATGAAATATCCTGTAATAAGCCATAATGGAAAAGAATATGAAAAAGAATATATATATATGTATAACTGAATCACTTGCTATACACCAGAAACTAACACAACGTTGTAAATCAACTATACTTCAATTCAAAAAAAATCACTATGTTCTACACTCAGTTCACTGCTGTCAATATTTCGGTATACATACCTACACTCATTTTTCCATGTGTTATTATTGTACATAGCCCCACCCATAAGTTTAGACATATTGTCTTATATAACCTTTATATCATACTTAAATATGTTATAATTTTATCATTAAATATGGCAGTGGCATTATCATTTTAGAATGGACTATATAAAATCCCGTCATGAGTGCACAATAATTTATTAACCAGTCCCTTATATGGTGCACATTTAGAGTGTTTTCAAGTTTTTACTATTTTAAATAATGCTATGATGCGACCTATTATGGTTTCCTTGGGTTATGTGCCCAGAAGTGAAAGTGGAATTGATGTGTCATGGGTTATGTTTAATACATTTCTGAAACTTTTTTTTTTTTTTTTGCGGTTCGCGGGCCTCTCACTGTTGTGGCCTCTCCCGTTGCGGAGCACAGGCTCCGGATGCGCAGGCTCAGCGGCCATGGCTCACGGGCCCAGCCACTCCGCGGCATGTGGGATCTTCCCGGACCGGGGCACGAACCCGCGTCCCCTGCATCAGCAGGCGGACTCTCAACTACTGCACCACCAGGGAATCCCTTTCTGAAACTTTCGAACCAGTTTCTCCTGGTGCTTGTTAAATAGTAAGTAGTTGCTCACATTTTGCAGAAGCAAAAAGCAACCTTTTCAGTTTCAGCCTGATTAGAAAAAATTTGGATTTTTATATTATATACAGATAAGCTCACAACCATATGTTATTAGACATAAAAATCAATTTCCAGGATTTGTTTTTTTTCCCCTTTTGGAATATTGGACTTTTATATGCCATTTTACAGTTTTACTTGTGTGAGGCCAAAAAAAAAAAAAGTGAAAGAGGAAAAAAGAAAAAATTACCTCTACCCAAGAACTCTTCAAGAAGTAGACCGATTTTCCTTCCCTCCCTGAAAATTCTGTCTTACAAAGTGGTAGATACCTTTCCTGCTGGTCTTTCCTTTGGATCTAGTTATATAAGAGAGATCAGGACCACCTTCAGACTAGGCAGGAGGGCCCCCCACTTCGGTCTCTGGGGCAGAGGGCCCCCCTCTTGTCTTCCTCTGGCTGTGTCCCTCCTCCTGCCTGGTAATCTATGTGCCAAGGAGATGTGCCCACCTAGATGTCGTGTTTCATTCTTCCCCCGCCCTTTTATACCATACTCTGGCTAACATGACTTTGGAATTAAATGCTTAAAAGGCCCAGGTCCGCTTCCAGGATGTTTAAAGACTTTTCCTAGGTCCATCCTCCTGACTGTAGACTGTGTTATTGTGCGAGGGGCACTGACAGAGCTTGGATGTGCTGGCTGGGGTCACCACTTATACGTGAGGAGGCTGTTCAAGGTGTGGGGTGAGTATAGAACATGAAGGAGCACCTCAGTGTATACTGTTACCCTTAGTCCTGCAAAGCTTAGTCATGGGCTTGAAGGAGAACCTGTTCCACGGTGCTTTGTGGTTACAGAGATTTCTTTATGCTGTAACAGGATCTGGGCAGAGAGAGAGCCTTCCAGGCTGAGCATAAGTCATGTTTAGGACCTGGAGGGAAGGAAGAATATAGCATATTTGATTCCATTGTTTCAATGTTTCATACATGCAGAAGGTTGAGAAATGAAACTTGGAGAAGCAGAGAGAAAATGAATGAAGAAAGGCCTTTCATGGACTTTGTCCTTAGGCTAATTTGAAGCTGTTGCAGGGTTTTGAGCAGGGATGACGTAATGAGAACTGGCTGCAGTGTTGTGGATGTGCACAGGAGCAGAAGCAGGATGCCAGTTAGGTTGTTGGTAGTCATTCAGGCCGCAGAAGATGGTGATTGAAATAGGGCAGTGGCCATGAGGATGGAGGTAGGATACTTGCCTACTGTGTAGGACTATGCTTTGGACCAATTCAAGTAGGATAATGTTATGAAAATTATTTTGGAAAGCTTACAGGGGTCTGCGAATGTTGTTAGTGTTTTCATTAGTAACGATAATGATATTGTAGATAAAGGTTATGTTCCAGCAAATCTCATTTCTAGGGTAGGCAGATGTGAAAATTAGCTGAAATGAGAGGGGTAAGGGTCCTCATGTGAGGTGTAACGTCCACTGAGGGCACCTTTGGGGGAGCAGGGAGGTGGCTGCTGGTTTGGGGGAGGTGATTCAGTTGGAAGGACAGTGGTGCTGGGCTGGGGTTTCAGCGTGGATATATGTTTAACTCTTTTTTAGATTCTAGTCTCATGTAGGTCATTCTAGAGCATTGAGTCGAGTTCCTGTGCTATACAGTAGGTTCTTATTAGTTATGTATTTTATGTATAGTAGTGTGTACATGTCAATCCCAATCTCCCAGTTTATCCCTCGCCCTCTTTCCCTCTTGGTAATCATAAGTTTGTTTTCTATATCTGTGACTCTATTTCTGTTTTGTAAATAGGTTCATTTGTACCACCTTTTAGATTCCACGTATAAGCGATATCGTATGATATTTGTCTTCCTCTGTATGGCTTCACTCAGTATGACAATGTCTAGGTCCATCCATGTTGCTGCAAGTGGCATTATTTTGTTCTCTTTTATGGCTGAGTAATATTCCATTGTATGTATGTACCACATCTTCTTTATCCATTCCTCCATCGATAGACATTTAGGTTGCTTCCATGTCCTTAAGAAACTAAAAATAAAACTACCATATGCTCCAGGAACCCCACTGCTGGGCTTATATCCGGAGAAAACTGTAATTCGAAAAGATACGTGTACGCCAGTGTTCACTGCAGTACTATTTATTTACAATAGCCAGGACATGGAAGTAACCTAAGTGTCCATCGACCTGGGCACTTCTATTCCTCCGAAAACGTAAGCCCCACGAGAGCAGGGACTTGGCTGCTTGATTTCCTGTGGTATCCCCAGCATCTACACAGTGGCATGGGGAAGATGTGCCAGGAATGTGTATTGCAGGACAAAATGAATTGAGTACTTATAAGGCCTTGTTTACAGAGACAGACATAGAACTCAGGTTTGAAACATGAATGTTTTCAAAATAATTTCTTAAAAGCAATCGTGTCTGCAAATGCGGAAAAGAGAATGTGTCATAAATAGATCTGATACATATTGCTTTACTTAGCCTTAGGTTCCCATGGTAACTAACTTCATGTTCCATTTATAAAAGAAAAATTAGAATATAAATGTTTCTGCACAGTGCTGTGTGCTCATGTACTTGATAATGTAGGCTAAGAAAGTTTTTATTATGTCTCATGTGTATCTGCACTGAGTATTCTCCTGTTTCTGACCTTCCCACGTAGTAGGATGTGTGCCCTCATCCATTGGAATAGGAGTTGGAATATTTGTGCCAAGCACTACAGTTTCACGTTCTCCCTTCTTCCTTCCTGCTGTCTCGCTCTCTCAAATAAGGGTGCCACACACTTTGCTGAGCACTTAAATTTGAGGGCCTTGCTCCCAGAGGAGTTGCAGTCTTATCAAATACAGTGTTGACAAATGCTCTTGTCAACATTTCACATAAAAATACTCAAAGAGAAGGAGCCTTATATGAAGAAAATGAATTCTGTTTGCTTTTTTTGGTCCCTTCCCTCTGTGTATGTTCTCTTAGGTATCAGCACTATTTCTTCTTCTTCTACCTCTTCTGCTTTTGACTCTGTAACCTTGAATTTGTGCTCATCTATTGGATCATTATAATTAACTGTGGTCAACTCTTAATTGACTGCAGAGGATAGGCAGGGAGCATCAGGGAACTGATTTTTCTCGTGAAGGGTCACTGATGTGAACACATCTCATCCTACTGAAGACCAGGCAGCTTTGTTGGTTTGTTTGTTCTTTCATTAGTTCACTTACTCACCTATCTATCCTTCCATCTTAGGCTAATGTATTTCACTGCATATCTTCAGGCATATTGCCTTCAGGCTTGGCCTCACCGTTTATCACACCCTATTAAACTAGCTAGTAATGAGGGAGCTAGTACGCGCTAGAGTAGTTATAAACCCCACCTGTTTTTCAGGGCGTTAGCCTCAAAGGCTTTTCAGGTGGTTCGAGATTACAGAAATTTCCTCTGACTCTGAAATCATGATATAATGAGATCACATCATGCACATTTTACCGTTTTTCTAGAAAAATGGTCCCTAAAATGCAAGCCATTTGATTGCTAAGAAATGGGTATCTGATAAGGGCTTAAGGAAAAATTGGCTGTGATGAGTTTCCTGAGAAGTAGTACACATTTTACTTCACGGTAGAGTTGAGGGATTTTTGTGGCTAAGTTTCACCAGATAGTTTTTACTTGCACACTGTCTTGTGATGCCACCGTTCCACTTTGGTTCCGCAGTCTTGATGCTTTCTTATAAAATTATGTAGGGTGTGTGTGTGTCCGTGTCTGTCCTGTCTGCTCCAACAAAATCATAAGCTTATTGAGTTCAGGGACTATATGCTATATTTATTTTAAATCTGTCCCATAGCATTTAGGCCATAGTACTTATTTAATAACTAAGTGTCATGTAGTAAAGAATGATATATATTAATGTTAATATATAAAAATGATATATATTGATACAGGTGTAAGTCATGACAGATGATATGTTAATGTCAATATGTAAAATATATGTGTATTGTCGAGATAATGTCAAGACATATATATACATATATGCATATTATTTTTATATGTGAGATTTATTTGGAACATTGTCTAGTCTATGGGTAGTTAAACTATAGCAACTATCATAATTGGGAGAGGATACCCCAGGTTTTCCTTGAGCACTGTGAGGCTTTTGTAGTAAAATGACTTTCGTGTTAGGGGGTGTCAGAGAAAACCAGAGCTGGTCAGTAGTTAAAATGGTAAAAACAGATTTTATTCAGGAACTATTGCAGTAGGGGAAAAGAGACCTCAGTACCAAACTGGGCTCAATTTCAAATATAGCATGAACAAGTGGGGATTTATAGTCAAGGAGCAGGGTGAGGGTCGGTGGATGAAAATTACTAAGAGGAAACATCAGGGGTGAGGGGGGATTCTAACTAAACTGACTTGACAGGATTCTTGATAAAACTGGGTGACGCAGAGATGAACACACAAGCCTAGAGGTCAAGGCTTCATTGGGAAGAGAGTTCAGAGGAGACTGACTAAAGATGGGTCAAGGGGAAAGTCTTTTGTAGGGGGTCCTGTGGGCATCTAATATTTATCTGGGTGTATCCCGACATTTTCTGTTGAGGTGTAAGATAACACAGTTTGAGAGTTTGTGGCTATACTTGAGTTGTGAGTGAGTGAGTGTGTGTGTGTGTGTGTGTGTGTGATCATGGTTTATATTGAGGGATAATCTTCCCTTAAGTGTTTGCTGATGTCTACTGGAAAGAAAAAAAAAGAACCAGAGCGTGAGAGTTGTGACTTAAGTTTTGTTTGGGGCAAAATGAGGACTACAGCCTGGGAGACAGCCTCTCAGAGAGCTCTGAGGAACTGCTCCTAAGAGGTAAGAGGAGAGGGCAGTATGTGTGTGATTTTGATGAAGGGGCAGCGTCCAGTCAGGCACACATTTTGGCAGAAGGTTGCTGCTGGTCCCGAGGAGAGGATATCTCCGTTAGTGATTTTTAGTGCTTTTCCAGATAAGAGAAGATGGAAGAAATTGGGCCCATAAAATCTTCTCCTGAAAATGTCTAACTATCTGAAGGCCTCTTCTGCCAGTTTTTTGCCGGAGCACAGAAAGCCTCTTTCCTGATCTCCACCCTGCGCTCCTTTCAAGGTGTGTTGAAGGTCAGCAAAGGCAGTGGCTGGTGACTCTGTTCTTGCAGTTAGTGAGCCACAATTTTTTTTTTTTTTTACATCTTTATTGGAGTATAATTGCTTTACAATGGTGTGCTAGTTTCTGCTTTATAACAAAGTGAATCAGTTATACATATGTTCCCATATCTTTTCCCTCTTGCGTCTCCCTCCCTCCCACCCTCCCTATCCCACCCCTCCAGGCGGTCACAAATCACTGAGCTGATCTCCCTGCGCTATGCGGCTGCCTCCCACCAGCCATCTACTCTATGTTTGGTAGTGTATATATGTCCATGCCTCTCTCTTGCTTTGTCACAGCTTACCTTTCCCCCTCCCCATATCCTCAAGTCCATTCCCTAGTAGGTCTGCGTCTTTATTCCCGTCCTGCCCCTAGGTTCTTCATGACTTTTTTTTTCTTCTTAAATTCCATATATATGTGTTAGCATACAGTATTTGTCTTTCTCTTTCTGACTTACTTCACTCTGTATGACATGAGCCACAGGTTTTCATCCACACTGATCAGGTGTATTTCTTTTTGGTTCTTTCTTTCCTCGGTTCCTACATGTTTACAATGGAAGGTTTTCAGGGAATCCCATCATTTTGTTATTTGGGGCAGTGTTTTCATTCCCCGACGTTTTGTGATTTGTAGACATGTCTAAATAACTGACATCTCCTGAGTCGGGTCCGGCCAAGCCCTTCCTCCAGTTTATAATTTGGAGACTGTGGCTTGTCAGCGGATGTTCTGTTGTTTAGAGTGTGCTCTGACTCACATCATTAGGTTTGGTGATAAAATGTCAGGAGCCCTGTTGTTGGAAAAATTGTCAGGAATCTCCCCTCTTGTCAGGAAAAATGGTGAAACATGTTGAAATAGGCAGAAAAGATGACTGGCTGTCCTGTTTAGAGGAATGATCAGTTTTTGTAGGGGCCTGCATCTTTCTCTGTCTTTGAACTATTTTACAACACTGTGAGCTGTAGGAAATTGATAGTAATACAAATGATTCTTGTCCATAGAAATGAAAATGGATTTTATACTTTGGAATGCAATTGATTGTTGCCGTCAGGATATTTCCCAGTTCTGCATCTCTTAGTTAATTCATTTCACTTTCCTGATTGCCTGTTTATGTGTATTCTTTGAATTCTCCTTTGAACTGATGGCTAACTTCCAGATTGACTTGTTAGTTAATGACTTAAATAAAATCTTTGACATGTATTAATGTTATATTCGTGTTAGAAAATTTTTACCTTTTCTTTTTAATTGCTCTTTGACATCCAGAAAATTCCCATTTCCAAGGGATCAGTTTAGCTCAATGTTTTCTTGGTTCTGTGGCCAGAGTTATGGGATGTTATCTATAAATCTGAAAGCGTATGTGCTATAGTTCTCTTTATTCAGTACCTTAAATACCATTCAGAATATATTGTATCTTTAGTGATTTTACTGCATCACACTATTTCTTAAATCTCTGCTATGGATTTAAGGGTTGACTTCAGAAATAGATGAAAAAAAAATGGTTACTGGCCCAGATGAAATAGCCTATTAAATAATTAAAAAAATAAAACCCGTCTGGCAGGGGCTACAGTCTAAATTCCTGACCCAAGTGATGCCCTCTGCATGAAGTACATTTGCATTTCAGTGTTTTTAAATTATAAATAAACACATTATAGCTTCCTGCTGGAGTCCTAAGAATTTTGTAACTTAATAGCTGTGGCTCTTTAGATTTCAAGGGTATTCTAGAGGAGGCAGGTAGAATAAAGAACCATAGGAAAATTAATTGGCATATGACATCTACCACTGCGGCCAGAGAACACAACATTCTTTTTCCGTGTACTTACTGCTGTTGTCATCTCATAACTGGCAGCCTGAACAACACAGAGGCAGTGGTGGCGGAGAGTTTTCTTGAGCTTACCTATTTTATTCAGAGGCCTTTCTTCATTTGAAATTCATGCCAGAATTCTCAGCATCATTATTTTGCAAGGATGATAACAAATTACCTGAATTTTACATACGGGGACCAGGATCTCAGTGGGATATGGAAATAGGGAAGTCTTCTTTTTTTTTTTTTGCACTTACGCGGGCCTCTCCCGTTTCGGAGCACAGGCTCTGGACGCGCAGGCTCAGCGGCCATGGCTCACGGGCCCAGCCACTCCGCGGCATGTGGGATCTTCCCGGACCGGGGCACGAACCCGTGTCCCCTGCATCGGCAGGCGGACTCTCAACCACTGCGCCACCAGGGAAGCCCAGGAAAGTCTTCTTAATGCAGATAACTGGGAACAAGAGGAACAAGAAAACCATCATGCAACTGCATGCCTGGCCTAGGCTCTTCTGCACTAGGAGATCGTGGTAGGCCGAATACTATCCCACCTCTCACCCCCCACCCCCCGCAAAAGATACCTGTGTCGTAATCCCTGGAACCCGTGAGTATGACCAAAAAAAGGCTTTGAAGATGTGAAGAAGAATCTTGAGGTGGGGGGTTTTCTGGATGGGTCCTAAATACAATCACAAGGGGAAGGAGAAAGAAGGCAGTGTGACCACAGAGGCAGAGAATGGCAGCAGCCGCCAGAAACTGGAAGAGGCATGGAGTGGATTCTCCCCAGAGCTCCTGGAGGGAGCGCAGCTTGGTTGACGTCTTGATTTTGGCCCAGTGATAAAGATTTTGAACTTTTTGCCTCCAGAACGGTGAAAGGATGAATTTCTGTTGTCTTAAGTGGCTACGTGTGTGGTAATTCGTTGCAGCATCCATAGAAAACTAATAAAGAGAGGGGAATCAAATGGTTTCTGCTTACCTGTGTACTCTCGTATTCTGTTTGAATGTGAGACATCCTTATGATTTACTGTTAGACGTCTGTAACCATCAGGATTTTATATTCAAAACTTTGACCACTCCTTCTCTTTTAAACAGTAACCTCCTACTTTAAGCACAATGGCGTTGTATAAACTGAAGACACCGGTCAGTAAACACAAGGCTTGACTTCTGCTCTCAGCTATGCTGCTTACTAGCTGGGTATCTCTGAGTAAATCGCTTATCCTTTCTGAGTATCATTTGAACAATGGGAATCATATTACCTGTTTTTCCTAATCCACATGAATTATTATGAGTATTTAATGATATAAATACATGTGGAAAATAATGCTCAACTATTAATTATGCTCCCTCAACCTATAGCAAAGTCATCATGAGCAATTTTGGCCGTAAATCACTGAACCCATGAAACATTTTTCTCCCTTAGGTTAGATGCTACAAGTGGAATTTGGGGTTCCAATTTTTGAACACGTTCAAGATCTGGGTACATATTGACTGTTTCTCTCCAGAAAGCCTGCACACTTTATCCTCTCATTGGAAGCACACAAGTGCTCATTTTACTGCACTGTTACCTCAGGGAGTTTTAAACAATATATATTTTAAATGTCATGGCAATTTGATGAAAATCATTATTTGTATTTCTTTGGCAAGGTTCAACTTTTTTTTGTATTCTCCTTGGCCATTTGTATTGTTCTTTAATGAATTGCTTGTGTTCTTTGACCATTCTTCCAACAGTTATTTGTCCTTCTCCTTACCGATCTTTAGAAACCCAGTATTCTTTTTATTTCATATTTTTCATTTTTAAAATTGTGGTGAAATCTACACAACATCAAATTTAGCATCTTAATCATTTAAGTGTCCCGTTCAGTGGCACTGAGTACATTCATATTGTTGTACAGCCATCACCACCATCCACTTCCAGAACTCGGAAACCCAGCATTCTTAAGTTAGTTACCCTTTGCTGTGTGTTTCTTCACCAGTTTGTTTTGTTGTTTACCTTTTACTTTTGTTTATGATGACTTTTGGTGTACAGTGTTTAACATTTGTATGTTGTCAAATTTAGTGACCTTTGTTATGTTTTCCTCCCTCCCTCCCTCTCCTCTTTTCTTACTTCCCTTCCTCCCTTTTCCCCCTCCTTCCTCCCATCTTTCCCTCTGGAAAGACTTTCCCATTTGGCAGCTTTTATTGATTTTTTTTTTTTTACATATGTAGGTTTGCCCTCAGTTGGCAGTAAAACATATTTGAAATCTAGACTCTTGTCAAATAACTTAATCTTAAACCGTCTGTTACCAAACTTTGTAAAAAAAAAAATTTGAGAGAAAAAAATACTCTTCAGAGGTGATTGCCTGAAGTGCACACCGAATCTTAATTCTGGGGAGAGTCCTAATGCAGCATAAGACCTTTGCTTCCAGCCCGGTAATTACACCTTCTCTAACTCTCAGTCCCTTCTCATTTACCATGAGTGTGTGCAGAAGTTGAAGCAGGGGAAACAGAGACTCAGGTTGTTTGCGCCTTATCCTGTTACCGCTAGCTCCTTCCTCTGTATCATCCTCTGTACCCACATTGCCCTTAAGAAGGATAATCATTCTACCACTAATAAGTGCTAACCCCGTGTAGCTTAACATGCCTAACATTTTACAGACATTATCTCAATTAACTGCCACAAGAGCCATACAAGATAGGAAATACTACTATTGTAATTTTACCAATGAAAAAAATGGTTGCTTTGAGACGTAAAGTGGCTTGTCCAGTATAGCACATTGATTGTATGTGGAGGAATGAGATGTCAGTTCAAACTCAGACCTGATTCCAGAACCAAACTTTTTTTTTTTTTTCCGGCACGCGGGCCTCTCACTTTTGTGGCCTCTCCCGTTGCGGAGCAACAGGCTCCGGACGCGCAGGCTCAGCGGCCATGGCTCACGGGCCCAGCCGCTCCGCGGCATGTGGGATCTTCCCGGACCGGGGCACGAACCCGTGTCCCCTGCATCGGCAGGCGGACTCTCAACCACTGCGCCACCAGGGAAGCCCCAGAACCAGCCTTTTAACTGGTATTCTTTCCATGTATACACACACACACACATCACATACACACATATAACATATATACACACAAACTTCCCCACCTGGTTTCCTGATGCTTAGGTGGCAATATTTCCATTCACTCCTGTCATTGATACAGTAAAGGAGGCAAACAGAGTAGATAAGCGGACTAGCAACTTCTAAGATACTGAACTGAAATATTTTGGAATAGATTTATAACTTCTCTCATTCTTGAAACGTCTAATGACATTTTTTCCTCGTTCCTCTCAGCTCAAGCGTCTCACAGGTGTAACGTGCTCTGAGCAGGGGAGGTCAAGTGAAGATAGAGGCCAGAGACAAGTGGGTTGGTCTTATTTGGCGATTGTAGTAAATGGTCTGTGTTACAGTCTGTGATTGAAGGCAGCTTGCTGTGATGGGGGAGATTGAGCCTGGGAGAGCTGCTTTAAAAACTGGCAGTCTTTTCGTTAGTACTTGGATGATTAATCATTCTACTTTCTGTTAAATTTTAAACAGAGTGAGAAATTAGGTCAATGGGAACAGTTCTCCTATTTCTTTCTTTGAAAAATTTGGGACAGTGACAGCCTTCAGTTTCCTAGGGTTATTTTGCTCTTATATTCTTATCTATCAATTATTTAGAGCTTAAGAAGCCTGCAAAAAATAGGGACTGTGTGCTGTTGCCTTTTGGGGTGGGTGAGAGTACAGTTTGCTGGTCACCCCATGAGCTCCTGACTGTCGTGGCCCTGGTCAGATCCTCAGCGCCTACTCAGTGCCTGGCATGATACATTTTTGATCAAAGTACTGCTTGGTGTGGATGGAGTGGGGGAAGAATAAGGATCAAGCAGAGAGAACAGTTTGGAACCAGGCTTCCAGGCAGGTTTGGGGATGATTGAGAAAGCACAGTTGTCCCATTAAAATTGGCTCTAACAAAGGCTTGTGTTTGTGATTATTTGCAGGAAGATTACCACTTTGAATATACAGAATGTGATAGCAGTGGCTCCAGATGGAGAGTTGCCATTCCGAATTCTGCAGTGGACTGCTCTGGCCTGCCTGACCCAGTGAGAGGCAAAGAATGCAGTACGTTTTGACTTTTTGACCACTTGTTTTCCTGATTAAACCATAAGCTCTTCATATGAGCCCGAGAAGTTCCTTGTAGTGCATATGTAAAAGATCTTTGAAAAAAAGAACATTGATCCAGCAGAGCAAAAGCATCCTTTCTCAACACTCAGTGCCCTTATGTCTGGTCTGTAACGAGCCACAGGCAATATTAAAGGGTGTTATTTTTATTTATTTGTTTAAAAAAATCTGGTGTACTGTCTTACTTGAAATTCTAAAGGGCAGAGTGGCAGAATTTCTATTTAATAGATTTCTTTTCTTCTTTACATTTTAAGAGACTTTTCAAACATTTTTGATACACGTAGTAACGTTTGGTACGCGTAATATTGTTAAACACGTTACATAAAATATAGCATCTTAATCATTTTTAAGTGTACAGTTCAGTGGCATTAAGTACAGTCACATTGCTGTGCTTTCATCACCAGCACACATACACACGCTTTCATCCGGCAATGGATTTCTTTTTTTTTCTTTTTCTTGCCATAGAAATATTATAATTTGACTTTATAGTGTAAAGTACAGAGAGAGTAGAGAATTGATGACTGTCACATTCAACAGCTTTTAGCAGTTAAGCAAGTTTGAAGTGCAACATTTTGAATTAACAGAAATATGTCATGAAATTTATTTTCATTTATAAAGTCTACTTTTTAAAATCCTTGAATTTGGTGAGTCACAGGTTCCTGCAGTGAAGTCATCTTGGGGTGTCCTAGAGTTCAAAGCTGGAATAAGACAGAGAGATTATTTTGGTTTTCCTACAGCCTTCCAAATGGTATTCCTAAAAGCTGAGTTCTTTTGTTCCCAAATGAAAGAGCAGATAAGCAAATTAATTAAACGGGGAGCTAATTCCTTCCTCTTCATAGAGAAACTGTATCTCTGTTACTGGCTGGAGGAGTTTTAGCATAGTTGTGGGTTTACTGATAAAAGAGAGACAGGAAGACGGCAAGTCTTAGGAGGAAAATCAAGGAAGAAAGCCATTATTTCTTGGTGAATGATATTAAATGAATACAGAGAGAACCTAAGAACCCAGGTAACCAGAGAAAGACTTGGGTCTAGCAAGAATCTTAAGAGGATAGTGGGGTCAGTGGATATGAAGATGATCCAAGGCTGGGGTATATGTGACCACCTGTGCAGAAAGAGGACCAGCTCTCAGTGAGGGAGGATTGCAGTTAAAAGGGAAGCAGCCTGAGTATTGCCTGTGGAATTAGCTCATTGCAAAATTGCTTCTGTCACCCTCCTAGAAAATCCGTGTATCATTTATCTATATTTACCTTTTACTTGTGGGCTTATTCCTTGGTTCCTTGTAAACAGCCCTATTGAGGTGGAGTGTGTAACCATTTTGAATACTACTCTGTATCTAAGTGGTGTGCTGCTGTTGGCTGGCACTGGCTTTTGAGAACTCATTGTTCCTTTGAAATGGGCCATGGTGGAGTATTTACACCATGGGAATTGGCAAACACTACAGATCAGGTGCCTTTTGAGAGCCGGTTGTTTAACACCAGGACACTAGTGATTAAATTTATCGGCCAAGGGTTTAAAAATCTGTTTCAGAACTGATGCTTCAATACAAATTATTTCTATTTGAATGTTGCCAGGGATGTTTTTGCTCATTATTTACTATGATCTTCCACAGATAATGTTATGAATTTGACATGCCAGCTTGAACTGCTCTAAGAACTTGGTCTAGTAAACTCACTATTAGTTGTTTATCACTTTAAACGATGATAGTACTTACTTTAAAAATGATACCCGGAAATGATACTACTTATGTGATGGCTGGGGTATTTTTTGTCTTGGTAGTTTGTCTGAAATCTGAATTTACACGTATGTTTGTGTCATATACTTATATCAGCTCTGGAAGTTACTAGTCTGGCCTCTGATTGTGACTTTTTTTTGTATGGTAAAGGCAAGTTATTTTGAAACTCACTGCTGAAGGCAGTTATGGTAATAAGTGAATATTCCTTCAGTGGCTTAGATTTTCTACTGCTAGTAATAGCTACCATTTCTCATATACAGATTACATGCTAAACATCGTGCTTGGAGCTTTGCATCATTTTCTGTTGTATCCTCACAACAACCGTCTCAGATAGCTAGTCTTAGTATTTCCACTTTACTGATGAGAAAACTCAGACTTAAAGTGGTGAAATAAGTTACTGCAGGTCGGGTCATATAGCCAGGACATGGCAGATCTGGGGTTCAAGTACAGACATGTTTGATTCCAGAGCCTGTCTCTTACCCACTGAGTTAGATTGCCACTTGAAGATGACAGTCTGGAGGAGCTTCCAGGACCCCGTTGGGGTGGGGATGGTGTGGCCCAGCAGTTGGGCCACGTAAAAGAAAAGAAAAACGTGGAACGCGGCAGCTTCAAGTAAGTGAAAAATATTTAGGGCGATGGCTGTGTGAGACATAATTTCCCCAGATCCTAGTGTCTCTCGGTGAAGCAAAACCCAGAATGTGTCCTCGGTGGAAATTCCTGTAGAGTCTTCAAAATGTAATTAGCTAGATCTTTCCCCCTTCCTCAGAAAGAAGCAGTAGAGGAGGCCTTTCCTTAGGAAAGGGATTATGAGAATGTTTATGTAGCACCTGTGCATTTTTTAAAATAGAATTGATGGGCAAGCTATATTATATCTTTATTTCTTTAAAAATCATGTAAAATCTGGCTACAAGGCTCTAAGTGAAGTTAATGAGAAGTCAGGTATCAGTTTTTGCTGTGGCGGATCCCTGGACTGTATGTGAGCTTGAGGCTTGCTGCCCTCAGGAAGTGGGATGGAGAGACCTCTGGTTATTAACTGACACAGCGTCTCATTGTCCTGCTGTCCCCCTGCTCTGGAAACCTCAGTGTCTTAGGCAGTGTTGCCGTGGGCCACTGAAATGACTTCATCTCGCTCCTTCTCTCTGCTGGCTCCAGGCTTAGCTCCAGGGAACTTTGCTGCTTCTTCCAAGCCGGGGTGCTGAGTCTCGTGTCCGTGGGCATCACTCAGGCACAGCTTGCAGGTAGCATGTCATTCCTGAACACAGCACTCATTGCCTCCTCCCAGAACGAGGGGATATAACCCCTGTTCTGACTCCATCCCTTCTCCACTGCTGCGTCACTTCCCTCTTGCATGAGAGTTTAAAAAATCTTCCCTTGACTCTCTGGGCGTCCTCTTGACTTTCTTAGATTGTCAAAAACAATAGTCATTTTGGAATGGTTGCCTGAATGGGGTACCTTCTCTCTCTCCTTCTTCTCTCTCTTGTTTCTTCTCTCACCAACCACACGGGGGAAAAGGGACTTGTTGTTTCAAACCAAACCTTAGAAATAAAAGCCTGGCTACTAGGAGTGAGGAGAGAATCCCTTTACCTATTGCCTTACATATTTTCAGAGAAGTCTAGAGCACCGAAGGGAAATAAACATAAGTTATCTCTTCCTTTGGGGGGTGTGTATCTTCTATCGCTTACTCCTTCCCGTATTTCTCGGCCCATGACTTCAACCTTAACACATCATTTTCTAACTGGGGATGACTATTTAAGATATTTGTAATCCCATTTGGTATGTTAGCATCAAGTTATAGTATTGTGGGCATTGTTTAATCTTGTACTTCAGTATTTATATAAACTAATATTTGGTTCTTAGATTAAGAAATGCTGTATACAGATTAGAAGAAAAACCCTTGACTACAATTGTTTTCCTTTTTCCATTGTGTCTCTCTGATCTATTGTCATAACCTGCATTTCATGGGCCTTAAGGAGTAAGCAGAGGTGACAGTTTGAGTCAACATCTTTTGGTTCTAGTTTGGAGTTGAAAGAGAGGAAGGATTCTCATGGAAAGAGAGTTGGCTTTAGCTTCCTGGGTGGGATGTTTAAAAATCCAGTTTTGGGGGGAATCATAGCTCTTTGAAATGTAGGCTCTTCCGCAGGATTCAATACCTAGTCTATTTCAGTTGTGTAGCGTTGTTATTGGTATGGCAGCCAGTGCATCTGGGCAAATTGAGTACGTTGATATTGAATGGTGATTGCGTATCATGCTGGAAGTCTGTTCTGTGGAATACTCATCCCAAGAAGTATTTCATGTAAACAAAAAAAGCGTGTTGAGGTTTTCTGTCGTGAAATACCAATACTTTTAAAAAATGGTGAATGCTGTATCCCCTTGATGGAGGGATGCAGTCCACATTTTCATAATAAAGTCCCTGAGAAACATGGTAATTATGTATAGAACATTTACTGTGTGTTAACTGCATTCTGTTTTACCCAGAGTTTCCCAAGTATATTTGATTATAGAACTCTTATCCAATGTGTAGTTGCACCCTTTTGCTAATTTCTGCATATAACGTTTTTGGAGGAACACAGATTTAAATACACATGGCAGGCTAATTTAGTAAATTTTTATACGTTGTTACTTGTGCTATGATTTAACTAATTTCATACAGCTTCTTTGCTCTGTAAGTCTCAGTGGGAGCATTACCGCATGGGTGTCCAGTCCCAGGCCTCCCACAGTTCGTGGTCAGGTGTGATATACACCTCAGATGAAACCCCAGATCTGCAACAGACTTGTATGTCTTGAGCAAAATATTTAGTCCACGGGTATTTATTGAGTTTTAATTCGTTCACTAAACATTTGTTGAGTATTTCCTAAATTCTTGATGATAGGGATCCAGAAATAAATGAACAAGAGATTCCTGTTTTTTCCAGGACTTTTTATTCTAGTAAGGGAGCCCGTGGGTAATAAATTATTTCGAGTATAGGGGCAAAGTGCAAGATAGTTACAAATACCTAAGGTGATCTTGCCGGGGAGGGAGGAGTCAAGAGGACCTCACAGTGAAGCAGGTGTGAGTTTGAAATGCAGACTGAATCACCTTGGAAAGTTATCTGACCCCTGGCAGGTTGATGTGAAGAACTGCGCCCTGACTGCGAGTTGAGACAGGGATTAAATGCCATACTTTACGGGCCGTTACGTGTTAATTTTCTGAGGATCTCTGAGGTGAACCCTGAAGGAAGGTGTTCACGCACTCGATGAAGCAGAGTGGCATTTGAGGCAGAGGAAACGCGGGCAGAGGTGCAACTTAGAGGCAGTACTGGGTTTTCCTGGGGGCTATGGGAGGTCTGTGTGCATGGCACTCAGGGAGAATGTGAGCAGGGACAGAGATTCTGACAAATCTCATAGGCTCGGTGTGTTACACCAAGGACTTTAACCTGGAGACGGCTATTCGCAGGTGTTTGAGGGCCTTAAATGGAATGATAAATATAATCTATAGTGCCTGGAGTCATAATTATATAATAATATAACTTAGTGAAAATAACAATAAAATGTATAATAGCCAATCTTTACTTGCTGTATGTCAGGCACAGCTGTAAATGCTTTACAGGTATTCAGTCAAACCCAGTCATCCCAATGACCTTGTGAAGGAGGCACTGGGATACCTCCCACAGGTAGGTCAAAGGCAGAACCGGGATTTGAAACCGAGCAGTCTGCCTCCTGGGTCCGTGTTCTTAACCCCTATGGTGTCGCGCCTCTTTGGACAGGACTGCAATGTTCGTTGAGCAAGTTGTTAGGCCCCTTCTTGAGGCATTGTGGTCACCTTACATTTACCTCTTGATAGAAATATGATGCAAATCTCCTATAGGTAAGTGGAGTTTTTGAAAGATGGCATCTAAAGGCTCTGATATATTGCTTGGGGGTTTATTTTAATTGATTACTGACCTGCTTGTAGATTTTATTCTTAATTGTGTCTATTTTTATGAAAGGTAAGGGAATAACGTTCTGAATGTAAGGCACATTTGTAGTTATATCCTCAAATACAATGAGTTGCTTAGCGTTTTTTTTTTTTTTCTGTGTCTAGAAAACTGTAGACATGTCTAGAAAACATACATATAGTAGGCGTTCATTATCTGACATGTATTAGAAAAATATTGGTATTTTTTCAACTACAGAAATTCTTAATTTAGAATAGAGTCCTGTTTCATTCTTCCCAAGAGGAGAGGAGCTGTCATCCTCTCCTGGATCCTAAGGCAGCTTCAAACACTGGGATATTTGTTGATTGAATAACTTTGGTGCCATCAAATTAGAGACTGCCTTTGGTGTTTCATTTCCATAGGTGAAACACGGAGATCTAATCAGATTAGTAAAACTTTATTCTACGTATGAAAGGACAGAAACATTTTGTCCTCAATAGGCTTAGTTTGGGATGTTGATGCATCAAATTCCAGGTGGGAAGAGTGTTGGAGTTAAATCTGCTCAGCAACACGCGAGTGGTGGACGAAAGGCAGCAACGCATGAGATTGTTACGATAACAGATCAGAAACAGGCTTTACATCAGTTGTGTTTGATGGGAGCTATGGTCGAGGGAGCTTCTTTGAAAAAAGTGTTTTATGAGGAGATGAGAGAACTCAGCCCTCAAAACGGCAAAATCAAGGGCAGAGAAACTATCAGGAAGTACAGGGTGACCGACACTTTCTAAGGAAGAGGAAAAGTTCAGGAAGATAAGAATCAAAGTGTTGGGACATAATTGGAAGTTGAGAAAACTGATTTCACAGATGCATTGCTCTACCCCCTTCGGTGACCTCATCAAATACCCTCAACATTTTCCCTCCCCTGACCTTCGCTGTTAGATTTTTTTTTCCCATAAACCTTGTGTCCTCCTGTGCTCGATGAACTGGAATTTGTCTTCTTCCCCATCAAACACCGAAGTCGAGAAGCCACAATAAAACGCACTTGTGGGTTTTTTTTTTAAAGGTGGAATCTACCTTAGTTAGCTTTTGCTTGTAAAAAAAGATGGGAAGTTTTCATCTAGGCTCCACTAATTTAATGGGGATTATAGCTGTGGTGTTACATGGATCAGTTTTCTATGTAACACCAGGAGTTGGTGATATTTTTTGCGGGGGTGGGCAGGAGGGAGGGCAGGTATTCTGGCTGATCTGTCTTCTCTGCAAAGCGCAGCGACTGTCATACCATCCTAGCTGTTAGGGTTCTGTGAGGACCCATTCTCTGGAAAGAATGTTAGACGTGAGAATTCATTTTCACAGATGAGAGGCAGTCCTTTGACTGAATATTCTTTTCAGAGAACAGTGAATTAGAGGACATTGGCCAGAGTGGTTTGTATTAATGTACTGCTTTGTATGTCTCCTGTCTCCCTTTCATTTTTGTAAAGTGAGAGGTGAAAATTATTTTTTTTCCCTTCTCTGTCAAAGAATTTCCCAAATCTGAACTTACAAACATCTGTGTGGCCGCCATCTTCATCCCCAAGTCTTAATGGAAAGTTAAAGGTGGTTACTGGTAGCATCAGGCTTAAAGAATTCGGTTCTGATCGTTTAACTGTGCCACTTCAGACTTTGCACAGCAGCTCGTGTGTTAACTCCACGTGTGGCCAGCCAGCCCTGTTGGAACTAGAACTCACGTCTTTTGACTTCTGGGGCAGAGGTATGTTTTTTGAATTCTATTCTCCTTTACTTCAGATACAAACAGTGGATTTTTCTTAGCTTAGCTATAATAAAATCTTTTGGCCCCATGGTACTGCAGGGAGTCTGTTTATTAGGTAGAGAGTCATAAGAGTCATGAGACTCATAGATAGTGAGTCTGCCTGTGGTGACTGTAGAAAACTTGAACTAAGATGCTCTAGGTCACACAGATGAGGAAACTCGGCATCCATATTGGGAGGGTTTGTACCAGGTGATCTCGAAAGTCCTTTGGTCATCCTGATAGGTTTAAGTGTTATTACCTATCATAATTTATTCATTCTATGATCACATCATGCATCATATTCCATCACCTGTGCATTAGAGTGGAGTAGACCAATATAGCTCCTCAGTGATCATGAATATATACTCCTCATAGGAACACTGCAGTGTCTGCTGCTGTTAGAATTTGCAAAGTGTTACCTTCTGTTACTCTCCTCCAACCTTATCGCGAACATGGCAGACAGGTGACGTACTCACAATCAGCCTGCATTGCTGCCTTGTGGATTTTGACAAGAAAAACACACTTACGACAAATAAAATCTCAATGAAACAGAACAAAGATTCCCTTCAGCCAAGGGGAAAATTGCCTTCAGTGAATAAGAACATCAGCAAGAAATGGCCTCTTGTTCTTTTTCTTTTTAAAAAAGTTTTATTGAAGTAGAGCTGATGTACAGCGTCGTGCCAATCTCTGCTCTACAGCGAAGCGGCTCAGTTACACGTGTATATAATATGTGTATACTATGTGTGAATTTTTAAAATATTCTTCTCCATTATGGTTTACCACAGGATACTGAATATAGTTCCCCGTGCTCTACATTAGGCCCTTGTTGTTTATCCATTCTAAATGTAATAGTTTGCATCTACCAACCCCAAACTCCCAGTCCATCGCTCTCCCTTCCCCCCACCCCCCTTGGCAACCACAAGTCTGTTCTCCATGAGCCTGTTTCCGTTTTGTAGATCGGTTCATTTGTGCCATATTTTAGATTCCACATATAAATGATATCACATGGTATTTGTCTTTCTCTCTCTGACTCACTTCACTTAGTATGATCATCTCTAGTTGCATCCATGTTGCTGCAAATGGCATTATTTTGTTCTTTTTATGGCTGAGTAGTATTCCACTGTATATCTGTACCACATCTTCTTTATCCATTCATCTGTCGATGGACATTTAGGTTGTTTCCATGTTTTGGCTGTTGTGAACAGTGCTGCAGTGAACATAAGGAGGTATGTATCTTTTTGAATAGTTTTGTCTGGGTATATTCCCAGGCGTGGGATTGCTGGATCATAAGAAATGGCCTCTTTTTTTTTTTTTTTTTTTTTTTTTTGCGGTACACGGGCCTCTCACTGTTGTGGCCTCTCCCGTTGTGGAGCACAGGCTCCGGATGCACAGGCTCAGCGGCCATGGCTCACGGGCCCAGCTGCTCCGCGGCATGTGGGATCTTCCCGGACCGGGGCACGAACCCGTGTCCCCTCATCGGCAGGCGGACTCTCAACCACTGCGCCACCAGGGAAGCCCAAGAAATGGCCTCTTTTAATGTACTGTTTTGGAGTCTTCCTGTCTCACTTTCATTTTTTTAAAATGAGAGAAATTATTTTTCTTCTTTAAGAATTTCTCAAATAAGAGCTTAGAAAAGAAAATGTCTGAGCATTCTCCTTGTCACTGGTACTGAGGGGGGAAGAGCAGCCGAGAGTCGCTGGATTGAAGCTGATGTTCACCTTCTTTTTAGACGCCATTTCTTACTTCCTTTTTGTTTTCTGTGGGAAGAATTATAAACCTGGCGGGCAGTTGAAGCTTTAATAATCTGATAATGATAATTGATTGGCTAAATGATTGATGAAGGTAAAATGTATCATTTTTGAGACCCACAATCTGTGCATTATTTTCCCTGTTTGTACTTTCCTTAATGGCTGTGAATAATAGTAATAGTTGGAAGAGTGTTCTTGTATAGTCAGTAATGACAATGCCTGCAGCTTTAACCTTGTTTTATTTATCTTATGTAAATGAAATGAGACAATTGAAGACAATAGGCGTATTGGCTTATCTTAATTCTGGAATTGATTTAATTAATCATTTCCCTATAAATATATGGAACTATTTTTTATTTAGCTATTAACTTAGGTTAACAGATACGATAGTTTTACAGTGAATTTATCTTAGTGAAATGTAAATGCAGTCTACTTTGAGGAAGATAAGTCTAGACTAGACTAGACTAGATGCTCCATGAGAGTAGGGACTATTTCCATCTTATTCACCAAAATACCCTTGGTGCCTAGTGTTTGCCTACTAACTACTAGATAAGAAATATCTGTTGAGTGACATAATATAGTGTGATTCCCACATACTTACCTGTAATGAAAGTGCATAGGCTCCCTATACCATCAACATCTCATTGAACAAGTAAACTGAAAATTTTATTACTGCTTCTTATTGCTGTTTACTGTTTAGAAAAGAAATTTTAGTAGTAACTTTGAATTAAAGTAGCAAAAATGGATGAATTATGAATAAACGTAATTGATAGCCATCGTCTTCCATAGCGTGAGGTCTCTGAAGGAAGAAAAGCAAAACTAAGAGGCCCTTGTGATGAAAAGATTAAAAATAGATGTTCTTTATTGTTAGGCATAAATCATAGATGATAATCAGCATATAAATGATTCAATTCATAGACTGTTATTTGGTACATTGTACGGGGTGGTTGCATGATGACAGTAAAGCTTTAAATTTTCATGTCATATTTTATTCTCAGAGTGGTTTTCAGTCTCTCATAGGACCACAAGCAGTCCTGTGAGGGAGGAGGGGAAAGCCGTGTCATCCTTGGAATGTGAATGCATGGAGGCAAGGAGGGTTAAATAAGTTGCCCAGCCGTTTGCTGATTGGGGACAGATGGATATAAATGTTTTTTCCCACACCTGCATATTCCTATCTTTATAGTAGTATATAGTATATATACTCTGTAGTATATATATTATGTATAGTAGAGCATATATAGTTCTCCTAGAAGAGAACATAGGCAAAACATTCTCTGACATAAATTGTAGCATTGTTTTCTTAGGTCAGTCTCCCAAAGCAATAGAAATAAAAGTAAAATTAAACAAATGGGACCTAATCAAACGTATAAGCTTTTGCACAGCAAAGGAAACTATAAACAAAGGAAAAGACAGCCTATGGACTGGGAGAAAATATTTGCAAATGATGTGACTGACAAGAGTTTAATTTCCAAAATATGCAAATAGTTCATACATCTCAATAACAGAAAAACAAATAACCCAATCAAAAAATGGGTGGAAGATCTAAATAGACATTTCTCCAAAGAAGACATACAGGTGGCCACTAGGCACATGAGAAGATGTTCAACATGGCTAATTGTTAGAGAAATGCAAATCAAAACTGCAATGAGGTATCACCTCACACCAGTCAGAATGGCCATCATTAAAAAGTCTACACATAACAAATGCTAGAGAGGGTGTGGGGAAAAGAGAAGCCTCCTACACTGTTGGTGGGAATGTAAATTGGTACAGCCAATATGGAGAACAGTATGGAGGTTCCTTAAACTGAAAATAGAGTTGCCATATGATCCAGCAGTCCCAGTTCTGGGCATACATCTGGAGAAAACTATAATTCAAAAAGATACATGCACCCCAATGTTCACTGCAGCTGTACTTACAGTAGCCAAGACATGGGAGCCACCTAAATGTACATGGACAGATGAATGGATAAAGACGATGTGGTCCAAGTATACAATGGAATATTACTCAGCCATAAAAAAGAATGAAATAATGCCATTTGCAGCTGCATGGATGGACCTAGAGATTTTCATACTAAGTGAAATAAGTCAGAGAGAAAGACAGATCCCATACATATCATATCACTTACATATGGAATCTAAAATATGACACAAATGAACTTATTTATAAAACAGAAACAGACTCACAGACATAGAAAACAAATTTATGGTTACCAAAGGCAAAAGGGGGTGAGGGAGGAATTAATTAGGAGTTTGGGATTAGCAGATACAAACTACTATATATGAAATAGATAACCAGCAAGGTCCTACTGTATAGCACAGGGAACTATATTCAGTATCCTATAATAAACCATAATGGAAAAGAATATGAAAAAGAATATGTGTATGTACGTATAACGGAGTCACTTTGCTGTACACCAGACACTAACGAAACGTTGTAAATCAACTATATTTTAATTTTAAAAAGTCTTATGTTGTACTGTAAGCGAATTCAAATGAAGAGTATAGTCCTTAATATTATAAAACCCCTTCTAATTCAACTAAAAACCAAAGGCCAAGAAAGCAGAGTCCAAGTAGAAAGTAGATGTGGGTAGGACAGAAGGTATAAGAAAAGGAAAAGCTGGTCCTCACTGATGCCTGCCTGAAGAAGGTCGGTAGGGCCGTGTTGACATCATCTCATGGAGAAAATTGTGTTTAATAAGAACGTGTGGCTCTTCCTTTCCTTTGACATGTGGCTCTAGAGCTGGCTTCCAGGGTAGAAAAGAAGATTGAGGAGGAAGCAATAATTAAAATACAAAAAGCTGTAGACTCTTTAGTTCCTCTGTATCACTAAAGGCCCTATACCTATTCACCTAACTTTGACCATGTAATTATTCTAAAGATGTGTAAAATCATCAGTCCAGTGGCAGAATTCTGATTGTCCCAGACTCCTGAATTATATTATTAATAATTGCAGCTGGGGCTTCCCTGGTGGCGCTGGGGTTAAGAATCCGCCTGCCAATGCAGGGGACACGGGTTCGAGCCCTGGTCTGGGAAGATCCCACATGCCGCGGAGCAACTAAGCCCGTGAGCCACAACTACTGAGCCTGCGCGTCTGGAGCCTGTGCTCCGCAACAAGAGAGGCCGCGATACTGAGAGGCCCACGCACCGCGATGAAGAGTGGTCCCCGCTTGCCACAACTAGAGAAAGCCCTCACACAGAAACGAAGACCCAACACAGCCAAAAATTAATTAATTAATTTAAAAATAATAAAATAAAAGCTCCTTAAAAAAATAAAAAATAAAAATAATTGCAGCTAACAATTATTATGTGCTTTATGTCAGGCACACTGCTAAATATTTTATAAGGAATATCTCATTGACTCCCAAAACTCTTGGAGATAGATATTACTGTTATTTTCCTTTTATAGGTGTGGACATTGAGGCATATAGAAGTTAGTAACTTGCTAAAATATTTCATAAATGTGTGTGTTTCAGCTATAATATATTAAAAATTTCATAAGATACCTGGGGGTAGGGAATTGTTATTGCTTTATAATGCACATGAATATTTTTTAACAGTTCAAGACAGCAAATGAAGAAAGATGTGAAATATAATAATGAATTAATTTGACATTACTTGCCCTTTTTGCATTGATTATAATAATTATTGCTTGAATTGAATTTTCTTGGCACATGAGTTTTGGAATCAGAGAGCTAAATTTGAATATCATGTTTGCCACTTGTTAATTGGATAATTTTCTAATAGGGTTATTTAAATGTACTGTGTGTCAATTTCTGCTTCTGGCGAATGGGCATAGTATCTTCCTCCTTCACAGATCTATTAAAACACATCAATCCTGATTATTCATGGATTCCATATTTGCAAATTTACCTACCTTAAAAAATTTATTTGTAACTCTCAAATCAGTCCATGTAATACTTTCACTGCCATTTGCAGACATGTACAGAGCAGTAAAAATGAGTCACCCGACCGTGTGGTCCCAGCTGAGGTTGAAGACGGTGACAGGCTGCCTCCTTATTTCATCTCGCATACTGCCAACAGTGTCGTTTGCACAGTCTATTTAATGCCATGTTTTTTGCATTCTTATGCTTTTTATTGGTGATCTTACTGTTTAAAATAGTGCTGAAGTGCTGGCTAGTGATCCTGAGTGCAAGAAGGCTGTCCCTTGCCTTTTGGAGAAAATTCACGTGTTAAATAAGCTTAGTTTAAGTATAAGTATTAGTGCTGTTGGCCGTAAGTTTAATGTTGATGAATCAACAATATATTTTAAATAAGATGTTTTCCGGCTGAAAAACCCGTAAAACAAGATATTGATGAAGATGATACTGTGACTTGTTGATGAAGATATTGTGACTAGAGAATCACAGGAGCCTAAGCCTGTATTTTCCCCAGGAGCAATGGTTCATTATTTGCCAGTTTAGTTTTCATGATAACTTTGTGTAACTACTGTGAGTAAAAAGAATTGGCTGTGTTATACTCAATACATTTACTGTTAACGTTATCTCTCAGTTTTCCTTCTGACCTTAGAGAAATACCTCCGAAAGAGTTGGCGATATTCTTAATGACTTTAAAGGGCAGTGGGCACTCTCTGAAATAACACAAACACAATCATCTCCTTTTTAGAGTCTAGGGTCCCTTTTAACAACTTATCATAAAAAGTTACTTCTCACTATTTAAGTTAAGAGTTCAGTTTTGGACACTAGACTAAACTGTCTTCAAAGATAACTTTGTTTTATCAGAAAGTAAATATTTTCGGTTTGGCAGGCAGTGCAGTCTCTCTCACAGCTATTCACCTCTGCCACTGTGGTGTGAAAGTAGCTATAGACAATATGTATATGAACGGTTATGACTGTGTTTCAATAAAACTTTATTTACAAAAACAGGTAGCAGGCCGGATTTGGCCTGTGAGCTCTAGTTTGCTGACCCTTGATTTAGTGTAATGTGGGCTCTTGTTTTATGGTATTGTTTATCAGTTTTCTAGAAGACCTATAAAGCATAAAAAGTAAAATAAATTTTTTTCTATAACTGTTTCTTTCTTGGTATGTTGTAGTGATCATAATCACGTGTTGTGAGCATTTATTAAAGGCAGGGCACTGTGCTAACCACTTTATACTGTTTTTTAGTTTGTCGTTATACCTCTGTCAGGCAGCACTATGATTATTATCTTATTTTTTTCTGAGATAGAAACTGAGGCCCGGAGAGGTGAGGTATCTCACTCAAGGTCACAGATTTAGGGAGTGGTACAACTTGACCCCAAGATAGTTTTGACCTTATAGCCAGCATGCAATACTTTTTGCCTGACCTTTCCTTATTTTCTGATGTTCTGCTAATTTAGGGGTGTTGATTTGAGGGTTAGAAATGCATTGTACAGCATCTTAAGCTTTTCTGAAGAAAAACATTTATTCCGTGGATAAGTAAGTAGATGAGTGTGGGTTTTAACTCTATTTCTTTAATTCGTTTTTTAAAAATTAGCTTGTTTTATTTCTTGTTACATTTCCAAATGTATTCTAAAAGGGAGTTTACCTAAATGTGAAGTTTTGCTGCTTCGCTCTCTGCTGGGAGATTTGTTTTTCTTCTTTGGATAATTTAGAGGTCTTATTTTGTTCTTGTTTCTTTAATATCCTGATTAAAGGATTAGAAAGCTCTTTGCTACGTTTGAGTGACTAATACTGCTCTGAGCACAGAGCCACACTCTTGGGGGACATAGATTTGCATTTGCTGAATGAATAAAAACTTAGCGGCAGAATTGCCATCTTTTCTGTAACTGTGTCAGCTGTCCTGCGTATTGCCTGTGGCTCCCGTTTTCTGGCTCTAGTTCTGAGCATTAACACAGAACTTGACATCATCAGTAAAAAGAAGGAGGCTGTGGAAATGACTCAGTGGGAGTCGTGAATAGTGAAAACATGGATTCATGGTGGAGATACTTGTTTAGCTATTGCATGTGAAGCACTACCCTCTCATTATCCCCGTTAAGTTTATATCACTCACTGGTTCAGCCTTTTATTTGCACTCAGTATTTGCCCGGTACAATTAGGAATTCAAAAATAACAATGATACCTGCTTTCTGGAAGCTTGAAGTCTCACATCGATTGATAAGTGGTATCTATCTATCCATCCATCCGTCTGTCTATCTTTAAGGGGGGTATTATGAGAAGAGTATTGTAGGAGCACAGAGAGAGGCACAGTTGACTGCCTGGTGGGGTAAGGCCCCACCTTCTGTTCTGAAGAGGGTCGTTTTTTGACTTAGGAACGGGAGTTTTCCAGGTGAGCAGGTGCGTTGGTCAGCATCTCCGAAGAAAGACCACAGCGGCGAGAAAGAGGATGAAATATTCTGGGAGTGTTAAGAATTTTGTTATGGTTGGAAGAGAATGGGTCAAGGGATGAGCCTGGTAAAATAGGTCGGGGTCAGACTGAAGTGCATGTAGTGATAAGGGAGACTTTGGAAAGCTTTAATTAGGGTGTGACCTGATCAGAGCCTTATAAAAATAATGCTGGTGACAGTGTGAAGGGGATGAAATTGATGGGGGGTGTGATGACTAATGGATTATACATTCTTCTGCCTTCCAGCTTTCTCCTGTGCTTCTGGGGAGTATCTAGAAATGAAGAATCAGGTATGCAGTAAGTGTGGTGAAGGCACCTACTCCTTGGGCAGTGGCATCAAATTTGATGAATGGGATGAATTGCCGGCAGGATTTAACAACGTTGCAACATTCATGGACACTGTGGTCGGCCCTTCTGACAGCAGGCCAGATGGCTGTAACAAGTAAGAATCCAAAGGAGCCTTGAGAAGGGTGTGGTTGCTCTTTTCCAGAAAGATGTTGAGGATAATCTTGGTAGTGATTGGGATTATAGATAAACTAATTGCAAGTAGTCACAGTTTTTTTTAACAGTCCTTATGAATAATGTAGCTGAACTTTCATGAGGTTAAAATAGTTGCTCTTAGGACGTAATAGATACTGTACGCAAAAAATTCAATAAAGCTATTAAGAAAACAAGTTAATTTTCTAATAATACATTTATAACTATATTAAAGTCAGTGGTGTTTCTACAAACCCTTCTGTAATTTTAATGAATAACTTCAATGTTTTTTCTTTTCCCCTGAGAGGAAAAATGTATAATCTTCATTTTGACACTTGAGTGTCTCCGGTTACAGAGTGGGTTAAACACCTAAAGTGGAAATCACCTTTACTTAATTTCCACCTTTTTAATAGGAGATTATTAGGTTTGCCTGTGACAACATTGGAGGAATGATAAACTGTTTTGAAAAAACACAAAATGTTTATCTTTGGGCTGTTACCCTTCCTGTTTTCTTGTATTGACTATGTAACATTCCCCTTTCACGTGGCCATGTTTAGGAGAATTTAACTTTAGGCCTCGGGCTACCTTCTGACAAGGATGGTTTCTCACGACTCAGTATTTTTACTCTGAGCTAAAGATGCTGGGGAATTATTTAGCTGTGATAACAGATGTGTTTTCTCCTCCCTCGTTCCTACCTTCCCTCCATTCCCTCTTGCTTTATATAGCTGTCTCTCTGTCTGCCAGTTGATATTTTTACTCTTCTGATAACAGTCATTCCATCACGTAGGGTTGTGACGTTAGATAGCATTAACAGAATTGTTATATCTAATAATTCTAACTATGTATAAAATGTATATGTGCATATATATACACGTACGTATGTGTATATGTACACACATGCATACACTGTTGACCCATGAACGATGTGGGAGTTATGGGTGCCGATCCTCCTTTGAGTTGAAAATCCACTTATAACTTAACAGTTGGCTTTTTGTATCCACCCTTCGGCATCTGGTGGATTCAGCCAACCATGGATCAAGTAGTACTGTAATGTGTCTTTAGTGAAAATAATCTGCGTATAATTGGACCCATGCAGTCCAAGATGTATATTTATGTATGTACATACACACACACACACACAAGCATCCCCTGCTTTTCCCAAGATTGCTTTATATCATTTCGCTTTTATGAAAAACCTATATTAGTACCTGTTTTTGCTAACCAAAAGAAATCTGAAGAGGATTTTCGCTTTTACAAAAAAAAAAAAGAGGGCAAAAAGCAAAAATACTGTTCAGCATTGGTTTTGCAGCAAGGGAGGCTGTCATAGTGGCAGTGTGCACCATGGGCAGCGAGAGTGGCACCACCAAGCTCTCTCCTGGAGCTACATGCAGCATCTCAGCATCAAGCCACCGTAACTTTGAACTGTGCCTGGGATCTATGCTTTATCTTGATTTATTTTGTAAATCCATTAGTAAGATGTGTCGTAAGGTAATTGCTTCTTTGCTTTGCACCATTTCAGCTTACGAAAGGTTTCATAGGAACACTGTACTTTTGTGTAACGGGGGAAACGTGTGTGTGTAAATTTAATTCAATTTTTTTAAATAAAAGTGTTCCTTAGGGGAAGGTAGTAGTAGGATATTATGAGATCTCACATCTTTGTCTTGGTGGGCAGGAGATATTGTGTGGCGTCTTTTTCTAATTCCAATAAATTTGGAATTGTTTATTCATTAAAGAGATTGAATGATAAGCAGAAATTTTTCAGTGTATTGAGTATAACTGTCTCAGTGTAGATTTCAGCCTGTTACTTTTTCGCTTATCTCCCTTCCTCCCTCCCTCCTTTTTTCCTTTCTTCCTTTTTTCCGTCCACCCAATATTGTATTCTTTTTTTAAAAAAATTAATTAATTTATTTATTTTTGGCTGTGTTGGGTCTTCATTTCTGTGCGAGGGCTTTCTCTAGTTGTGGCAAGCGGGGGCCACTCTTCATCGCGGTGCGCGGGCCTCTCACTATCGCGACCTCTCTTGTTGCGGAGCACAGGCTCCAGACGCGCAGGCTCAGCAGTTGTGGCTCATGGATCTAGTTGCTCCACGGCATGTGGGATCTTCCCAGACGCTCGAACCTGTGTGCCCTGCACTAGCAGGCAGACTCTCAACCACTGCGCCACCAGGGAAGCCCCCAATATTGTATTCTTTTTACTTCTTTTTAGTTGCTTGGGTCATATGGAAAGATGTTCATTGACCTTTATAAGAAACTGACTAAGAGCTTTTCAAAATGGTTGTAGCATTAGAGTCCAGCAGTGCATTTGAATTCTAGTTGTTGTACATATTTACCAACATTTGTATTGTCAGGTCTTGTTTTATTTTAGTCTTTCTAAGTGTGTGTATGAGAAATAGTATCTCCTTGTGGTTTTTATTTGCATTTCCCTTCTTTATGAAGGTGTTGAGCACATTCATGTCTGTCCATTGTCCATATGTTTTGTGTGTGTGTGTGTGTGTGTGTGTGTGTGTGTGTTAAGTGTCAAAATGTTTTACCCATTTGCTATTTTTGGGGGGTCACTTTATTATTGAGCTATAGGAGTTCTTTGTGTATGCTAGACATGAGATCATGTCATGAATATATTTACATAATATTTAACATATACACATATGCATGCAGAAATACATGTATGTGTGTGTAATATTTCCTTCTGTCTGTAGCTTTTGCCTTTTCATTTTCTCAATGGTGTCCTGCGATAAACAGAAGTTTAACATCTGAAAAAGTACAGTTTATCACTGTTTTCTGTTATGGTTAGTGTTTTTATATCTTCAGATATCTTACAAAGGCCACAAATTACAATATCTATTCTTAAAGTGTTATTAGCATTATTATTGTACTTTTATATAATATGTAAGTTTTATGTAATGTGTAAAGTTTTACACTGTGTAGTTCCCTTTACACCCTCATCTTTGAGCTATGATTATATATTATATTTAGGAACACATTATAAACCCAATAATACAATGAAATGTTTTAAAAAGAATCAATTGATGGGACTTCCCTAGTGGTGCAGTGGTTAAGAATCTGCCTGCCAGTGCAGGGGACACGGGTTCGAGCCCTGGTCTGGGAAGATCCCACATACCGCGGAGCAACTAAGCCTGTGCGCCACAACTACTGAGCCTCTGCTTAGAGCCCGCGAGCGACAACCACTGAAGCCTGTGTGCCTAGAGCCCGTGCTCCACAACAAGGAAAGCCACCGCAATGAGAAGCCCACGCACCACAATGAAGAATAGCCCCTGCTCGCCACAACTAGAGAAAGCCCTAATGCAGCAACGAAGACCCAACACAGCCAAAAATAAATAAATTAATTTTAAAAAATCAATTGTTTTTTAAAAAACTTAAGAGATAAAAATATGCTTATCTACATATTTACCATTATTGTTGCTCTTTCCTCCTGTATATAGGTTGTCATGTTTATCCAGTATTATTTTTTTCATCCTGTAAAATTTTCTTTGTCATTTCTTGTAATGCAGGTCTGCTGCTCACAAATTCTCTCAGCTTTTTTTTTGTTTAACCTAAAAATATCTTTATTTTAGCATCAGTTTTGAAGAATATTTTGTTGGACGTATGACTCTGAGCTTTTACTTTTCCCTTTCCATGCTTTAAAGATGTTCCATTACCTCTGAATCTCTCCCTTGTTTGTGATAAAAAAAAAATTAGCTGTATTTTATATGGTTAGTTCCCTTCTATGTAATGTGTTTTTACTTCCCTGACTACTTATAAAATGTTCTCTATATCTTTGCTGTTCAACAGTTTGACTGTGATGGTGTGGTTTTCTTTGTATTTACTCTGCTTGAAGTTCACTGAGCTTCTTGAATTTGTAGGTTGATATTGTCACCAAATTTGAGAATTATGTTAACCACTATTTCACCAGTAACGTTTTTCTGCCCCTTTCTCTCCCTCTTTTCCTTCTATGATTCCAATTACGTGTATGTTAGGCCACTTGGTGTTGTCCGAAAGTCACTGAGCCTCTATTTTTTTCCCAATTTTTTTCTCTTAGACTTCAGATTACATAGTTTCTATTGCTGTGTCATTGACTATTTCTTTTGCAGTCTCAAACTTGATCTTAGGGTCATCTGTTGAATTTTCAATTTCATGTATTGTAATTTTCAGTTCTAGAATTTACATTTAGTTTTACGAATGGTTCTTATTTCCCTTAAAATAGTTGAGATTCCTCATCCCTTCTCTCACTGTATTTATCTTTTATTTGATGTTGTTGATTATATTTTGAAGAGCTGTCTTAAATACTTGTCTGTTTCTTTTGTTTTATTTTTAAAAATAAATTTATTTATTTTTATTTTTGGCTGCATTGGGTCTTTGTTGCTGCGCATGGGCTTTCTCTAGTTGCAACGAGCGGGGGCTACTCTTCATTCTGGTGCACAGGCATTGCCGTGGCTTCTCTTGTTGTGGAGCACAGGCTCTAGGCTCGCGGACTTCAGTAGTTGTGGCACGTGGGTTCAGTAGTTGTGGCTCACAGGCTCTAGAGTGCAGGCTCAGTAGTTGTGGCGCACAGGCTTCGTTGCTCCGTGGCACGTGGGATCTTCCCGGACCAGGGCTCGAACCCGTGTCCCCTGCATTGACAGGCGGATTCTTAACCACTGTACCACGAGGGAAGCCCCTGTTTCTTCTGATTATCTTTTTTCTCAATTAAGGGTCATACTTTCCCACTTCTTTGCATTCCTAGTAAATTTTTATTGTATCTGGGGCATCATGAATGTTAAGATGTAGGGAATGTGGATTATTTTTTTCTTTCATTTAAAAGGTGTTGGATTTTGTTCTGGAAGGCAGTTTATTTATGAGAAGAATGCCTTGATCTCGTCAGGTCTGGTTTTAAAATTTTTTTTTAGGGTGTTTCGATATTGGTTTCACACTTAGTTCTAGGTCATGGTCTTTACTCTAGGGCAAGAGTTGGGCACACTGTGGCCTGTGGGCCCTCCCTCGGTTTCTGTAAGTAAAGTTATATTGGAACACAGCTGTACTCATTTATTTATATATTGTCTATGGCTGCTTTTGAACTACAATGGCCTAGTTAAGCATTGCAGGAGAGACCAGATGATTCATAAAGCCAAAATTATTGACTCTCCGGCCCTTTGTGAACAAGTTTGCTGATACCTACTCTAGGGTATGGCCCTTATTCCTGAAGTGTGGCAATTCTGGGATCTCAGATGAATGTCCAATGGGGTTATTAAGTTTTCTCCTTTCTGGCTGGCCTGGAGCTCTAGCAACTCCCATAAAAGTGACCTCTCTGATTATGTCTTAGCTTTGCAATGGCTGTTCGCTGGTAGGTCTGCCCACTCCAGACCCAAGCCCTAACCTTCAGAGAAACTCCATATGGACTTCTGGAGCCCCTGTTTTCTCTGCATCTCAGGCCTGAAAATTCCAGTTGTTTCAGCTGCCCCAAACATTCATCCCTGCTGCTTGGCTCAGTGAGATCGCTGTGCTCTGCTTGGGTGCTATCTCCCAGTGCCATGGTCTGGAAAGTGTCCTGAAGAATGAGGTCAGGGTCAATTTGGGCTGTGTCTCATGTGTTTTCCTGCTGTCAGGAATCTCAGTCCTTCACTGCCTATTGTCAATGCCTGAACATGGCTCACGTGTTTTGTTTAGTTTACTAGATTGTTAAAGAAAAGGGCAAATCCAATACCAATTAGTGAGTCATGATGGGATGTGGAAGTCTCAGTCTTTCATTCAAATTTTTTTTTTTTCTGTTAGTAAAAAGAAAATAATTTGCCAAAATCTCACTTATCATCCAGATAGAAAGTTAAATTTGAAGAGAAGGATAATAAGTTGTGCTGCCATACGGTTTGGTTGGAAATTTTTTTTGGCCCAAAAGTTGGCACGTGACTCATTATTGATTAAGAATTAGCTTATGGTTAGATTTACAACCCAACTTTTGTTCACTAGTGTATTTTCTTAATATTTCATTTTATTTTTTAGATAAAATTTCCAATCAGACTTTTAGCCCTACTATGTATTATGACACTATGATCTATATTTTATTTAGGTTCACTTTAAATTGGCTTTTTCTAGGACGATATCTTCTCTCACAATCAAGGAACCCCTGCATTCCCCTGCCAAGTATATGTTTGTAAATAAAACTTTAGATATTGTTTGAGAGAATAACTCCATCTAAGCCAGCTGGAATTAGTGATCATCTGTTTAGCAATCAAATTTTTGGTGAAAAATAGCAGTTACATAGCAACTTGATTGTTTAACCATACCACCATTTAGGAAGTCATGTGCCACAAGAAATGAACCTTTTTCCAGCCATGGTGTTGGCCTGTGAGTTCCACATGAGCTTCAGACTCCTCTGCTGTGCTTTGTCGATGGAGCCGCTTTTAAATCTCAGTTACAGAACTTGTGAAAAAAGAGGTTTCTGAATGCTGACATGAAATGGTTTTGTTTCCACAGCTCTTCCTGGGTCCCTCGTGGAAATTACATAGAGTCCAATCGTGATGACTGCACGGTATCCTTGATCTACGCTGTGCACCTTAAGAAGTCGGGCTATGTTTTCTTTGAGTACCAGTATGTGGACAACAACATCTTCTTTGAGTTCTTTGTAAGGGCTTTTATATTCTAGAATTCACTTTTAAAAGGACATTCATATAAAATTTCTCTTAATCATTTGTTCCCATTCCATTGTATGCCTCCTTGGTTTTTGTGTTAAGTGAAGCTTTCAGTATGAAAAGAAGTGTTATTTTTTGTCTATAATATTTTCTGGTTAATATTGTTTCTTTAACTTTGAGCTCTCACCTTGTAGAGTAACATTGGGCTTGTTTTTCCCTTTGGATGTGATTATTAGGCAACCACTTGGTGGAGACTGTGTGTGACAGATATTTTCCCCAAGATTCATTAAAATTTTTTTTATAGCTACAGATGCTACTTTGTTTAAAAATATGTTTTTACCAATTTTAGTTTTTGTTTAAAAGGCTTTTTTTCTCTTTGCAATTTCAAATATTTGAGTTATTTAAGTATATTCATGGGCAGTTAGGAGTGTCTGTGTCTTTCTGATTCTGCCGGTTTTGTACAATCCAATGGAATCAATGGATGAGATAGTTGATGTCTCTGACAAGAGATTAAATAACATTACAGAATATAGGAAAAAACAATAGTCTAACAGAATCGGCTGTTACCATGAAAATTATTTAACTATTTATATAAACTATATCTAATCTTGCAAATATTTGTTGTGGCAGTGACTCAGATACTTGAGAAAAACTTCTCAGATTGACTTCTTAAACCAAAAAAAAGTGTGTGTTGTGCAGGGAACTGGGAAAATATCTTGTAAATGTTTCTGGGGTCCAGATTTCAGGAATAAATGTACTGATAATGCTAAAACAAATTTATATTGCTCTTGTTAATGGAAGTTTCTAAATCAAAAGTTTGCTAGGAAGAGATATTTTCCATGAAGGTATGAGCCTTAGGCTCAAAGTCAAGAGATTCTGGCTCAGGTCCCAACTCTGCAATTGCTAGTTGTGTGTTATTGGACAATTAAGTTAACTTTCTAGTCCTCAGCATTCCTTTTTGTAAAATGGATTGTAGACAAGACCTTTTAAGAAGCCTCCCAGCTCTAAGGTCCTTTGATAAGTTTAAGATGTTAAGCAATATTCAAACAGATTGAGTTTTTAAGTTGCATTTTGTGTGTAAGATACTTCTCAGACTGAATGATTCTCTCTTCCATTGGACATTTTTGCAATATTACTAAAATAAAGTTAAGAAGCAAGATAATCGTATAACTGTTAGAATAAGCATTTAGTTTTGTGTTGTCCATTAAGTCCTTTGAGAGTTGTCAGTAAAGGTACTCTTAAGGCATGAAATTTCACTACTTTCTCTCAATGATACCTTTGTTCTTCTGGATAGAGACTGAAAAGGGATGGTGAGTTCATGTTCCTTCTTTCACTGATGTTTCAGCTTTATAGGTTGCAGTTTATTGACTCAGAGGGTCAGCACCTTATGGCCATCCTGCAAAATGGTTAGTGGAAAGAAATTGTCTGAAGACTGAAAGATGAAGATGCACCTGTGAACAATTCATAATTGAAAGCAGTAAAGTATTTAATTTTAGGAGTCTGGGAGTTTCATTCAGCTCTCCCTTCCACACACACTTTTTTTTTTTTTTAAATGATGAAACTGGAATCTGGAGAGAATAAATGATTAGACCAAGGTTATACCTTTACTGGTTACTTTTAGAATAACAGGAGAACTCAGATCTGTAGAATGCCAAGAGAATGTCACGATAATCCATGATGTCTGATATCAGCTGAAAAAAACCTTTCAGTTTATCTAAACATTGACCACCAAAGGTACATTCAGGGTTCCTATCTGTTTAAAAATGGCTTCCCACTTGCATTAGGATTGTCATTATGCTTATAACATAAATATGACATTTGAACTCAGTTAAAGCAGATGTCCTCAGGAGCAGTCAGTATTGTCTGGCATTTGGCTGTTGCAAGGATCTGTTTTCTAGTTAGTAAGTCTTTAGGAAATAACTTGTATGGAAATTTTTTTTTTTTTTTTTTTTTTTTGCCGTACGCGGGCCTCTGACTGTTGTGGCCTCTCCCGTTGCGGAGCACAGGCTCTGGACGCGCAGGCCCAGCGGCCATGGCTCACGGGCCCAGCTGCTTCGCGGCATGTGGGATCTTCCTGGACCGGGGCACGAACCCGTGTCCCCTGCATCGGCAGGCGGACTCTCAACCACTGCGCCACCAGGGAAGCCCAAGATGGCCAAATTTTTGATGTCTAGGTATTCTTCATAGGCCTGGAAGAGGATGTCCCAACTCCTAGGTATTTGGGAAGAATTGTCTGAAAAGCACAAAGTGTTTGGTGCTAAAGATATTAGCTGTATTCATTTGCACTGGCATAGAATATCATTAACATCTGTCCCCAGATACCAGCTGGGGGCTTTGACTTTGGCTGTAGCCACTTACCTATACACATTTGGGTTAAGTCCCGGGGAAAGGAAGACAAAGCAGATTTCATTTATTTATTAATTTAAAAATTTAACGGCCCCAAATCTTATAAAAATAAACTTGATTTTTATACTTTCGGGCCTGCCTGGTGAATGCAAGCTTTTACATTTTTGTGATGACTTTTTCCCCTTTATGTGGATTTTCAGTGCTAACTCTCTCTTCCTCTGCCTCTGCCGCTCCTGCTTAGCAGACCCCGCCACCCCCACCTTCTTAGTGGCCTAGTCTTTTTGTTACAGTAATGAGGATGGTTTACTTAGAACTACTAACTCATATGCAGTTGTCACTTAGGCTCCAGAGGTCTTGGCACATTTACTTGTTGAGAATTACTCATGGCCATTGTTTTGTAGACTTTGAAAGAAGCTCTTGCAGCCTGTCCTGTGCTGAGTAACAAATTTAATTAAAACCATCATCCAAGAAGCTTTACTGGGGCCCTTGTGTTTATTCCACAGATTCAAAATGATCAGTGCCAGGAGATGGACACCACTGCTGACAAGTGGGTAAAACTCACCGACAGTGGAGTATGGGGCTCTCATTCTGTAAGTTTCTCTCTGTCCTCCGCTTCCCACCAACCCCATCCTTCTCCTTCCTGCCTTTTCCCAACCTTTTTTCATTTTTTTTTGCGGTACGCGGGCCTCTCACTGTTGTGGCCTCTCCCGTTGCGGAGCACAGGCTCCGGACGCACAGGCTCAGCGGCCATGGCTCACAGGCCCAGCCGCTCCGCAGCATGTGGGATCTTCCTGGACCGGGGCACGAACCCATGTCTCCTGCATCGGCAGGCAGACTCTCAACCACTGTGCCACCAGGGAAGCCCTTTCCTGCCTTTCTCTTTCTTCTTCGCTCCCTCTTCCTGCTCTTTCCCATCACACTCCAACTCTCCTCCTTTTAAAAGGGGCATTAATAGGAAGGAAGTCTACTCAAAACTAATATACAGAACCTCTGAGTATGTAAGTTTACAGATGTGGCAATCACATGAAAGAGAATCCGTGACTCTTGGCATTGGAAGGATCCTTGAGTTTCTTTCATCCAACTTTCTCTGCAGTCTCCCCAACAAATGATTTTCAAGCTTGTCTTTTTGGGGACTGTGCTGACCCCATTGTTGGACAGCTCTGCGTATTACAAAATTCATCCATGTCTGGAGCTGAAACCTGCTTTCTGTCTGTCTATTCATCACCCATTGTTCAAAGTTCTACCCTTTCTGGTTGTGTCTGGTAGACTAACTACTTATTTCTTTAAGGACAACTCTTAAGTGCTTGAAGGCAATTATCAGGTAACACAGTCTCTGAATCTATTATTATTTGAGGCCTTTGGAGTGAGACATGGATTTAAAATCTAACTTTGGTTTACAGTAGTTGTGTTTCTTTAGGCAATTGGCTTCGTCTCTTTGATGGTTCATAAGAGAAATGGGACCAATCTTGCAGAGTTAAATGAGATGATACATGGGGAGGGCCTAGTGTGGTGCCTGCAGTGTAGATTGGACACTGTTTCAATAAGTGACCGCCCATCCTTGCCTTTGTGTTGTAGCAGGTACCTCATCCTTTTTTGTTTTTTTTGAAAAAAAAATTTTTTTTTCTGCATTGGGTGTTTTTTGCTGCATGCGGGCTTTCTCTAGTTGCGGCGAGCAGGGGGCTACTCTTCCTTGTGGTGGGAGGGCTTCTCACTGCGGTGGCTTTTCTTGTTTTGGAGCACGGGTTCTAGTTGCGCATGCTTCAGTAGTTGCAGCACGCGGGCTCAGTAGTTGTGGTTCGTGGGCTGTAGAGCACAGGCCCAGTAATTGTGGCACACGGGCTTAGTTGCTCCGTGGCATGTGGGATCTTCCTGGCCCATGGATTGAACCTGTGTCCCCTGCATTGGCAGGCGGATTCTTAACCAGTGCGCCAACAGGGAAGTCCAGGTACCTCATCGTTGAGTGATTAATATCATGCACCCTTTCAGAGTACTTTTTTGATCTGTATGCCTGGAAGTGATATTAGTACCACTTAAGATCCATCCACCTAAGCATTCAGTCCGCTGGGCTTTGAAGGTACAAGTAACCCTTGGCAAGAAATATGCTTTCTTCACTTACAAAGACTTAACACAAAAGGAAAGTACTTAACACACTACTTCTCTGAATCTCTAGCAGGGTGAAGTAGTCAGATATGTTTTAATTTTATACTGCTTGAATTTGGCCAGCCAGAGACTGCATAGAAGAGTAGGGTGGCAAATGAGAAAGCAAGGCACCCTTAACATTAGTTTACTTGACTGAATCAGCATGAAATTGATCAGAAAAGGATTTTGATTTATAAATATAAAAACGTTCTGGTGGCAAAGGAAGCAAATATTAGACGTGGTATCATTTAAGTTCTGGAGTCGTAGAGTTAAATCGGGTTATTCTATAAGAATAGTCCTGTTTTTCTCTTGTTGCTGTTGCAGTGTTTTTTGTTAAGTAATTTTAAAATGAAGCAAACTCATTCTGTTACCTTTTTTGTTTTCAGAGCCCAAAGATCTACTTATGACTGGTGGCAGCCAACCAATATGTAATTGGGCCAAGTGCCTTTCACTGTCTAAAATGAGTCCCTTTGAAATATAAACCAAGACTTCATGCAAATGATTTGAAGATCATTTTATCTTTTATCATGCTTGAAGAATTTTCTTTTCCTTTTATCATTACTATATTTTGGGGGTTGGCAAACTATTTTTTTTTAGAATTGAAGCAGAGCTTAGGTCTCAAGTAACAGATTTAAATTTGTGGGTTCCATTTCATTATAATGCATTGAAAAGTGTATAAGAGATTCGCTTCTAGATATGGTTGTAGGTAGCATGGTTTACCTGACCTGAGTATCTTGTGTTCTCTTTATAGGTAATGTTGAAATCAGGCACAAACATACTGTACTGGAGAACTACAGGCATCCTTATGGGTTCCAAGGCCGTCAAGCCAGTGTTGGTAAAAAATATCACAATTGAAGGTATTTCCCAGCAGTCTGCTCTGGTAGTCACCTGTCACATTTAATAGTTAAAATATTGATTACTTTGTTGGTTTTGCTGGCTCACGGGGATTTAGGACAGAAATTAATATGTTAGACATCATATAGGCTTAGAGACCCTGGTTTTATTCTTGGCAAATTGACTGGGATTTTTTTTTTCCTATCCCTAAACTGAATTATTTAATCTGTGTGGAAAAAGTAAACATGATGACAATTGTAGGTGTCTTTAAATAAAAGAAAATAATATTGATTAATAAGATCCTACTATTCTTACGAGAACTCTCTATTGTGCTGGCATAGTGCTTATTCAGGTCACCGCTATATCCCTAAAAATAACAGTGAAATAGATATCTTGGCCTGACTGTCTCCTACACCTTTTGCCTCTCTGAACCAGCTTCTGGCTCAGAAGAGTAGCCAGTAAACCCTGGCATGGTTCATTCTCAATTAGGGCTACTTTTAATGAAAGCAGTTGATTCTCCTGTATTAAAGTTTGGCTTAACGTTTTGGTACGTTCTAGGTACACCTGTTCCTGTGATGCTAACTCATTAGTCATAGGGACATCTGCTGGCAAAGGCTGGAATTACAAGCCAGAAGAAAAGTCGAGCCTTTCCCAGGGTCCCTTAGGTCTTGTCAGCTACGTAGTGAACAGTGGAGAAAAAGGGAGCAGGTGGCCACAAAGATGAGAGAATGGTATAGACTTGGAGGGAACCTTAGAGTTTATGCCACTTCTGATTAGTGGAGTTGCCTTTTGACAGCTGAGTTTATACATTGACCGTATACCTCTATCAAGTCTGAATCTCTTGTTGAAGTGTTTGCTCCACTTACGTGTGCAATTCAGTATCCAGCCCAGTTCCTTGCACATAGTAAATACGTTTTTGGTGTTGAATTAATGGGATATAAAAGACCTGGGCTAAGCTTATTGTTAATAGAGGTAGAGGCAGCAAGGATGCACTGATTTGCGTGTTCCTGTTCGGTCCTCCCATGCTCTCTCTGTTTCCCATTACCACACAGGGGTGGCATACACATCGGAATGCTTTCCATGCAAGCCTGGCACCTTCAGCGACGAACCAGGTTCATTCATCTGCCAAGTTTGTCCCAGAAACACCTATTCTGAGAAAGGAGCCAAAGAATGCATCAAGTGTGACGTGGACTCCCAGTTTTCAGGTAAAATGAGTCTCCAGTTTATACTCTTTGTTCTTTTCTTTCTAAATTTATGTTTGTTGAGCGTATATAGTCATAAGCCAGAAATCACACGTACGATGTGATGGACACAGTGGGCCAGAAACCAAAGTGCCGAACGGAATCCATACTGAGTGGGTAAAATAGGACGTCTAATTACCCCTTTCTGCAGGACTTTTCTCTTTGTCTGTAATGTTTTCTATTCCTCCCTCCCCCGCCAAGGTAACTGTTTTGGATATGTTTATACTTGTCTAAAAAGGTTCATTTTGTACTTTTAGATGATCCCTTGGCATGGAGATGTACTTAGAAACTTTTAATTTGTTCCAAATTTACAACATTCTGTGATAATGGAGGAAATCTAATGTCTTCTTGGAAAAACTATGATATGCTCCTTGTGTATCATGGAAACATTTATTGCTCTAGGGACAATAAAAATGCAGGCCTTTTGTTCTTTAGGCCTAGCTAGTTCTACCTAAATTCCTCTGGTACAGTTATTTTTACTTTTCACTTGTCTACTTTTTGTTTGTTTGTTTTCATGTTTGCCTTTTCTTAGAGTCACAACATAAATGACTCACTTCTGAAATTCGTTTTCCTGTTGCAGAAGAAGGATCCAGCAAGTGTACGGAGCGTCCTCCCTGTACCACAAAAGACTATTTCCAGATCCACACTCCATGTGATGAGGAAGGAAAGGTACAGGCCGTGTTCAGTCAGCTCCATCCCACATTTATCCACCCTTTTCCCAATTTGAGCAGACTCGAATTTGTTCATGAGAGAGTTAAATGAGTAGATTTACATAGTACGTGTGTGTAAGTAGCACGAAGGAAATGTAAGGTTTTAGACTCTGAAGCCCACCTTCCCAGCTTTGATTTTCGTATCTACTGCTTTTTAGTGCTGTGGGCAAGTTATTTGCTCTAAGTCTCAGTTTTTTCATCTGTAAAACGGGAATAATGTCGATACCTACTTCATAAGGCTGCCATGAGAATGCATGAAATACTCAATTTAAGGTCCTTAGCACAGTGCCTGGCACATAGTGAGTGCCCAATCAATTACTGCTGTTTTTAACAGTTACATTTTTGTCAGAAATAATATCAGGAGAAACACAGCCTTAAAGTGTGTTCTGTGACTCACAGGATGGAAATACTGTGTAACTTCTCTTTAATTATTTGGTTACTCAATAGCTTTGGTCAGTAAAAGCCATGCAGCCATAGGCTGATTCAGTTATGGCAGATTGCTGTGTAATTGCATTAAATGCAAAGTAATTACCATATAAATGGCACTTAGCCAGAGGAATAATGCACACAGGAACTCTGCAGTTGACCTGCCATTGTCTTAATTAAAAAGTTAGGGACTTCCCTGGTGGTCCAGTGGTAAAGAATCTGCCTTATAGTGCAGGGGACGTGGGTTCGATCCCTGGGCATGGAACCAAGATCCCGCATGCTGCGGGGCAACTAAGCCCATGCGCCACAACTATTGAGCTTGGGCATCCCGACTAGAGGGCCCGCGTGCCGCAAACTACAGAGCCGGCGCGCCACAACTAGAGAGAGAAAAACCTGCAGCCACAACTAGAGAGAAGCCCGCGTGCCACAATGAAAGATCCCGTGTGCCTCAACGAAGATCCCGCGTGCTGTCATTAAGACCTGACACAGCCAAAAATAAATAAATCTTAAAAAAAAAAAAAAAGTTAACCCTACCAGCCTATGTCAGTAGGAGAAACTGAGGTTAAGGTGGCTGTGCTGCAGCATTCTTTGTGTGTTTTTTGTATCTTTGAAATCATGACATTTAATTTCTTGACCTAGTTTGTAACATATACAGAGATGTCAGTATTACTTTCTTTTCTTAATTTTGTATCCTTAGGTTCTAATCTGTAATTTTTATATTTATATAATTGTTAATTTTACCCTTAGTCCTTAGGGTTTTTTTTAAAAAGAATTCACTTTTGAATACTTAAGACCAAGTATATCCTTGTGTTTTACAGTATAGCAAGTACTTACTAACTCAGAATAAGTCAAAGGAAGGCCAGTTTAAATCAGTGGAAAATTTCAATGATTAGAAGTACCTCTATTACTTTTAATAAGAACAGTAACTCTAACAGCTTTTGAGTGACAAGGAGTTATGAAGTAAGATCTTGAATGCCCTACTATAATGGTCAGGTGAGGCCTATTTCTATTTGGAAAATGTATGTAGAGAGCCATTAAGGTGGGTTGAAAGTAACCTGGAGTAATGTTTCTTTAACTAAGCTTTTCTTAGCTAAACTTCCCTTATTAATGAGTAAGGCAAATTAAATTTAGTTTATTTTATGTAATAGTCATTAATTCAGCATTACTGAAGCTTAAATGAATGAGATCCAGTATACAAATAGATCTTGATTTTGCTATAATGAAAGTATTCAAAATTCATATTTTTATTATGTCAGTGAGTAGTTTTTATTATGTCAGTGAATAGAGTGACAAAATCTAGTTGACCTGGGCTTAAGGAAGTAAAGCCATATATTAAAATATATTAAATGTAGAATGCACAGAATACACACACATGCGCACACATACTCGTATATGCACATGTGCACACCCACAGGCATATTGTGTACACACATACACACAAATTACGCTCTTTCTGTTGTGTCTGGGTAAACTCTGAACTTGTTCTTGGTATAGAACAAAACAGTGTACCACCCCACCGTAAACTCAGACATTCTTTTTTTTTTTTTAATTGGAGTAGAGTTGATTTACAATGCTGTGTTAGCTTCTGCTGTCCAGCAAAGTGAATCGGTTATACATATACATATATCGACTCTTTTTTTAGATTCTTTTCCCATATGGGCAATTACAGAGTATTGAGTAGAATTTCCTGTGCTGTACAGTAGGTCCTTATTAGTTATCTATTTTATATCAGTGATTCTTTAAAAACTGCTTTAAGACTTAATTCAAGAGAGATGTTTCTAGCTTCAGAAGTGAACAAAATGCAACGGGAACTTAATTAGATAACAGATATAGTGAAGAAGTGTGAATAACACATGTGAATTTGAATTTTTTTCTATTTTTGTTTGTTTCAACATTTTCATTTGTTGTGGTTCATCTTTTTAAGAGGTATGTTATTCTTGCTTGGAGTAGCCTGGTGATTTCCCGGTGGCTTAGTGATGTTTCCCAGGTTGTTCAACAACTGTGTTTTAGCTCTTTTTGTCCTGTCATACTCTTTTTGATCTCATTTTCCCCATGCTTGGAGAGGATCATCAAGGGAAGTGGCTCTTGAGGTATACAGACTTTGAACATTATAATTTGTACGACACAGGAACGTTCAAGTTTTTGAAGCTTCATTATTTGATTGCTTCCTGCTTCTAGGAGACTTTTTTTTTTTTTTGCGGTACGCGGGCCTCTCACTGCTGTGGCCTCTCCCGTTGTGGAGCACAGGCGACGGACGCGCAGGTTCAGCGGCCATGGCTCACGGGCCCAGCCGCTCCACGGCATGTGGGACCCTGCCGGACCGGGGCACGAACCCGTGTCCCCTGCATCGGCAGGCGGACTCTAAACCACTGCGCCACCAGGGAAGCCCTAGGAGACATTTTTAAGGAAAATTTAAATTGGTAACTGGAACCATTCTAATCCTGATTAAGGGACTCTCATTTACATTGTGAAAAATGTGAAATGCCTACTCATTCACGCATTTATTCAGTGAACCTTTACGGAGCATTGGTTATATACAGAGTTGCTGGGTGATGAGAGCAGGGCCATGTAAGGATAGGGAGAAGAAGAAGATGCACGTCTCCATAGACGGTAGAGCAGTGGTTGTCCAGTTTCAGTGAGCATCAGACACACCTGGAGGCTCCTGTCTCAGATTTTCTGTTTCAGTAGATCGGGGGCAGGGCCTGAGAATGTACATTTCTAAGAAGTTCCCAGGTAATTCTGATTCTGTGGGTCCAAGATCTCAGCAATTTGAGAACTACTGGTCTAGATTTAGAGGAAGAGGTAGTCTGTCAAAGAAAATGAATTATTATTTCCAATTGTTATTAGTGCTACAGCAGGGAAGTCTGAGGTTTTTTTGGGGGGGGGCTCTGATCAAATCAGGGAAAGCTTCAGAGCTGTGTAAAACCTGGGCAAGGGCATGGGAGGAGAGCATTTCTGCAGGAGGAAGCAGGATGGTGAAGACCTGACGTGGGAGGGAGCCTGAGTGTGACTAGAATGTGAGGGTATGAGTAGGGAGTTGCCCTGGGTGCCACAGGCTAGTGCTAGAGTAGGCATGCTTTCGTAGTAGTGAGTTAGCTTGAAAATTTTACATATATTTTGTTTCCTAAAGGTTGCGTAGAGCCCACTTTTTACCTGTGTTGCATGAGGTACCCCCGTATGGTTACATACAAGCACATGCACAGATTCAGTGCTTGAGATTTGAGCCCAAAAGAATGTTGACCCATGATAATGGGCAAGTATTCTTCAAGAGAGGGCATCTTTTAATATTAACAAGATATTTGATGGAGCTTCTCCCTATGGATGATCTCCGTGTGGATAAGCTCTCTCTATGGGTAAGACAGAGAACCGTGGACCCAATGATATGGTTAAGTTGGATATATGGCTAACCCAAGAACTATATGTAAAATGTTTGATTTTATAATTGGATGGCAGCTAGGAGAATAGTTGATCTGGATTAGCAGTACGGTTGTTATATATTTGCCATAGGCAGATAAATTTAACAAAGTATTTCTACATACCCTAACTCATACCAAGAAGAATATGAATTCACATAACTTACTTTCATCATATTATTGAAAAATCCTTAACTTGCATGAAGACATTAGGGTTAAGTATACCAAATAGTAGATTTATAAAGCTGGGTCAGGAAGATCTCTGTGCTTGAAAAATGAGCTCAAGTTAGTAAAATCAAAATTTATTTGTGTCAAGGAAAGTCTCAGATATAAAAGTATTTAAAAAAGAGAAAACATTAACTTGCCAAAAAGCTTTATGAGAGAATCCAGGCTGTAGAAGACCCGGCTCAGAAAATTAAAAATACAGCACATATTTAAAGGGGAAAAACTTTCCAAGAATATGAAAATTGGGTTTTCATTTAAGCTGGTTTTTTTTGAAAATTTTTATTTTATATTGGAATACAGTTGATTTAAAATTTTGTGTTTCAGGTGTACAGAAAAGTGGTTCAGTTATACATATACATGTCTCAATTCTTTTTCAAATTCTTTTCCCATTTAGGTTATTATAGAATACTGAGCAGAGTTCCCTGTTCTACACAGTTGGGCCTTGTTGGTTACCTACTTTACATATAGTACCCTGTGTATGTTAATCCCAAGCTCCCAATTTATCCCTGCCACTTTTCCCCTTTGGTAACCATAAGTTGGTTTTCTGCATCTGTGACTCTATTTGTTTTGTAAATAGGTTCATTTATACCATTTATTAAGATTCCACATGTAAGTGATATCATGATATTTGGCTTTCTCTCTCTGACTTACTTCTCTTAGTATGGTCATCTGCAGGTGCATTCATGTTGCTGCCAATGGTATTATTTCATTCGTTTTCATGGTGGAGTAACATTCCCTTCTGTATCTGTACCATGTCTTCTTTATCCATCCGTCCATGGACAATTTGGTTGCTTGCAGGTCCCGGCTATTGTACATACTGCTGCAGTGAAGGTTGGAGTGCACGTGTGTTTTCGAATTATGGCTTTCACCATAGAGACGCGCAGGAGTGAGCCGGCCAGATCATAGGTGGCTCTATTTTTAGTTTCTTAAGGAAACTCCAATAGTGTTCTCCATAGTGGCTGTACCAATTTACAGCCTCACCAACAGCGTGGGAGGGTTCCCTTTTCTCCACATCCCTCCAGCAGTTTTTGTTCGTAGACTTTTTAATGATGGCCATTCTGATTGGTGCCAAGTAATACCTCGTTGTTGTTTTGATTTGCATTTCTCTACTGTTAAGCGATGCTGAGCATCTTTCCATGTGCTTGCTTGCTTTCTTTTCTTTTTTTTTTAATCAGTGTGTGGGAAATTTACCTTTTGAAGTTGGCTTCTTGAAAGTCTGCCATTTTACGAATTCTCTTTTGAGTACTACCCCAGGACGTTTGTTGAAAGCAGGTATCATTTTTTAATATTTTTTATTGGAGTATAATTGCTTTACAATGGTGTGTTAGTTTCTGCTTTATAACAAAGTGAATCAGTTATACATATGTTCCCATATCTCTTCCCTCTTGCGTCTCCCTCCCTCCCACCCTCCCTATCCCACCCCTCTAGGTGGTCACAAAGCACCGAGCTGATCTCCCGAAGGCAGGTATCATTTAGAGTTTCATAGGCCTTGTGAATGTCAAGTGCCCATAAGCACCGGTTTTAAAGTTGTAGTTACGGGAAACGGCCACAAGGTAGCAGCATTTCTTCATGCCAAACTCGGGTTACTGGGGTAACCAGAGGCTTGGTGAAAGTCCTGTTCCAGGGTTGTAAAGGAGAGTGGAGTGTGGTAGAACAGACACCCAAGGGCTTGTGTTTCTTTACATCTTCCCTCTTCCACTACAACCCCCGGACCAATCCCAACCCCTGCAAAAAATGTGCGGAGATTGCTTTCATCCGTGGGGGCAGCGACTCTAAGGAAGGAGGCTGGAGGTGGGCACCTCAGCATCAGGAGACGTGGGGACCGGGTGACTTTTCAGTGCTCTTCCATCCCAGACAGTCCACAGTTTTTTGGTTGCACTAGGCTTGGCATAGCTGTAGGAAGGTCCGCCTGGATCTGGAGATTGTGGTCCCATCCAGAGGGGACCAGGCAGTACAGGTCCAAGGGGAGCTCCTTGGCTGGCACATCCTTCCCAGCTTCCTCAGCGTCATGAGAGTCCAGCCTCGGGAACCAAGGCTACTGAGGCTCCAGAGCTGTGAACCAGCCCGGATTTCCAGGGCCTGAGGGGAATATAATAGGCATTCCTTTTTTTATTTTTTTCTTAATTTTTAGATCATATTGGAGTATAGTTGATTTACAATGTTCTGTTAGTTTCTCCTGTACAGCAAAGTGAATCAGTTATACATGTACATTTATCTATCTTTTTCAGATTCTTTTCCCATATAGGTTATTACAGAATATTGTGTAGAGTTCCCTGTGTTATGCAGTCTGTCCTTGTTGATTATCCATTTTATATATATAGTAGTGTGTGTATGTTAATCTCAAACTCCTGACAATTCTCTTGTTCATCATATCAACAGAGGTTGTCTCATATCTGCCTGTAAAAGTCAGGGGGTTAAGGTAGTTTTGTAAAGGAGTCAGCAACTTACAGAAAAGCTTAAGGTTTTATTTATCTTGGGTACCAAAACTAGACAGAGTAACTTTTTTTGGTCTGTTTTATTTCAGGGTAAAAAGTGGTCCCTCCTACCCTTACCACCCTTGGATGTGATACATGTTTCCTTTTAATGGTGGCAAAGCAAGGTGTCACTTTTGCTTCTGTACTTGGAGATGATTAGAAAATTTAATGAATCTAAAAAATACTTTTCAGAATTGGAGTGGGGGAAGGCAGGGCAGGAGTCTCTTGACTCATGTGACTGGGAAATCATTGCAGAGCAAAGAGTTTTATCAAGACTTTCTCTTGCTCTTCTCGCTGATATTCTGAGCTCAGTTTGGTTTCCTTCTCAGGTAGGTTCTTTGCTCTGGCGCCAGATACCCCCTGACATCTCTACCCAAACCACTGTCACCGTCACAGCATTTTATAGGAGGGCTGACCGAAGTTTCCGAAAAGACTCTGGCCCTGCTTGAATCACGAGCCCATCTCAGACCAGCCATTCTGTCCAGTACCGTGAGCTACTCTGGTTGGGCAGCTTAGTTCACCTTCTAATCCCTGTGGCTGGGGAGGCCAGACCATATCCCAGTTCCTTTCAGCATCACACAAGTCAATTCCTACAGAGAGAGAGATGGTGTCTGTTACCACAGTAAAACGAGAGTGATCCTGTACATGTTCATAGAACACATCCACTGTTGAATAAGGTAGCTCTGGCAAGATTGTCTTGAAATACTGGGAATTCCCACATAATTTTGTACATACCTCTCTTGATACTTACATGGTGATCATAGTTTGCTAGTGTTTTGGTATGAGATCACTTTATTGCAGATACTTGTAAAGATGACTGTTCCCTTCACTGGAGTCTCTGCTTCCTGTAGACAGAAACATGTTCTTAATCGTTAAGAACAATCTCTAGGCCTAGTAGAGTGCCTGGAATGCAGAAGGTAGTGAAACATCTTTTGAATAAATTAGTGAATGAGAGAACTGGTGAGTGAATGTATGATTAACGCGTTTAGAGCGTTGTGTTCTGTCCTTGGTAGAGGCTTGGGGAAGTTTTCACAAAATGGGAAGAAACTAGAGAAAAGAGGCCAGGATATTAAACTATTTCATATGAAGTATGGTTGAAGTTTCTGGGAATGTTTTTTCCGCTTGGAAGAAAGACACCATCGGATGGAGGAATCATGATCATCTTGCTGGTGTTTCCTAGTTGTCCCAAAGAGATCTGATCTCTTTCCTTTGAATAACCATGACATTTCATGTTTCTCTTGGAAATTATGATGATGACAATAATAGTAATAGTAGTGATAGTATTAATAGCAGAAGCAGCTGTCCTTTACATATTTATCTGCATGCTTGCTCTTTCTGTGTGTGTGTGTGTGCGTGTGTGTGTATTCACACATTGCCGCCAGTTCTTTTCTTCAACAGCTGTGTAATTAGACATTAGAATACCCAGTTTGCAAACAAGGAAGCTGAGGCTTGATGAGGTTAAGTAACTTCCCTAAGGTCATAGCTACTCATAGCTATGTCTTAAGGCTAGAATTCTAACCCAACTCTGTTTCCAAATCTGTTGCTTCTGTATGCTCTTTGTATATTTTTCTTTTTATATTATAGCAGTTTGTGAATCTGTCTTATTAAACTGTAACCTCCTTCAGAGCAAACAATTTGTCTTATTAATATTTAAACTTCGTATAATGCTTTCTTCTACACGTAGTAGATAGTTAATAAGAATTTCCCAAATAGTAAGTTTAAGCATTTGAAGGGAAGTCTTAGAAAAAAAAGAAATAGACCTTTCTTTGTTATCCCATAAGGCAAAGTTTGGTTTATCAGGCTAATTTAAAGAAGATAAATTGCAGTTGTATGTAATGATGTTCTGACAACCACAGTTGCCCAGTTCTGGAACGGCATGTTTTGTTAAATTAGAAACTTCCCGGCAAAGCTAGAGAGTGCCTGGTAGGGACGTTGTTTTAGAAGGAAGCCTTCTTGAGAGGAGACAGCCAACCATGGAACTTCTTCATCTCTGAGTCTAGGAAATTGTTGGATCATAAAGGGTTTGCTAGTGTTTTTGTATCAGATTAAGGAGTACTTTCTTTGCCCTTTAATTAACTTCAGTATTACAAATTATTCCAAGTGCTCAATGTCTGTAACACAGTCCTTCTGAGTTATAAAGCAGAAGTAAGATGGAGGGGACATTAAAAAAATAGGGTATAAAGGGGTATGGCTTTTAGATCAGCCTTTCTTCTTATATGATTTAAGCAAGTGGAGTGTACTTGGAGCCTGTGTTTCTTAATTAGGATGATAGGAAACAACATGGCATTTCTCAGTGACTAGGGATTTCTGAATTTATTTTATTTTATAATTGTATTTATTTGTTTATTTTTGGCTGTGTTGCTTCTTCATTGCTACGCGCGGGCTTTCTCTAGTTGCGGCGAGTGGGGGCTACTCTTTGTTGCGGTGTGCGGGCCTCTCATTGTGGTGGCTTCTCTTGTTGCGGAGCATGGGCTCTAGAACGCAGCCTCAGTAGTCGTGGCGCACGGGCTTAGTTGCTCCGCAGCATGTGGGATCTTCCTGGATCAGGGCTCGAACCCGTGTCCCCCCGCATTGGCAGGTGGATTCTTAACCACTGTGCCACCAAGGAAGCCCCGGGATTTCTGAATTTAAAATAAAAATTTCATGACAGTCTTCTTTAAAAGCTTTTCCTAAAAGAAAGGTTTATTGAGTTGTAATTCTCATACCATACAACTCATCCACTCACAGTGTCAATTTAGTGTTTTTTTTATTATATTTAATTTTAGAACAGTTTTGTTGCCTAAAGCCCCAGATAGAACCTCCGGTGCATTGTGTTTTGTTTTGTTTTTTTCCCAGTACAATGTTAAATCCCCATGGTGTCTTCCACATAATGGAAGAAGAGGACCCAGACTTTTAAGCATTTAGAAAAGGGGAAAACAGAAAGCGGCAGAGCCTTCATAGAAAGGGAATCCAAGTAAATGCCGCTACGTAGAAGGGTGGGCTGAGGCCGTGCTTAGCACAGATGTGATGTTGAGCCTGGCTTTGGAGGAGGGGTCAGACACAACTCGGCAGAATGGGATGGCAATAACAAGAGAGACAAATGATGAGTGCCCGGTGATTTGCAGCTGGAGAGGATTGAGGTTTGGGAGAGGCAGAGAGACAAGTGATAGCCTGCCTGACCGGGAATATCTGAGTTAGAACATCATGATGCACAGGGCTGTTAGGTCGGAGTGACAATCAGTAAACCCTTTGAAACAACATGTAATTTAGCTTAGATGAGCTCAGCCAGTCTACAAAGCCTTAGTGCGTTTGGGCAGCGACTTTCGAAGGAAGGAAGCTGGCAACCGTGGACAAACCCAGTCTCAAAATTTGTCTAAACTTCAGTCTTCCCAGTTTTGAATTTTATTTTTAAGTGAAAACCAGCTTCCAATCGATACCCCCAATGCATTTCTTTAAAACATATTCTACTCATGCTTATGTATTTTAAATATACCTGGAGGCTGTAGCTCTTCTGTAATCTTAATGGCAGTCTGCTCAGTTTTGCTCTATTAGGGTTTTGGTTTCATAAAGCATTTCATAATTTTATCGCAACTTGCCAAAGAATGACTTGATTGTTGGTTTTTCACCTGCACGGTGAGCCATCTGGTGCTAAAGATCATTAATATTAATTGTTATCTTTCCCCAGTCAGCCAGACTTGAAAGCATCTGCCCCGTTAGAAAGAGAGGCACAGAATCAATCTGCCATGTGAAGCAAGAGGCTCTGCAAAGAAAACTTTCACTGTAGAGCATTTGACATTTGACTTTTCAACGTTTAAATGTTTAAAGGTGGTGCATATTTCCTAATTTTTAAACGTGTACTGTGCTTGGATTGAAAATCGTGTGGTTAGCCAATCTGTCAAAAATGTACTTGCATACTTCATTATTTTTACCCTCACTGAGGGTATTTTTACTCTCCCTGGCTAGCGCTTCTTTACAATTACTAGCTGCGTTTGACTTCTGGGCAGGTATAAGAGGTCTTATCCGAAGTTTCCTCATTTATAAACTCGTGCGTAATATAATCGAGCTCCTGAAGTGCTGGGGAAGATTGCATGGTGCCCCCGGGATGAGCCGTTGATGCTCAGCCTCAGCACCACACCCACTCCCACGTGGGAGCCAACTTTTCCCAACAATGCAGTAGCTCACACGTAACTCATTGCGATTTTAATTAACGTCAAAATAAATCAGCAAATTTGTGAATTGCCTAGCCTTGGAAATTTGTTTTCTATGCTGCTTAAGCCAGAACTTAAAAACGACAATCCCCCAAATGTAATGAGGTTTCATTTGCTTACGTTCTCTGAGTTTTACATTGCCTTTCTCAGAGGCATTGAGAGCCCCTGTTGGATACAGGATCTGTTTACTTTTTTCAGCTGTTTAGGAAACTCCAGCAGGAATAGCCATCATTTGGCAGATGGTGAGCGAGGCAGATGGGGGAAGTGGCTGGTTAAGCTGTATCATGATGTAGGCCATAAATGCAGAGAGAGAGAGAGTTGTAAAAAGAAAAAAAATGTTGTTTATACTTCCGTTGAGACTTCTACTTTTTAAACCATGTTCTTAAGCACCCCTCATTAGATAAGGTAACCTATTCTTCCATAAGGGAATATTTGAGAATGAAATCGAGTGGCCGTAAGAGCTCACTATAGATGACTTCTTATTAACTAAATAACTATAGAGAATTGCCTTTAATTTTGGGTCTCCTGCTTCAATATTAGACTTATCATTGCAGAAGCTGTTGTAAAGGAGAAGCAGTACTTTCAGCCGAGCGTATGTCTAACGAGGGAACTCTTAGTCTCTTTTTAAAAACGACATTAAGTTATGAAAGAGTTGGTTTTTCTCTTTGCATTTAGAATGCCTTTTGTGTTTTTCACCGTGCATATAAATTTTGTTTTGAAATGGCTAACCCACTTAATGTTTCTGGTTCCAAAAGACAATGATTTTATAGCAGTTTTCTGGGTTTGGCTGAGTTGTAGCTACTTAGTTGTATCTTGTTTTGTTTTGCGGGGTGTGCATGTGTGAGAGGGAGGAAGAGTTGAAAAGACTACCCTCCATGAAGGTAGATGTGATCTTAATCCTGCGGTTTGGAGCACAGGTGACAGGGCCTAGAAGCCTCAGGAGGAAATATTTTAGCTACAGCTCTTGTAGTCCAACATCAGGTTATTGGAAAAGACTCCGAGAGCATCTACCAGTGTTTATGAAATAACGGGATTGCAATGTGAAGCTAGAGATATTCTTTTAAAAAAATAGCCGTTTTGTTTGGTGATCACTGTGTGCAAAGCGTGATGATGTGTGTTGTAGATAGGGGAAAGGAAGAGAGTAGTGGGGGTCTCAGCGTGAGAAAGGGAGTCTGCATAGAAACTTAGGGCAGTTAGGGAATAAAGTGAACAGTGGCTAGAAGAGTGAGGGCTGCAAGCATGTTCTGTGTATTTTAGAGAGGAATTTCATGATGAGGCCATGCTGTGTATGACGTAAGGCCTCCTGCAGCTTAGTGTAAAAACATTTGGAGGTAATGGTCATTTCCCCACCGAAGTGTTTTTTTCTTTTTGTCTCATTTTGTTACTAAAGTTTTAGATTCTCTTCAGCTGGCCCTTCTATTCTATCACTGTTTGGACTTTACCTAATCTTTACCATGTCAATTTAACATGTTTGTTATTGGAAGTCTGAAGCAAATAAAGCATGTTATATGACTTGCAAGCCTATGTTTTTTTTTTTCCTCTCTCTCTAGACACAGGTAATGTACAAGTGGATAGAGCCCAAAATCTGCCGGGAGGATCTCACAGATGCTATTAGGTTGCCCCCTTCTGGAGAGAAGAAGGATTGTCCACCTTGCAACCCTGGATTTTATAACAATGGATCTTCTTCTTGCCATCCCTGCCCTCCTGGAACGTTTTCGGATGGAACAAAGGGTACGTGATATCAGCTGGTTCAAGAGTTGGACCTTGAGTGAAATAAACTTGTTGGACCACATTGACATTGTCCTGAATTGTTTTTATGGAAATTTTTTTTTTTTTTTGCGGTACGCGGGCCTCTCACTGCTGTGGCCTCTCCAGTTGCGGAGCACAGGCTCCGGACGCACAGGCTCAGCGGCCATGGCTCACGGGCCCAGCCGCTCCGTGGCATGTGGGATCTTCCCGGACCGGAGCACGAACCCGTGTCCCCTGCGTCGGCAGGCGGACTCTCAACCATTGCGCCACCAGGGAAGCCCCGGAAAATTTTTAAAACACATAATTTTCTTATCTCACAGACTGAAGAAGAGTTAAGAAATATAAGGGAATCGTGAGACTGCAGTAGCTTATTCAACATAGCATAAGGATAGTTTTTAATGGCATTTTGTGTAACACACAACCTCTTAATGGGTTGATGCTTTGGATATTTATAAGAAAGTTCCACCAGTTTAAGTGATTATGGATAAGCGCTCCTTTTGCAGTGTGTGTGCACACATATATTGATACAAGCATAAAATACTTTTATTTCAACTGGAATAATCACATTTTGTGCTATAATAATAGCAAAAATGGATTATTTTGATCAGATAGCAGTTAAAATAGTTCCTAAGTAGATTGTTTCAAAGTGTACGTTTGGGAAGAATTTAGTACTTACCAAACAATAATAAAGTGGTTACGGAATTTGTTTTAGTTTTACTCGATAAAGATTACAGTGCATTTCTGTGGCCGGTATCTTACTTGAATATAGCTGTGCTGTATACTTAATGTCCAGAGCCTCTGAGAGCATAAAAAGGGCTCGAGAGTTGAATTGACTTGGGTTCAAATCCACTTGCTGCAGGCTACCAATAGTGTGATTTAGCCACTAATTTGAATTCAATTTTCTCATTTGTAAAGTTGCAGACAATAATATCTAGCTCGTCATCACTGAGCAGGTTATATAAAAATGTCTCCTCCAGTACTTTGGTACCAGGAAATGCTTGCTCAATGAACATTTTCTCTCTCTCCCCTTCTTTTACTGTTGTGATAATACCAAGTGTCTTGACTAAATAAAAAAATGATTGTAAGAGACCCTTTTATTTAGTGTCATAGATGTTAATTTAAATTAGGTTTATTTATAAATCTAACTCTTTCCACACCCCCTCAGCTCCCATCATCACTTTTAAGTATAGCCAATATTTTGAATTTCAAGTAACCAGTCCATAATTAAATGGTGTAATAGTCAGTTAAGTTTAGTAACTAGTAGGAAGGGTGGAATATTTCCTTATTTATGATGTAGAGGAAACTGATTCTAAGATCACATGTAAGTGAACTTATTTCAGAATCACCCTTCTTATGGAAGGTAATTTCTGTATGAGCAGTTATTCCCAGAAATGCAAGGAAAAATAATCTTAAAAGATTTTGTGTTCTTTTCCTTTTTCATGTTAATCAAGTATATATGTGCATACTCTATCCAGAATTATTTTTCTTTCTAGACTGCTCTTGAAAAAGTTGTTAATTCTTAAGGGAATTGGTGGTTTACTATCTCTCCTTTCCACTTGCCTCTCTGCTAGTTAAAGTTTAGTAGTGCTTGGAACAGAGGAAGAGGAAGTTATCCGGATGTGATTTAATTGTAATTCTCTGCCCCATTTGTCTCCTGTAGAATGTAGACCATGTCCAGCAGGAACAGAGCCTGCCCTTGGGTTTGAATATAAATGGTGGAATGTCCTTCCTGGCAACATGAAAACCTCCTGCTTCAATGTTGGGAATTCAAAGTGTGACGGAATGAATGGTAAGTTCAGAATCAGCCTTCTCAGTGTATTTTGGTGGTAGAGACTCTTGGACTCAACCTGTGTAAAAACACACTAAATATGGCTATGAGGAACTTCAATCTTAGCATTTGGCTACTTGCCTGTCTTCCCAGACCTCACATAAAAATAGTAAATATGGTGTCATAGCCACATGACTGCCCTCTAAGAATATAAACTATTTTGCATTTTTTTGGAGTCAGTTTTGAAGTAGATGTTGCGGATCACCATTTATGGTTGTTATAAATACCAGAATAGATCACCAAGGGAGGCATTGAAATTTGTGTTGTTTGCCACTTGGATGAGTCATAGTGTATATATAACACCGTATGAAAGCATTTCTGCCTAGATTGGTTTTCTGGCTCAGCACTGAGCCATGAGGAGGGGTTACATCATCTCTAACTCCCCTGGCCTATGAAGTCTGTGATCATGTTTACAAATGTATATGAACCTCACTTACTGAAAACTTGGAAATGTGGCAGAGTTCTATAGGACGGTTGCTGAATTTTATTTGTTCTTATATTTTAAGTGCATGGTGAGCCTACCACTTAGTTACTCTGCAATATTTGTTGGTCAAATGAATGACAATATCTATGTATGTGGGGTTTTTTTTTGTTTTTTTTCTTTGCGGTACGCGAGCCTCTCACTGCTGTGGCCTCTCCCGTTGCGGAGCACAGGCTCCGGACGCGCAGGCTCAGCGGCCATGGCTCACAGGCCCAGCCGCTCCGCGGCATGTGGGATCTTCCCAGACGGGGGCATGAACCCGTGTCCCCTGCATCGGCAGGCCGACTCTCAACCACTGCGACACCAGGGAAGCCCTATGTATGTGTTTTTAAACTTGACACTAGAAATAGGTGTTATAGATACTAGGGTTTTACAGTAAAATGTGCCCTTTACTTTTATAAGCTCATTGGCATTTTTTTTTATCAGTTCACTTTTTCTCAATGCCGTATTTTAGGTCATTGTAAAAAAAAAAAAAACTTTCTAATCACATCTGTTTTAAATCAGCACCTATCTGAAATAAACAGGCTTGGGATTGTAGGAAGTGAGATGTACACATGAGTACTCAGGTTGACAAAACGTAGGTGCTTGAATAATTTTGGTTAAACAGATGCATGAAAAAAAGCCTTTATGCATAATGAACATTATGGAATAGTACTCTTTATCAACTAATAATACTGCTTCTGGGAATTTATCCTAAGGGAGAAGAAAAAAATAACACAGCAGTAATTACCCGACTATAAGGGTTTATGTTCCAAAAAGATCCTTTGGTTGAACTCTAAGTTGAGGAAGTTTAAGACATAGGAAAAATAAGAATGGGAATGTATTGAAAGCATTGATACATTGTGTGTGCGTGTGTGTGTATTCACTTATTAGTGAAGATTATCTGAAACTTTTATTTAGTCTTTTAAAGAAGTTACTTTTAGTCTAACTCTCATGACAATATTTGGTTTAGCCACTTGCTTACTCATTCGCTAGAGGCTGTAATTTAAATTTTTTCTGATTTTCAGAAATGTTCAATTATTAATTTAAAAAGTATACATCTCTGCAATATTTATTTAGTATGTGATATTGAAAGAGCAGACAGTAATGTGAAAAATACAGAGGTAAAAGGTGATGTATATTTTTGTGACTGGTGGTACAGTAACCAACCTCGGGAAAAGCAGTGCTCAAAATAATGGGGGTCAAAGCGAGAGGCCCAGGGCAGCCTGTCTCATGAAGTCGTTACTCCATCATGGAGTTAAAGTGGATGTGCTTTGACCAACTTGACTGTGTGACTTGCAGTACTTTGAGGTTCTTTTGTCTTGTCAATCTGAATTTACCACACTTGTGGAACAGGTATGTAGAAGTACATCTTCATGTACTGGAATTTCGCCCAAGAGGAATTCAGAGTTGTAAACAAATTAGTGTTTATTCATGAAGCTTTCATTGAGCATAACCTATAATACCAAAAATGGAAATAATCTAAATTCCAGCAATATGATAATGTTTACAAAAGTTATGCTGTACTAATTGGATGAAATGTTATGTAATCATTAAAAATGACAGCAGATGGAAAACAATTTGGCAGTGTTTCAAGCATTTTGAATGGTCCCATTCTCCAACTCAATAATTCCACTTCTGGGAATTTATACCAAGGAAACAATGTGGTGTAAAGAAAGAAATTATGGACAAATATGTTAATTTTAGTGTTATTTATGAGAGTCAAAAATATGAGAAAACGAAGTTTTCAACAATGGGGTATGATTAAATAAAATGATGATATAACCATACAACATATTGTTAACTCTTTAACACTAGATATAGAAAGGATTTTTGATGGGGAAGTATTTTTGATATAATGATTATTAGAAAAGTGAGACGATAATGCTAAATGAAAGACAGAAAATACAGTAAATTATAAATAAAACCTAAAGTATATTTTTAAGAAAATTATGCACTAGAAAAAGAGAGAAAAGAAACACACTGAAATGTTCAGTCTGTCACTTGGGAGTGGGAGGTTTCTGAGAAGTCTGAATTACTTCATTTTTTTCATTTAGTTTACACTATTTAATAAATATTCCTCATGTATACACATTGCTTTCAAAATCAGGATAACAGCACAAAATATTTGTTTAAAAATATATTTATTTGACCCAGTAGTTCTTTTACTGGGATTCTTTTCTAGAAAAATACAGAAAAGCTTTACCCCAAATACCTTCATTATAGTGTCACTTCTGCTCACTAAAAGATAAAACAGTCCAAATGGTTATGTTGAATGTATGGTCAATAGGAGGTAAGTCCTGTAGTATGAGTGATTTAGTAAATTATGGGAATTAATTACATCTGTCTACATGATAAGCTATTAATTTATTTATTTAGCATGTTGGTGAAGACTTTATACATAAAAATGCTTATGCAATAATGTTAATTCATAAAACTATGAAACAAAATGTTATCAACAATAAGATCTCAGTTATGTAAAAACATGTATGCATCAAAAAGATAGTGAAAAGAAACACCTCAGAATGTTAACAGTAGTTTTTTCTGAGTGATGAGTTTATAAATAATTTTAGTTTTCATCTTCAAATTTTTCTGTAGCTTTCAAAATTTTATGATAAATATAAATATGATTTCTAAAACAAAAATAAATCTTAAAATAGAAATTGTGGGGCTTCCCTGGTGGCGCAGTGGTTAAGAATCCGCCTGCCAATGCAGGGGACACAGGTTCGAGCCCTGGTCCGGGAAGATCCCACATGCCACGGAGCGACTAAGCCCGTGCGCCACAACTACTGAGCCCGCGCTCTAGGGCCTGTGAGCCACAACTACTGAGCCCACGTGTCACAACTACTGAAGCCCATGCGCCTAGAGCCCGTGCTCCGCAACAAGAGAAGCCACCGCAATGAGAAGCCCGCGCACTGTAATGAAGAGTAGCCCCCGTTTGCTGCAACTAGAGAAAAGCCTGTGCGCAGCAACGAAGATCCATCGCAGCCAAAAATAAATAAATTTATAAAAAAAAATAGAAATTGTGTATAGAAACATGGAGAATGTGGGATTCATTCTGAGGGATAAAGCAAAAGACAAAGGTGCTGCAACAATGTATCACAAACTGGGGGGCTTAAAACAGCAGAAATTTACCCTCTCACTTTCCAGAGACTAGAAATTTGAAAAGCAGGTATGGGCAGGGTTGTGTTCCTTCCGAAGAAAAGCATCTGTAGGAAGACCCTTCCTTGCGTCTCCTAACTTCTAGTAGCTCCAGGCACTCTGTGGCCTGTGGCAGCGTAGCCCGTCTCTGCCTCTGTCTTCACGTGAGCATCTTTTCCCTGTGTCTCTGTGTCTTTACACGGTGCTCTTCCTGTGTGTCTGTGTCTAAATCTCTCTCTTCTCGTAAGGACACCAGTCATACTAAGGCTCACCCTAAGGACCTCATCTTAACTTGATTATATCTGCCAAGACTGTTTCCAAATACGGTCCATTCATGTGTACAGGGGATTAGAACGTCAGTATATGTTTCTTGGGAGGGGATACAGTAAAACCTGCGGCAACAGGCAATGTTCAAACATGAGAAATATTTGTTTCCTCTTGCAAGGTTGTTGGTCCCCTGCAAACCTCCATGCTTATCATCCGTGTTACTCCTTTCTTTTCTTTGGCCTTCTCTGCTATTCCATTGCCCCGCATGCCAGCTGAACACTAGGAAATGATCTTAGAGAAACCTTCGTAAATCCCCCCTTTCTTGGTGTAGAATTCCTCCACGTGGGAATATCCCTCTCCCTGTGACCCCCATCACAAGTTTTCAGTCTCTACGCTTAACTGCCTCTCACATTACTTACACTGCAGTCAAGGGCCTGGTGTCCCACTGGGTCAGACTGTTTTGTGGCTGTTCTACTCTTAGCATTAGGAAGTGATAGCTGCTTATCTCTCTTTTCAACCACATGAACCTTTAGAGAGCAAAACAATTGGCATTTCTCTCTTACTCAGGTAGCTTCGCACATAACCATTATTCGAACTAGCTTGATTTATGTATACTTCACATATCACCTTTCTGTGAACTGCTGATAACATTTCGAAAATTGCCACATCGCCAGTACAGCACTGATATTAATCTCCTTCCCAGTTTCTCTCTTATGCCTGTTCAAGTAGCAGAAGTTGACATTTTCTTTTGGAGGTACAAGTGTCCATGTTAAGCACTGCCATTAGTTAATAACCTTGCTTGATGGTGTGTGAGGGCTGCGTCTCCTTTCCTCATTTCATGGTGGCCATTTCAGCCCGTGGCACGCTGATGGTTTCTCTGCGGAAGACAGACCTCACGTCACCTTTCATGTGCATCTCTATTACCTCATACTATTAACAGTTGTTAGCTATGTCTCTCATAGTCTACTGATTCCATAGTGAGGGTGGACCCAGTCTTGTCTTTCTGTCCCTAAAGTAGGTCATGGTTCGTGGCGTTCAGTAAAAGCCAGTTCAGTGAGTGAATAAGTGAGTGAATGCAGAACAGGGGTTAAATTAGGGAACAACAATACAACAAACTCTAAGAAAGAACTCCAGACCCCGCATCTTCATCGAGTAATTTGAAGTTTCTGTTTCCCATTGGTTACCTGAAGACTAGGGTGTTTTCATCTTAGTATATCGAAATGGATAAAGACCGTCTGTTCTAGTTAAAAAAAAATCATGCCTCATTGAGAAAACTGTTGTTAATTTGACCGTTAAATACCTTTGATGCAAAAGTATGCATTACTTGATTCCTCCTGGAGAATCATATGCAACGTTTTTATCGGTATCTAGGAGTCTACCTCTGCATGCCGTTTGCACCTGCAGTCTAAAATTGGGGATTCTTCTTTTTGTGGCCTTATATAAAAAGATTGTTGGAAATCATTACTGGAATTTTTACTGACAAAGATAACCTTTATCATTTCTAGGTTGGGAGGTGGCTGGAGATCATATCCAGAGTGGGGCTGGAGGTTCCGATAATGATTACCTGATCTTAAACTTGCATATCCCAGGATTTAAGTAAGGAAAACCAATTCTGATTCCCTTCTGTAGGAATCCTCATGCCTGTTTCCCTACAGAAATAGATGAAGTAGGGCTGCCTTTATAAAATATATTAATATTGTGATGTACGTAGCAAATAGCAAGCTGTGTAGGATAATGTATTATATTTAAGAATATCTATAGAAACTATAACTGTTAATTGTATATTAGTTAGATGAAGCCAAAGTTTTTAAAAATACTCTATCCAAATATTACAAAAAACTGTGACTGTTGGATGCTTAATTCAGAGATCTTAGTCTAAGTCATTTGCAGGAGAATCTCTTGGTTTATTTATTTGTTTTTCTCGAAGTTCTGTCTGTAAAGTAGTATGTTACAAATTGTTTAATCCTTTTGGCCCCCCATGTTGAATTGCCCAGCAGGAGTCTTTTTCTTGCTGTAGGCTGGGTGGCAGTATTTACACCAGGAGATCTGAGCATATTACCGTGGTTGTGTAGACTCCGTGCAGCAGTAGACTGCCCAGAGAGGAGAGGAGAGTGTGGCTTTCAGCTTAATGAAAAAAGTCATGTAACTTTTTCCAGATTGTATTCAGAACATGCTGTAAATATCGCAATTTTAATCTGTTAAATAGACCACCGACATCAATGACGGGAGCCATGGGCTCTGAACTGGGAAGAATAACCTTTGTGTTTGAGACCCTCTGTTCAGCCGACTGTATTCTGTACTTCATGGTGGTAAGTGGAAGAGGGGCTCTCAGAGGTGGATTTCTACGCTTAGCGTTCTCTTTGAAGTGTGACCCTATTTGTACAAATTGCGATAAGAATCCCATTTTTCTTCCCATTTTTAGGGTCTTCCAAAAACATTAAAAAGTTATCTAAGGAACTCATTAAACATTGTGTGGTGAAGTCCACAAAGGAAGTGTTCATTCCTTGTGGAGAGAACTGAGTGATGGGGCCTGGGTGACAGACAGAAGCCAGAAAATATTAATCCCATAGGAAAGTCCTTCAAAAAAATATGCCAGCAGCAGAGTGAAAATTCTCCCCTAGGAACCATTCAGCAATTCAAACCATCAGGAGGGAAAAGCATGTATTAATAAGTGAGGGCACAAAACAGTGGAGGTGGAGAGCTTTGGGAAAAATAACACCCTTCCTTGTTAAGTAAATAAATGTAGACAAAGGATTTTGCTATGTACATGTCATAATTTTGCCCATTTTTTCCTAGATGTCCTATAAATCTCAACTAATAGCTTGAGAAAAAGTGGTAACACAAAATTTACTTAAGACCCCAGGGAGGTATTAGAAGGTTGTTGGCTAAGACTTTAATGTTATAATTAAGTAGTGACTTCATAGACATGAGTTGTTTTTGCTTTTTTCCAACAATCCTTTAGTAGCTAGTTAACAGTCCATTAACAGTGTCCTCCATGATATACAAGATATATGGAGATTTAAATATTTGTTCATGATTACTAATAGCTTAAATGAAGGCAGACTATTTCGTTCTGGAAAAAAAAAGGACTTTGTGGTAGTCAGAGAAGATGAAGAATCTTCAACACGCCTATCTATGACACCACAAATAACCGAGAAGTCTTCAGTTCTCTTAGCTCTCCCTCCTTATTTCTTCAGTGTATTAGTTCCTCTTCATACTGAGTGCCATTACTGACAATTCAGACTCCCATTATCTCTCAGCAATAGTCTCTATCTATTCCTCTCATCCCCATCCTCTCATAAATGCTGTTGTCAAACTTACCTTTATAAACATAAAAACAATAGTAGAGGCAGCCACAACAAATCTACCCCCTCACCCTTAGTGGCTTTTTATTGCCTGTGGCAGCGGTTCTCAAAATGTGGTTCCTGGACCAGCATCATCTGGGAACTTGTTAGAAATGCACATTTCTGAACCCCTTCCTAGTCTTTTTTTCTTTTCTTTCTTTTTTTTTTTTTTTTGCGGTACGTGGGCCTCTCAGTGCTGTGGCCTCTCCTCTTGCGGAGCACAGGCTCCAGACTCACAGGCTCAGCAGCTATGGCTCACAGGCCCAGCCGCTCCGCGGCATGTGGGATCTTCCCGGACCAGGGCATGAACCCGTGTCCCCTGCATCGGCAGGCGGACTCTCAACCACTGCGCCATCAGGGAAGCACCCCCTTCCTAGTCTTAATGAGACACTCTGGTGATAGGGCCCAGCATTCTGTATTTTAGCAAGCCTTGAGGTTGGTTCTGAAGTGCAGTAAAGTTTGAGAACCAATAGCCTATGAATACACTTAAAATTCCTCAGCATGGCATCTGTATGGCTTTTGTACTCTTTGCTCAGCCTCTGTTACCAAACTGCTGTTACTACTCACCCCTCTTTAGACACCCTGAATTTGTTAGCGGAACACTCTGTACTTTTTCACTTCTCATGCCTTGGCACACTCTAAGCTAGAATGACTTTCTTCATTTTGCTGTTTTGTCTGGTGAACTCCCGTTCATACTTCGAGGGCAGCTCAAACCTCACCTTTTCTGGGAAGCTTTCTCTTTATTCCTTTAAGTAAAGTTAACCACTCTCTCCAGTGTGCTCCTAAAGCCCTTTGAGAAAACCCTACTTTAATTATGTGAATGTATTCATATATTTGTCTCTCTCTGTTGCTCTAGCATTCCTGAGGGTAGGGATCATAGATATTTATTTTGGTAAATCAGTCTTAAGAGGTTTTTGCTCATAGCTGGATCCGTTAGTTTTCTTTACTCTGTGATTTGATTTCTGCACAGCAATTTTTGAGATATCAGCACCTAAATAACACAACAAAATGCTTTCAAAATCATGTAGTGTTTTACAAAGGTAAGGTGGTATTATTTGCAGTAATGCAGTGTGTTCCATTTATTATGGGAATAAACATCCAGAAAGTGTTCAGCAAAGCACTGTCTGTATATTATGAGCTCCTTTTAGGAAGCGGCATGTGTGATTATTGGGTTGTTTGGTAATGTGGGGAATTCTGTGACGTATGACAGGCATACTCTGTTGTTCCTGCTTGTGGTGTGAACTCAAGACGCATGTCTTTATAGCATATCTGATTACTTTATAACATGCTTGCCGTCAGCGTTTATATCATAGAAAGAAAGAGACATGTCTTGAGCCAGGCCACTGTATTATCAGCATTTCGGATAACTAACAAAAACCTATCCAGATTCCTAAGTCATCTATTAGGGTTTCTGCAGGGAAGACTAATTAGAAAATTCAGAGTTAGTCTTGGTTTTTCATTTCAAATAAATTAGATGTGTATTACATTATTTGCTTTACTTATTGCATTTGCTTTCTGACCGTGTTAATGACATAATATTGGTGGAATGTCACACATTTATATAATATTCTAAATATTGAATTTAGCTAAGGAAATCAGAAATAAGATGTTACACAAATTAATCTTTTTGGAATTCAAGTATAAGCAAAAGAAGATTACATGAACATAAAATAACATTCTAGTTAATCTGCACTGGAAATTGCAAGTATAATTCAGGGAGAATTTAGAATTCCTGTGTAAAAGCCGCCTATCAGAATCCCTCAAGGGAAAAGATAAAAGATGGAAAGAAAGCCTTGTCGTTTTATGAGGATCCTAGAAGTTTACTGTCAGAAGTTGGAGGAATTATGTTTCCCTTTCTGCATATATTTCCTAAGCTGGAGTCATACACATACACACACACCACCCCTCCCTCCAACAGAAAAATTCCTTAAACATAACTATGATTTGAGACCTCTTTCACGTTATATTGATGACGTGGTTGATACATTGTAATTACTCAGCTAGTAAGTGCTTGTGTAGACTTGAAGGGAAGTTTTTGAGGGTTTTAGGGTTACATGCTCTGCAGATAAATATTCATGAACGCTGTAGGGTTTACTGTAAATACAAACATATGATTGTAATGTATATACATGTATATTAATACTGAGTTGGTGGTTTTTTGTATGTATTTTTTTCTACTATATTTTAGGATATTAATAGAAAAAGTACCAACGTGGTCGAATCATGGGGTGGAACCAAAGAAAAACAAGCTTACACCCATGTCATCTTCAAGAATGCCACATTTACATTTACATGGGCATTTCAGAGGACCAATCAGGGTCAAGATGTAAGTTCCAAGCACTTAAAAGAAAATAAAAGCTACAAAGATGATTCTGCCTGTGGAGATTTGTACAAAGTGGTTCCTCACATCTCCTGGAGGAAAAGGCTTAGCTTTTTCCTGATGTAGAATCAATCATTTGGTTACGGAGCAGATTGGTATAAAAATGGTATTTTTGGGGGGTTTCTGTTTTGAGAGCAAGAAAAAATATGAAATGGAATAACACAATGTATCTTTGAATTGTTCTATACTTTGAACAAATATAGTTGGTAAAAGCTTAAGAGAAAGAAAATCTTATTTTGTAGTTATTTAAAAACTTACTTTTAAAGCTTTCTGAGACTTCGGGAAGGTGGTGACTTTCTTCCCCTTCGTCTGAAAGATCTGGCATTTGTCCAGGAGGCATTAGCTGATGTTGGTTTATGACTTCATACAGGAATGACTGCTTCCTTTTATAGCTTGGCGAGTGTGTATGTGCACACTGTCGGGTTAACACACAGAACTATTCTATTTTACTTTCCATAGTAGAATAGACCTTAATCCTCCCCTAAATATTTTCTATTATATGCTTCAATTACATGTTATTGTGGATCTCCATTGCTGTGGCATTTCCAGGGTGAGAACAAGGTAAATCACGGTTTAAGACGCTGCCTTAACATTGTGGTGGCAAATGTAGAGCATTTTCTCTTTTCTCTTCAGGTCTTCACTGGGGAACCCATTCCCCAGGTTTCACTTGACTCCAGTTGCTCTTTTATGAGTGCTCGGATTCCCACCTTGTGGGGTGTGAACATGCTGTGCAAGGCTTCCTTGCCTCCCTTGAGTCTTTGCCCCAGACAGAAAGCATTAAGAAGCGGTGCTCTACTGACACAGTGGTGCTCACTGCTTGATGAAAACTAGACCTTAATTGACTCAGTGTCACAAGCAAGAAAAGTACAGTAAGACCCAGGTTTTTACTCTCTGTTATGCATCCAGTAGAAATCAGAGTATGTTGGTTAAGGAAAGTGCTAGAGAGGGAGGAAAAAAGCCCAAAGAAGTGATGTGATTGCACCACTATCACACAGTTAGTGTTTGAGTGAGGAGTTTTTAATCCCTGGTCCAAGTCTTTTCAACATTGCCACAGTGCAAAGAACCTATTGTATCATGACATTTAGGCTTATGTCTGAATAAACAGTGATGGGAGCTAAGGTTGCTCTTTTGTTAAATCATATTGGTTTTACCAGACATCAAGTCTATACATATGCCTGAATTTGTACCCATTATGACATAATTTCATGGCCAAATTCCTGGAACTCCATTACTGTGGAAATGAGTTTCTAGTGTTAAGATTTAATATATTTTTAAAAAGTACCAAAAAGGAATACTATTAATCCACTGGCTGGGACACTTTGCTTAGTTATTTTGGTGATACGAACATAAAACAATCTGGTTGTACAACTAAGCGCCAAGGCAGAAGTCATTACTTTCTGCTCTCTTTTTAGAATAGACGGTTCATCAATGACATGGTGAAGATTTATTCTATCACTGCCGCTAATGCAGTTGATGGGGTGGCGTCCTCGTGCCGTGCCTGTGCCCTCGGTTCTGAACAGTTGGGCTCATCGTGTGTCCCCTGCCCCCCAGGCCACTACATTGAGAAAGAAACCAACCAGTGCAAGGAGTGTCCACCTGACACCTACCTGTCCATACATCAGGTCTATGGCAAGGAGGCTTGTATTCTATGTGGGCCTGGGAGTAGAAGCACTCAGGTAAGTGGGTCCGTATTTCACTTATCCCCGGGAAAGCATATTTTAATAGACAAACCCAAAGGTTCCTCTTAATGTTTCTCCAGGAACTATGAAGTTGCTAGTTTTATTTATGAATGGCTTTTTCATTCCCTTTCTTATTTTACCTCATCTTACATCTGTTGAGCACTTAATATGTGCCATGAAAGGGCTAATTACCGGGGGCATAAAATATTAAGAAGAGGATCCAAAAAAGAATGCTTTCCAAAAATATTAAAACTGATTTCTTGTGTATTCCATTAAGGTAGAGCAAGTAAGGTGCCTCACTATATGTAGGCTGTAGGCGTATGTGGAGAACAGCAAGAATGTCTCATAACATTTTAAGGGTAAAGATGGATGCTGTATTCTGAGTGAAGGAAAAAATAGTTGAATGTCTGTTGAAACTGGCATAACAGGACATCTTGGCTATTTATTAAAATACCTTTCTGTAAGAAACTAATCTTAGGATAACTTTACTCCGTTAAAAAATGCGAACACTTCTGAACTTTGCGTAGAGAAATCTAGAGTTTAGACATTTTCTATATTCGTGTGGTGAAATATACCATAACTAAGACAAGATTACTGAAATAGTTTTTAAACCTAGAACTTTCTGGAAACACCTTGTTTTCATAGCAGCTGATGCTTTCTTTCCTGCCGTATTGTTTCCGCTTTGTTTTGTTTGGATTTTTACATTTCTTAATCTTTAATCAAAGGACCACTCAGTTTGCTACAGTGACTGCTTTTTCTACTATGAAAAAGAAAATCAGAGTTTGCACTATGACTTCAGCAACCTCAGCAGTGTGGGCTCCTTAATGAATGGTCCCAGCTTTACCTCCAAAGGAACAAAATACTTCCATTTCTTCAATATCAGTCTATGTGGGCATGAGGTGAGTTCTGGCTGGCAGGGTGAGACGGAGCTATGTTTCAGCTCTGACTGAGGTATTTTCTGTGTTGATGGACCAATAAAATCTCTATGGAAGCTAACAACCAAATGTTAGAAACTGAGCTGTGACAGCTTAAATCCTCTGTTGCTTCCTAGCACGTTGGCAGTTTTCTCCACCAGGGGCAACCTTGTCTGGTTCTCACTCCATCAAAGCACTTTATCCAGTCAGTTGAACCCCCAAAGCTTGGAGCAACGGAGCAAGGGCTTTGAGGATCTTTCATTTTTGTAAAAGTGGGTCAGGCTTGTCAATCCCACCTATTTCTTAGGCAGGAAGTTAAGGTTTGAGAAAGTTTGACTGTTGCTTATATGGTCAAGTTTGCGTTTTAAAAAGAAGGGACTTTCCAGAGGAAGTTTGTCCAAAAATAAAAAGGACGCAAGCAGGGCACAAGTGCCAGTTGATAAGGTAGCCTCTGCTAATAAATAATGGGATTTAATTTTCTTTGGCAAGAAGCAGAACGTGAATGGATACTGGTAATGGGAGAGTTACAGGACTGCGTGCCCAATATTTTTGTGGGCATAGAAGGTCGGGGTTGAGGTGTATGTGTGTGTATTTCCCGTTAGCAAAGGTGAAAATATACTAAGGCCTTTCCTCCGTGTCTCTTTCCGTTTTAACTCCTATGTCTCTAATGGTCTCCGTTATGAAATGCTGTGCCAAAGGTTGTGCAAGGGAAATAAAAAGACGTCTCATGGCTACAGAAGTTCTCAAACGAAAAGATCTATACATTTTACATGGTATGACATTTGTCCTGTCCTGATTTTACATGGGGTGATCCAGCACACTCACCCAATTGATCAGTCACTCGGTTCACTCAATTTAAAAAAAAAAAAATTAAATGCCTGTTGGGTTAAATGCTGTGTAAAGCAGTGAATAAGATTAATTCCACTGTATATCACACTTCTTCTCAGTCTCATTCCTGTGTTACCACTGTCTTTGCTTTCCTCTTCTCTCTTCTGTCTTCCTTCTCCTTTTTTCCTCTTTATTCGCATTCCTTTCCTCTTCCTGTTGTTTCCCTCTTCTTTTCCTCAGTAGAGTCTCTCTGCTCTTTTTCCTTGTTCTTCTCTTATGACGTCAAGAGTTTAATTTAAGCTTATTAACAATATGTTGCACCTGTAATGCGGTGAGCCGGCCTGGTGGAGGGAGAACATTTTATAGGTTAGGATTGCTCGCTGCATTAAGGAAGAGAAATCTTTGTTCTTTTCTTTGTGCCCGTCTGTGCACACTCTACATCTGAGACCAATAAAACAGTGTTTCTGTTTTTCGTTATATATTTCTTCATAGAAATTGTAGAGTAAGGTATAGTCCTTTGCAGTGGGACTGTAGTATATTTAGACATACCATATTAAAAAAAAATAAGAGTCAAACCATTTTATAAGTTATATCTTCTCACTACCCTCCAAATGATTAAAAAAGTAAGCTCCTGGGCTTCCCTGGTGGCGCAGTGACTGAGAGTCCGCCTGCCAATGCAGGGTACACGGGTTCGTGCCCCAGTCCGGGAGGATCCCACATGCCGCGGAGCGGCTGGGCCCGTGAGCCATGGCCGCTGAGCCTGTGCGTCTGGAGCGTGTGCTCCGCAACGGGAGAGGTCACAGCAGTGAGAGACCAGCGTACCGCAAAAAAAAAAAAAAAAAAAAGTAAGTTCCTGTATACTCTTCAACATACTGTGTAGTTGAGCAGATCCACATCATTGAGTCTAAGAGTAGGTGAATAAAGACACTTCTAGTGACCAGCTGTTCAGTTGTTGTCCTAGGTTTTTACGTTTTCTTTTTCAGCTTTGACATTACTTTTCTGCCACACACAGGCCTATACAGGAGAAGGAAGAGCAAGTCCTTTTTCTTGGCATTAAAACCTTCACCAGCAGTTTTCTGGTTCCTTTATGCGCATTGTTGTCCTAAGAATTGAAGATTTCACAGATGACTTATATTTCCTTAAGTCAGATGGCTTTCATCCAGCACAAATGATGCTTGAAGTTGGGGCAGCAGTGCAGCCTTGAATTACTGTATTCATTATGACGTCAGTGACTCTCAAGCCTGGTTGAACATTGGAATTGTCTCAAGAGCTTTTAAAAAGTACTGGTGCCTGGGCCCACACCCGATCAGTTAAACCAGAATTGTGGTGAGGAGAGAGCCAATGCTCTGCTAGAATCACTAGCTAGCTGAGATCCAGTTTAGAGACTGACCTTCAGTGAAACCTCTTTATGACTTTATTTTCCTAGGGGAAGAAGTTGGCTCTCTGCACCAACAATATAACCGACTTCACAGTAAAGGAAGTGGTGGCAGGGCCAGATGATTATACGAACCTGGTAGGAGCATTTGTATGTCAGTCAACTATTATTCCTTCTGAAAGTAAGGGCTTCCGAGCAGCCTTATCATCACAGTCCATCATTCTGGCAGATGTATTCTTAGGTAAGTTTAATTTGGTTCGTATATGCATGCATGCATTTGCTCTAAAATTATGGTACTGCTAACTTGTCATTGCACTGGTGCTTACCATCGATGATTAAAACCTACAGGTAATTCTAAACCATCACTTTATAACATGGTTAAAAAGCCCCTGCAAGTGAGATCTTTTGATCATTCTCAGGGAATACAAGAAGCTTCTGCATTTATGTATTTACTTGTGTGGTATGTTGTTTTCTGAGAGTCTGTGCCTTTCATCAGATTCTCTAAGCAAAATAATGATAAACTCCCAAAACTGTGAACAAAAGAAGAGTAAACAAACACAGTATAAACCTGAATCATAGTATCTGCCACCAGTTCTCATCATCTCTTCTCACACCAGAAGTAATCTGGTGACAAACAGCAAGAGTGAATGTGCTGAGTTTTATTCCCCATCTGTCCCTCCTGTCTTTCCGGTCTAGAAAGTTTAGGGAAGCTTTAAGAATAATTCAGGTCCCTAATTAGTAATTCCTAAGGATCAAGTTCATTAAAATATCTGGGGTAGGGATTAGGGATCTAAGAAGGCATATGATAATGTAACAAGCTTCTTAGATGATTCTAGTCTGCAGCCAGATTTGAGAACCATCGTGAGAGACCCCAGGGGAATCTAGCTATAATTTTCAGCACCGAGGACAGATACTGAGTTTGTGTTCAGCATCAGAACTCTGCTAGAACAAAGGTTGCTGTAATTGCTTGCGTTTTGGCTCTGCTATCATTTTGCCTGGGGTGGATGGGTGGGGAATGCCTTACTCCTAGATTAAACAAATTTTGGAGTTTTTTTCTGGAAATTATTAGGGCACGAAAAATTCTGTTTTGTCACTTGTGTCTGTAATGAATGTGAATGAATGAAAAGGTGCATTAGCAAAGTAGCCCAGCTCGTTTGACACAACTCACAAGAGGCTGAGAATGATAATAGTAGATTGTTGAAATGTTCGAACTAGAAGGGACGGTGGAGATCATCTAAATTATTGCATGCATTTTACAAATTCAAGACATAAGAATCAGGGAAGTAAAGCGACTTAAGCAAAATTGCAAAACTAGGGAGTAGAATCTTTTATTTTCTGTTCTGGAAACTTTGTAACGTTTATGGTTCTTACCAAGAATGCATTAATTTAAGAGGATATTTCTGGTAAAATGACAGCATCAAAGTAAAGCTATTTTCTATTTAGATATACAGAGACTAAATAAGCCTAATTTTCCCATATTGCTTAATAGTTTCTTTTTTTATTCTTGTCTAGGAGTGACTGTTGAAACCACATTGCAAAATATTAATATAAAAGAAGATATGTTCCCAGTTTCACCAAGCCAAACGCCAGATGTGCATTTCTTTTATAAGTGAGTGAACATGCTGCTTCTCTTGACTGTTTCCTTAGTCATAGGACATCACTTCAGGGTGCCTAGCATGGCAGCTTATACCTAATAGATAGTCAGTAATTGGTTCGTAAGTGAAAGACTTAGTAAAAAAAATAGGAAACGGGGAATATGTAGAAAGCATTATGTCATTTTTCTCATATATATAATCTTCTAAATTAGGCAATCAAGAGACTCTACTTCATTGTCTAGGCAGTAATTGTAATTCACACATCAAAACATCAGCCTAAGTCGCTATGACCTCTAATCTCTTAAAAAATTCTTTTGCTTCTAATTTTGATTATAATTACAATAGCTTTAAATCCTTTGATGATAGCGTATGACTTTACCTGGGGAGCAGTCAGCTTTTCATAGGCAGTGCCAGTAAATGAACTCAATATGTATTAAAATTCTAAATTAGCGAACTTTGATACATTTTTTCGTTTATTCATAGAGCATAGGAGCAGTTACACACAGGTTATTTTTGTCTTTGAAATGTGTGTCATATATGTTTTGTGAAATAGCATTTCTCTTCCAATAGGTCTTCTACAACTACAACCTCTTGTGTTAAAGGCCGATCAACTGCTGTGAAAATGAGGTGTAATCCTGCTAAACCGGGAGCTGGAACCATTTCAGTACCCAGGTAGTCTTATTTCTACATGATTCTTCCATATTTGTATTTATTAGGAAGAAAAACTCTCCAGAATCTTACTATTTTAAAGCACGTTCTCTATGGATATAAAGCAGAAAGGGAACAAAGAATCTGTAGATTTTTGTTGTACAGACGTGCTGGGTGCCTGTAGAGAGGTATAGGCCCTTGCCAATCTCAGCACTCCCCAGTCTCCTCAATGACATATTCTCGTCTGGTTTGCCTGAGTGTCTAATTGTCTTGGAAATTATTTAAGTAATATATAACTATATTGTTTGTATCCTTGGATTGAGTCTTAACTATCTAGCCTCTACTTTCTTGAGAGCTGGATTAGGAACTTCCCTGGATTACAGTTCTTCCCCAGCAAGGGACCATCTGGGTGATCTAGAATCTAGATTTTAGATTAAGCAGTCTAACCTGTGCGCCATAGTTTCTTTCTCTATAAGGGGATGAGGGTCAGGTTAGATGCATTTCCAACTCTTCAGTTTTCTGATCACTGGTGGCGAAATCACCAAGGTAGAGTCTGAGCTTTACAATACGTAACACGGTTCATTTAACTGATTGGCATAGAGGCAACAGCTGTCCACAGTCTAGATCTGATTAATACAGCCACTTTGGGTGGGACCAGTAGGAGAAAAGAAGCAGTTTCATGGACTCAAAACTGTAAACTTAAAGACTGTTTTCATGGCCTGAGTGAAGCTTAAATGTCTCCTGATTTTTATTTTTTATGGTTATTCATTGTTTAGTATGTAGATTATTTCTAATCTTTTTAGGGTTAAGGTACCTTTGGATTATAATTTGATTTGCACATTTTTCTCCATCAGGCTAGCAAAAAGTTATCTTTAAAAAAATGATTGACTTAACTTTGTTTTTGATAGTTTCACCGTAACCTTTTGTGAGATTTTAAGCTATCCTGCGTATGTTACATCAGGATTGGAAATCAGTGGTCTAAGCATTGCTCCAGTTCCTTGGGCATCTTAAAAATAATTACAGTGATAACATAGTATTTTGGGCTCATTTCTATGAATAAAGGCACACTAGCATTCACCTCTTACCAACACTGTTACTCTGGTTCTCGTAGATGTATGTATTAATTTTTCTCCTCGCCTTTTCAAGGTGAGAGAAGAATGTGATGAGCGCAATACATAATAAAAGGTAATGGACATCAGTGAAAGAAACAGAGGGAGCCTGGTGCTCAAGGGCATCGTGTGGTGGAGGATCCCTGTGCCAGTGTTCACGCTGGAGTTGAGGCAGCAAGCACACTTTCTTTATGAGAAGGTGTATCCAGAGATTCTTTCACTATCCTCTGATATCCCACCATATGACTTCAAGTTCAGAGGTTTGTTTTATTTACTATAGCACTTCTGAGGTCCTTTCTCGGACCTAGCAACTCACTTCTCTGGAGTCCACCTGGGTGACTTCTGAAGCCTCCTCCAGGAGCCTCTATGACTTAAGCAGATAATGTTACTGAAGACTAACTCTGTCCTTTAGAAAATGTATCACTCTAACTCTCCCAAGGTGGATTCTGATGTTTTAACGTAATAAGAAAGTAATAGTCTCATGATGTTAAATGATGGCATCTAGAAACTAATTTTTTTCCCTGTGAGGAGAGGAAAAGTTAAGTTCCTCCCTTGACCTCAGGCAGTGTTTTCTACTTGACTGTCTTTGCAAGGGTTTCCCAAGATCATATGCAGCAGAATACCTTGGGGTGTCTATCTTTTTTTTTAATTTTACAATTTATTCTTATTTATTTATTTATTTAAAGCAATCGATCATTTTAATACTTTAGCTCACATTTTTTTTGTTCAAACAGAAAGTCACAAAAATTATAATCATCCCATCAGTTCGCTCAGCCCCATGTAATTAATTGTTTTTCGTCTTGATCTTTTGTTAGCACTTTTATGAATTTATCAGTTTTTCCATTGGAGTTCTGAAAATGCTTGCTCATTCAGTTCAGCAGTATTGTCAGTTACCAGAAACCTGTACTTGTCAGAGTCTTTTCCTTGAATTCCTTGAAGATGAAACCCTTTTATAGGAACATTTTTGCAAAAGCATCAGAGTGGGGTGTCTATTTTAAAACTGATTTCTAGGCCTTCCCTGAAACCTAAAGAATTTCCGAGTGTTTGGAACAGGAATATTTATAAAAACACAAGACAATTCTGATACATATTAAAATTTGAGAACCATTGGTCTTCACCCCCATTTTGGAGATTTGACTTTTTTGTTTTCTGACATAGATTCTCACATGTTGTTTTGCATTTTAGTTTTCTGAAAAACTAAATTAAAAGGTCGTGGTCTACAGGGTGGATGCCTTCACCCATATTTTGATGAAGCTCTGTTTATAATTATGACACACACTGAAGTCTGAGGACCACGTCTCTAGGGAATGCTTTTAACCCCACAACCGAAATGTGCTGGCCTTTCGTTCTTTCTTTTTTTTTTCAAACATCTTTATTGGAGTATAATTGCTTTACAGTGGTGTGTTAGTTTCTGCTTTATAACAGAGTGAATCAGCTATACATATACATATGTCCCCATATCTCCTCCCTCTTGCGTCTCCCTACCACCCTCCCTATCCCACCCCTCTAGGTGGTCACAAAGCACCGAGCTGATCTCCCTGTGCTATGCGGCTGCTTCCCACTAGCTAGCTATTTTACATTTGGTAGTGTATATATGTCCATGCCTCTCTCTCACTTTTTTCATTCTTTCTTGAATCGATTTCCATCAGGGCACAAGGGGGAGCTCTGGGACCAGGATCAGAACATGAGAAACAGCAGCTTGTCCGGAAATAATTAGAATTTTTTTTTTTTTCTTTAAGCTGTAGGGCTGAATAAAGATTTCCTACTAACAGAAATGTTAACAGAGCCAAATTTACTTAGGTTACTTTTGAAGAGGACTTAATTTGCATTTTTCTTATCTGAGCTTTAAGTTCTCCAGGAGAGAAAGAAAGGTGCTAAGCAGGCACTTGCCTTGCAGACGTCTCATATGCTGACCAGGAAGTCACTATAGGGAGTCCTTGGCAGTTGGGAAGGGATGCCATCCCCTGGAATTCTCCCTTGGTCAAGAATCTTGGCAAACCAGGCAAAGGCGACTTTGGCAGTAGTACTGTTGGCCGGGGCTCTGTGTCTTGGTGACCAGGGAAAATATCAATGAGAATGTCTTTACAGAAAGTGAAAGGGGCAGGAGAAAAGGGGAACTGTGTTCTCCGTGCATCTCACATGCAGTGCAGAAGGAGCGGCAAATATTCTGGACCGCCTACTAAACAGCAGTTGGAAACAACAGCCTGTCTGTTTGGTCTGGCAAATGCAGTTGGTTTCTAATTCCACAGAGTATCTGGAGGGTGTGAGACGTTTTCAATTAAACTTAACAGCATGATGTCTGTGGCAGATGAAATCAGAGTCGGAGTGGACTTTTGAGATTATCTACTGCAGTTTGTACTTTGGCCAAAGAATAAATTGTGAACACGATCGACCACTAATATCCATAAATAAATGCCTCTCCAGCTTCTGCCTGAAAGGCTTTCCAAACCCCTAATCGTGATCCTGCATGGTTAGAGGAATCCAGGATTCTCCTTCCATTAGGAAAAATTTAGACCTAAGCACGTGTCCAAAGTGCTCTTTCAAAAGCATGAGAAATTGCTGTTAGTTTTAACAGCAAAGTTTTATAAAGGTTTGAAAAAGTTTTTAAAAAGCCTTATTCGAAAACAGGTAGAGGGAACCATGTTTACTCTGGTAATGGGGATGTCATAGCCCATTAGAGATCCTTCAATCAAACCCATTTACTTGTTACAGTAGGAAACACCGAGGACCCATAGCTATAGAGTGGCGCAGTCAAGATGGAATGATTTCTTGACTGTGTCTGTTGTTCTTTTCATGCCATCGTGCTTTCATCTTGTCATTTCCCCCTCTCCCATATAGACAGAGATTTGCAAAGAAGCACATTTAACAGAGGCAAGTAGCACATTTATCCGGGGGACAGCTCAACTGATCTGCCAGTGATTGGTACCTTCTTTTTAATGACTCATCTTTCCTCAAACAGGATCGTCTTTATTAATGTTCTGAGTTAGAGGAAAATCTTCCTCCTCTCTTTCTTACAACTTAGGACCGTATTTAATTGCTTGGGTAGTTGATAAATAAATGCAAAATCGTTTTGTGAAAGCCTCCTTCAAAATCCAAATTCATTTTCATTATACGTGTAGTTTCCGAGGAGGTTGTCTCTCACAAAAGGGGTGCTTCACACTTCTGTCCTGATAGTGTTCAGAGGTCGAGCACACCAGGGGTTTCTTCACAGGCTCTGATTTAGAGTCTCTCTATCAAAGTCGCTGGATCTATTGGATGCTAGTGTTTTTGTTGGTATTTGGGGAAGGACTGTTAAAGCCAAAACAGCTGTCTATTCATTTTAAGTTATTAAAAGCCAGAGGATAGGGCTTCCCTGGTGGCGCAGTGGTTGAGAGTCCGCCCGCTGATGCAGGGGACACGGGTTTGTGCCCCTGTCCGGGAAGATCCCACATGCCGCGGAGCGGCTGGGCCCGTGAGCCGTGGCCGCTGAGCCTGCGCTTCCGGAGCCTGTGCTCCGCAACGGGAGAGGCCACAATGGTGAGAGGCCTGCGTACCGCAAAAAAACAAAAACAAAACAAAACAAAAAAACCCATCTACATATGGGGCAGTTCTCACCTAAAACAAACTGGAGACTGGCAGGAGGGGTCATCTATGACCAGGACTGTAAAGAAAGATTCACATGGAGTCGAGTAGGAAGGGAAGAGAAGCGATCAGGTCGGGACCTGTGCCCCTAGGAGGGGATACAGAAGAGGAGGGAGACATCACAGGCTTGGAGATCCTTCCTGAGGAGTGAGCCATTTGAGCCACATAGTGAACACCCCGGCCCTGGGACCTGACACAGCCAAGGAAACCATCAGCAAAATGAAAAGGTAGCCTGCTAACTGGGAGAAAATATTTGCAAGTGATATGCCTGATAAGGGGTTAACCCCCCAAATATATGAACAGCTCATATAACTCAATATAAAAAAAAAAAACTAATTTAAAACTTGACAGAAGACCTGTATAGACATTTTTTTCCAAAGAAGTCATACAGATGGCCAACAGGCACAGGGAAAATGCCCAACATGGCTAACTATTTGAGAAATGCAAATCAAAACTACAATGAGATATCACCTCACACCAGTCAGAGTGGCCATCATTAACAAAATCACGAATAAATGTTGGCAAGAATGGAGAAGAGGAAACCCTGGTATGCTGTTGGTGGGAATGTAAATGGATGCAGCCACTGTGGAGAACATTATGGAGGTTCTTCAAGAAACTAAGAATAGAATTACCATATGATCCAGCAGTTCCACTCCTGGATATATATCCGAAGAAAATAAAAATACTAATTCAAAAAGATACCTACACCCTAATGTTTTATGGCAGTATTCTTTACAGTAGCCAAGTATGCTATCCAACCTAAATATCCATCGACAAATGAATGGATAAAGAATTTTCATTTTGAAAATATTTAAAAATGGACTGTGATGGTTGCACATATTGTGAATATATTAAAATCCATTGAATTGTACACTTTTATATTGTGAATTGTATGCTATTTAAACTATATCTCAATAAAACTGTTTTAAAAAATTTTAAAAAATAAGGGACTAGGTAGTGTCAGTAAATATAATTTGTCCATGTCTTCATCAGATGCCGGCTTTTGCGAGTTAACCAAGGGTAGAACCTGTAGCAAAGGAGATTTTTGCAGGAGACTGGTAAAATTTTATAGATCTAAGACTTCTAGGTCAAAATATCTTGTGTTCAAACTCTGTCATAAGTGATTGATGCTCTTCAGCCTTAGGGCAAACAAAATTAGAGCAAGGTGCAATGGTGTCTTATGGACCCTACACAAGAAGGGTTTCTGCCAATGACAAGGCATCCTTGGCAGAGAAAGGCTGAGCTTCCTGAGATTCCAAAGCCAAAAGGAGTCACCAGGAGGTCAGAGAGCATTGCCTGTGCCAGAGGATGCCAGACTGTACAAACTTTGTCTCGTTTCTTTGAACGTGTACTCATTGGTTTCTGTGGTGGTCACGTAGAGCAAAAGTTATGTAGAAGCACAAATTGGCGACACCTGTAAAAAGCTGGTTGGGAGGAAAAGATGGTGGTGACACAGGTCAGCAAGGGGAATGGTATTTCACATATCTGGCAATAAAAGATTTATCTATCTTACTACTTTTTTTCTTTTATCTTTTTTTCTATTTTCGTTTATATATGTAAGCACTATTGAAATGATTACTGCTTCATACTTTCTTGTTACTTCCCAGGGAAGGCCTGATTCAAACAGTGACAATTAGGTTTATAACAAAGAGTCAAATTTGGATATTCCACATTTTAAATGATTGATTGAGTTAAAAGAATTAAAGAATTGATTCTAAACAAAACTGCTTTTAACCTAAGAGTTTCTTTTAAAAAGTGAAGTCTGCCAAGGAAAGGCACTGAATCATTGTAGTATTTTGACATCTAATGGCAGCTTTATAAATTATATCAACATCTTGATTTTTGTTTGTTTGTTTCTTTGGCTCTACCAGTTCTTTAGAAAGTGATGTGCATTGTTAATGGTCTTTTATATTTTGCAGCGCTTTAAACTTTACCAAATTGTTCTCTCATTTTATCCTTTATAACCACCCTATGAATGCAGTATAGCAGACATTCTGCTTTTGACAAATTATAAAAGTGATACGGTGGGGAGGGAGGTTGAATCACTTACGGAAAAACACAGAATCATTTGAAAGTCCAGTTAGAATCGTAACCCAAGTCTTCTCTGTAGAGCTTTTTGCCAGTTTGATTAATTTTCTCCTTTTTTTCATTGGTTGAGTTCTTTTTTCTCAACCTTTAGCATACTTACTCTTGCATCTTCCCAATATAAACAGTTTTTTCTCCTTTTAAAGTTTTTCTGTGTTGGAAAAATAAAATAGAAAATAATTCAGGGAGGAAAGACTTGAGCAGGAAAGCCTATTGGTAATTTTTGCTAAATGATCAGAAAAGTGTAATTATTTTGAAAGTTGCAAAGCATTTGTTATGCAAATAAGGCATTCTTGAAGAATTTTTCTCATTGATTACACAATCTTTTTCAAAAGAGCAATTTTGTGTTGCTTTTACTGATCTGGAAGGTAGAGGGTGGGAATAATTTTTTAAGTGGCATGGTTTTCATCTATTATATTTTCCTTGTAAAAAAATCTCTCTGCTTCTTAGTCAATATATTTATTACTCTCTTTTTACAAACGGAGAAATTAAGGCAGTTAAGAGAGTCAAGTCGTTTTTCAGAAGAGTTGCTCTTCACCATTGTTCTTAGTTTTGACAGTCTGGGTCTCTGTTTCTGAAGTATGTCGTGCAGAGCATTGCTTTTGTTTACCTCCCACCCATGTCCACTTAGTCTGCAGTACACGGACACTTCAGAAAGATAGACATGTAAAAATGCATAAATTGTCAGGCATGTAACTTTGTTTCAGTGTTCATATTAGGGTACCTTAGAATATATTTAGTTAACTGATAGTATGAAATTTTACCTTGCTGGTAGACTGAAAATTAAAGGTTTGGGTACTGTATCATCAGAAAGGCATTTGAAATGAAAACTTAAAAAGGGATGTTTTTTGGATTCTCTCTATTATTGTGTGTCTATCATTTTGCTATTAGTTGTTTCAGGACACCTATACTCTGCACCAGCTGAGGTCTGAAGGAGGTTTTCAGGGCAATGCCCTGTATTTACACAGCTTGACCTAAGGGAAGTGCAGTAGGCGAACTAAGGCAACAGTATTCCCCTGGTTTTAATGGATTCATGAACAAAATAGTCATTCCCATTAGAAGCTTTCCAAATAGTTTCTTGCTTCAATCAGTAAGGATTCACCAAGAAACTTTCCGGCAGCTTTTTTTTTTGGGGGGGGTCGTTATCTGTACCTGTTTCTTTAAATTAAAACCCCCCCAGCTTTATAGAGATATAATTCACAGACCATTAAAATTCACTCATTTAAAGCATACTGTTCAGTGGTTATTGTATATTCAGATATGTGCAAGCATCACCATAGCCAATTCTAGAAATTTTTCATCACTTCACAAAGAAATCCCATACCCTTTAGCTATTACCTCTCTAAATCTTAGCCCCTTTCCTGATCCTGAGCAACCACTAACCTACTTTCAAATGTTGAAATCGAGTTCCCTGTTATGGACTTTCATCTGAATAACATCATACAATACGTGGAATTTTGTGTTGGCTTCAGTCACTAAGCATAATATTTTTGAAGTTCATCCAAGTTGGGGCATGTATCAGTACTGCATTCGTTTTCATGGCTCAGTAATATTTCATCGTATGGATATACCACATTTTGTTCATCCATTCATCTGCTGGTGGACATTTGGGTTGTTTCCACCTTTTGGATATTATGAACAATGCTGTTATGAACATTCATATACGAGTATTTTTGTATGGACATAGCATTTTCATTTCTCTTGGATATTTACCTAGGAGTGGAATTGCTGGATCATACGGTAACTGTGTTTAATTGTGTGTGGAACTGCCAGATTCCTCCAATGCTGCACTGTTTTATATTCCCATCAGCAGTGTGTGAAGGTTCCAATTTCCCCACATCCTCACAGCACTTGTTAATATCTGTTGTTTTGATTCTCACCATCTTGGTAGGTGCAAAGTGGTATTTTGTTGTGGTTTTTGTCTCCTTTAGATTATTTTTCAGGTGTTTCCTCAGCGTCCATGCATTGCTTCCCAGTATGTTTGCAGCATGCATTCAAATGTTGATTGGACTCAACTGAAGGTGTTACAAAAGCTGTTGGTTTTGTTGTTTTTCATGTTTTATTTCAGCAAGTGTCCAGCAGGTACCTGTGATGGATGCACATTCTATTTCCTGTGGGAGAGTGCTGAAGCTTGCCCTCTGTGCACAGAGCATGACTTCCATGAGATTGAGGGTGCCTGTAAGAGGGGATTTCAGGTAAGAGGCAAACCTATCTAAGCAGAAGTGTGTCATTGAAAATATAATTGTTTAGTCCAGCATTGCTTACACCATAGAAACTGAGATTCAGTAGCATGGCAGAAGCTTATAGTTAACTTAATGAGATATTAATATGTATTTAAAATCAAGTTTGATACCTAGACTCCCATATGTTGAGGTAGCTGAAGATGTGTACTGGAATTGGGGAAAATGAATTATAGCAAGGGAGCTCTAGACTATGGATATTTACCCAGAGTATAAGGAAATGATATAATTAAACCCAAATATGGTTTATATAATGCAGTTATAGGTATAATTGAGATGAGGATGATATAACTGACTCTCCACAAGAAGCGTACGTAAAGAGTGAATCTCACGTGCACCCCTCCCACATATATGTAAATCAAGATCCTACTCTATATTTTCTCTGCAGTCCTTCGTTTGCTTACTTGTTTTTTAAAGTAAGGTTGGGATTCTCTTCTCTATTTTTTTGTTTCCATTATGCCTTTAATACACTTCCCTTGTCACTAAATTTTTTTTAAAAAACATGACTTTTAGTTGTTGACAAATGTGCTATTATATATGCAATTTGGGATTTAATAATTCCCCTGTTGGACATTTAAGAAAAAATTGAAAACCATCTTTTTGTAAATAAGTCTGTAATGAACATCTTTGTTAGACATTTGATTATTTCCTTAGAGTTTATTACTGGAAAGGGATTAACTGGATTCGAGGAGATGGGACATTTTTAAGGTTCTTGATACGTGTTACTAAATTGCTTTGGTTGCATCAATTTGCTTTTCTACTAATAGTGTTTGAGAGTACCCACTTCCCTGCACCAGCTTTGACTAGTACCATATAAAAACCCAAGCTTTACCTCTTTGAAGATGACTTACCACTTCACTCTCTCCAAACTCCATTGAAATGACATTGAAGAAGCACAGATGAGAGGATAAATCAGTACCAGCGGTGGGGACCCTACTGGAGAATGGGCATCAGAGGATCAGAGATTCCAATGGGGTTTCTGAGATCTAGAAGGTAGATGGGATAGGACTGACTTTCGGGTCAGCATGGAATGATGCGAGGGTGCTCACTGGGTAAGGGGATCGAACAGGGGAGCTGTTCTTTCCAGGAAAGTCTTAAGGAGCTAGTAGTTGGCAGGTTGGAGGGTTGAAGAGGGAGAAAAAATCTGAACGTCCCCACCCAAAGCCATACATTCAGCGTATTTGGAAGCAGTAGTGTCCACCTTTAAGAATAAAAAAAAAACATTGAGAACTATTCTCTACATTGGTATTTTTCATACTTGAATGACAGTGAACCTGTAGTAAGAAAGACATTGTACATGAAGCCTAGTACACAAACACAAACTCAGACACATAGAGATATGCCTAAAAATAAAATTGTTTTATGGAACAGTACTTATTTTCATATTTTATGATAAAGTATAGGCATAACAATATAAAATGTTTTTATTAATACTTTAATACAAAACAGAGAAGTCTCCAAATAGACAAACTAATCAGAAAATTAGGAAATGTTTAATTCAGTTAAGTGTGCTTACCTGTAGATAGCTCATTCTGGCTCAGAGCCCACAGATATAACGCTGCTCACACATCGAGGGCACGGTTGAGCCAGGTTCTTTTCAACACTTTTAAGTGGGTCAAGGATAAAAATTCCAGCGTCACAAAAAAAATGGTTTCCTTTTAATCCTCCTAATAATACTGATACATTTTTTATGCTTTACAGTGGAAACTAATCTTTATCTTTTCTCTAAAATTATGCTAAACTTACTATCTTATAATCCTTATTTTTAAAGAGTAAATCAAAAATAAAAGGTGCATTCCCTTCTTTGGCCACGAAGTTTAACTCAGGAGTTTTGAAAAGCTAAATGACCTTCTATCCAAATGTTCGTTAATACTTCTCTTCTGGAAGGTAGTGATTAAAAGTTTAAGACAGTGGGGTGGCAACAATTTCTCTAGTTTTATCTCATTCAAACTGTCTTCATTGAAAAACCTCAGTTCAACATCTTATAAGAATGTTAGGAACAGTTAGTTGCGAGGTGATGCTTTTTAAATGTCTGTTTTTGCCTTAAGAATAATACCTTTTGGAACACTTTGTTGTGTTTGACATGTTGAGGTATGTAATTCCCCCCATACCCCACCCATAGTTCCAAATCTACTTTGAGAAATACCAAAATCAGTTAAATATGCCCTTCTGTTAATACTTAGATGTCAATTTTGAAAATATTTGCCAAATGAGATCGAGCTTCAACTAGTACAATATGAAATGTCCTTCCTTAGGGTATTCCATTGCAAGAACGAACAAATAGGTTTGATGCAGCAAGTGGGTATGTTCATCTCCAATCTCTGAATAATATGTTTCGAAAAGTCTGCTCTTTGGTGAGCTTTCAATACGAATGAGAACTTTCACTGCATTTTCCAGTATGTCGGTGAACAAGGGTGGATTTCTTTGGATGCCAAAGCCTCAAGATAGGAAAAAACAATGATTGCAAAATATTGCGAAGAGTATCCTTTAATTGCTTTAATAATTCTGCATTTCCATCCTATTGCCTGCTTCATTCTTTACAGTTTTGCACTTTATAGTGACTGAGAGTCCGCTTTTCCAATTCTGTAAAGACATATAATCCAGAAGCACATGAAGTTAAATTTACACACTACAAGTCCTCCACATACAGCTGGTATAAACTAAAAGAGCTCTTATCAAAAGATAAAAGCTCTTATCAAAATGGATCTCAAAAATCTATACCAGGTTCTAAGTACGTACTAAGCATTACTTCTAAATGTTATACAGTAGTAGCGATTTGAAGAGATACTGTGTTATCACTGAGAGGTAAGTTTTAAAATTTATCAACAAATTGATCTCACCCTGTTCTCAAAATATCCCTACATGCTGGAAGAATAAATTTTTCAGCCGCAGTGTCAGCCATTTTCTTGTTTGCCAAAGACATGGCCTAATGAAGGGATAAAGCTTCCTAATTAATAGAACGACTAAGAAATTCATAGAATGGCTAAGTTATAGAATGACTAAGAAATTCTGCCAACAGCTTGATTTATTTTTTTCTTCAACAATTTGAGGAGCTTATGGAAATTTAAAAATTCTGGGTTTATAAGTATGTATCTTTTTAATCATGAAGTTTTAATGGTTTGTTTTTCCTTGGGCATTACAGCTTGCCATTTGCATTGGGTGTGGCGTATGTGATACAACCATATAAACCCTTTCATTGTCTAGTTTTCTTGTTGGAATGCCCTTCAGATGAAGAGGCAGCAGTTCAACTTGCTCATGCCTCCTCATTCCTCACCTTTTTATAAAAATCATGTGAGCCATTTTAAAAATAATTTATTCACACGAAGTTTCATGAAAATGTTACACTAAAATTTTTTTCAATTACTAATGTCCTTTCTAAAAAGTTCTTATCCAAAACTTGGTTGAAAGTTTTCCTCAGAGTAAATGGGAATCTCCTGCACATTGTTCACTTCAGGACCAACTGTAAAAGTGTGTGCATGTGTGTGACATTAAACATTATGGTGTTAGGCTTCTGTTAGGGTGTTGATAAATGACTGTCATTCACCAGAAAATTTCGGGAGGCACAGTGAGCAAAAAATGTAATGCCTTGTGTCATTCAATGTCACTGGATATAATCATCATGCAGATTGCTACCTGTCATTGTGTATGTTGAAATACATAAGGAACCATGCACTATACTCTGATTTTTGTTTCTAATCTGTCTTATTTGTTTATTTAAAAAAAAATTGCTGGTTGAGACCCAGTATATTGATTTTACTATTTACTAGTTGATTGCAGGGAGCAGTTTGAAGACATTGCCCTAACAAAATTGAGTCATCTGCTTTGGGAGGACGAGAGTAAGTCCCTCATGTGGGTAGTGATGACCCAGAATAACACCCTCCTTATTTTGGCCAGGGGAAGCGGGGAGTGCAGTCTGTGTGCCTGCCCCACACCAAAGCCTGCCGGTCATGCTGCACTTACATGTCCTGGGTCCGGGGTCTGCTCTTCCACTCAGCGGAGAGGCTTTTTGGGGAAATGGACCTACGTGATGAGTGGGTGAAACCCGTTCCAGTCAGTTATATGAAACAATCTAAGCTTTCATTTAAAAACATGATTTAAGAAGTCAGGACTCATCAGAAATTTGAAGAAAATAGCTCAAATGATATATCCAGATGGAGTCATTTTTATTCAACCTCCTCAGCATGAAGCAAGCCTTCTGATCTGACAATTCATGGTCTTGTTACATTTTCATTCATCATTGCCCTATTCTGTCTCTTCTATATCCCTTTCCTCTCTTTTTGGAGCTTCGGTTAGATGAAAGCCGAATAATCCTCTCTGCCTACTGTGAATAACAGTTAGCAAAACCCTTCACCTTCTAAATCTCATTTCTTATGTCATTTTTTCAAAGGAAACCTTATACGTGTGGAATGAACCTAAGTGGTGCATTAAAGGAATTTCTTTGCCTGAGAAAAAGTTGTCAACCTGCGAAACAGTTGACTTTTGGCTAAAAGTGGGAGCAGGTGTGGGAGCTTTTACAGCTGTTTTGCTGGTGGCTCTAACTTGCTACTTCTGGAAAAAGAATCAGAAGTAAGTAACCTCTGTATAAGAACTGAGAAATCTCTTTTGTTGTGAATATTTTAGAGTTAATCATTATATCCAACAGTTTCTCTCAGAGACACAAGAAATTTCTCGTAGTGAAGGAGTTATAGGAAAGGCCTTTAAGAAAGCAAATGGAAATGACTGTTGTTCTGATAACAGAGAGATCAGAGAACATTAGAGGTAATTGAAGTAGATCCGTTGTTTTTATAAAACAAGGAACAGAGGATCCTGGCTACTCAGGTAGATGGGAGCAGAGCTCAGAAAGGAAGGCAGATTTTCTCTGTCTGTTTTTCTTTTCATGACATCATGCTGCCTTCTTGCCTCATCTTTTCTCTTTCAATTTCTTGTGGGCAGATACTTGCAAAGAAACAGACTAAGTGTGTACTCCAGGACTTTCAGAATCTGGAGTTGAGTACTGAGTGTAACTTCCAATTGTATATTGGTACATTATATGATTTGGCTCTTTTAAAATGATTTACATGTCAGTTGGGCTGTGAAAGTTCTCTACTGTATTATCTAGGCACAGTTGTAATATGTGGGGTGGGGAGTAGAAAGGAATGAGTGATAGAAATAGTAAAGACCAAATCACTTGCCTATGTAATATTCTCATCCTACGAACTAAACTTTGGAAAACTGCATAGTAAATTAGTTCCCAAATATTTATAAATGCAAAAAATGCGTTCAGACCTCTAATCTCCTCTTTGTTTTTCAAAGGGTTTTCATAATTGGACACTTGAATCACTGTAAAATAAGTATGATAGCGTTAACTGCATTGCACTGATTCTCTGAAATTCTGGAAACGATTGGTGTGTAGACAGTAGATTAATGAGAACACATAGTGTTATGGCTATGGGTGAAGGGAATATGTTGGTGGAGCAGCTGTACTCCACGACGATTTAATGAGCTGGTGTATGACCACCCCAAAGAAATATTAATTTATATTAAACAGCCACTTTATCTATTTATTTATTTGCCGCTACTTAGACTGGAGTACAAGTATTCCAAATTAGTAATGACCACAAACTCAAAGGAGTGTGAACTCCCAGCTGCAGACAGCTGTGCTATCATGGAAGGAGAAGATAATGAAGAGGAAGTTGTATATTCCAATAAACAGTCGCTACTGGGAAAACTCAAATCCTTGGCAACAAAGGTGAGAGCAGAATTTTAACCTGGTATTTCTGTGTATTTATAAATAAAGGGGCCATATTAACCTAACAGTAGCAGTTGTGCAAACCGTGTCATTCAGGGTGGGTATTTATCCAGTAGAAATACTCTTAGAAGTACAGAAGGCTGTAAATACAAGAATAATCACTGCAGCATTGTTTTTGTTGGCTAACCAGGTAGAAACAACCTTAAACACCATCAGTAAGGACTTAGATAAGAAATTTCCGTATATCAAAGTAGTGGGATGCTGTGCACCTCTGCAGATGTTAAAGATTGAGATGTCTATGTGTACTGACATGTCAGTGGGTCCAGGGTCAATGAAGCGAAAACAACGTATAGACTATTGCATTTCTGTTAAATATACATTTATATTAGTATTTGACTAGGAAACTACTAATGATAGCTGCTTTTTGAGAATTTTGAATAAATGGGTGTCTTTAGTCTTTGAAGTAATGCAGTTTCATAATATTTGAATTTGCACAAAGATTATGTACTATAGTATTAAAAAACAAAAATTTTAGATAAATAAAAGAGCTCATTTATTTATATTTTTTATTTTATAACAAGATTTTTTTCATACAGAGGAGATAAAAGTTATATAAAATGTTGAGATGTTACTTATCAGATGCCATCACATTTGTCGGCTTTGAAATGATTACTGTATCCAAACAGATAGCATGAAGCCCTAAGTATTATTTGTAAACACATTTTATTGACATTCTTCACCATTGACTTAAAAGATGAAACAGTACCAGTTTACCTACGCAGGAATAAAGACAGAATGAAACCAGAAAGAAAACCCATTTCAAAGGATTTTCAGCAGGAAGGACATGTGGTGAAAGATTGCATTTATTGAGAGTGTCTTAGTAATCGTTTCCTAATTTAGGCACATAACTATATCATAGGAGATCATTTAAAAAGAAAACAAATAAGCCCTATTCCCCTTATACTAATGGTTCTTTGATTTTTCTTAATATGGTAGTTTAGGGAGGATACTATTGCTGTGGGACAGTGAACGTACAGAGATTGTCAAGAGCTGAGATTCTGAGCCTTCCATGGGACTTCTGATCAGAGACAAAGGACAGTTTAACACTCACAGCAGAAGCACTAGCCAAAACATCAGCATTTATACGAGTTGCAGAGCCCCACGTCCTGCACATGACGCTTGTACACACAGTGGTCTGCCTTACAGGAGAGGAACCTTAAGCTTTGAGAACCTGAATCTTTTAGAAAGGGCAGAAAGCATCTCTGTCCTTTGTTCCAAAGGGAGATAGTGTTGTTATTGTACTGGACAGGTAGCATGCGTGTTCATTGCTCAAGAGGGAAATAACTATTTCTAAGACTGTAAGCAAGCCCGCCCTTTGCTGTGGAAGGACACAATATCTTTATTTTCAAAGGCTGCTTTCTATACAAAGTCCTTTGAAAAGGTAGTCTGGAAAAAAGGGAAGTCAGTGTCTCACTCATAAGATAGGCAGAAATGCAAGAGAACCATTGGGGAGTTGTCTCCCAACAGATCCAAACCTCCTTCCTACACTATCTTGGCTTCCGGCAACTTTCCCGTTAGTACGCCATTCCACTGTTCACTCTGATTAATCTGACTGGCTGAGGCTGGAATCAAATCTGGTCAGTTTGCTTCCTATAGCACTTAAAAAATAGAGCTACTCCCAGCAAGACACCAAACAGCAAGACGAGGCCAACCTGTATTATTATCATACCAGGGTTCCAGACTCAACTAACCAAACAAATGCCGTAAGTCATCAGGGTCCACCTTAGAAAGAGGTGGCTTTCTTTTTAGGTCCCTGTATTAACCTTTCCACTCAGCCTGAGACCTTTCCACTGGCACTGAGATCTTTCCTCCGTAAGATTCAGATGCAAGAGGGTTAAGGACATTTTCAAAAATTTACAGAGACCCTATACATCTCCCACTTTTGTCTACCTGGGCCATGGTAGGGGAACTTGCTGAGCAGTGTCCTCCACCAGGTGCTCATTATCCTTTTGGTCTAGGAAGATGGCAATCCAACAAGACAGTCCAGGCACAAAGAATTTTAGTGACTGTACAGATCGTGTCTTGGCCCTCAGGGAGGAAGTATAAGGCAGTTATATTGTCCATAACAATGTATGGACAGTGGGTTGATGTTGACCTTAATGCCTTCAAAGGCTGAAGTGGTATCATGGATTACTTCAGTTAGAGTCAGAAACAAATTTTGTACTGCCTTTTCTTTCTTTTAAAAAAATTTATTGAAGTATAGTTGATTTACAATGTTGTGTTAATTTTTGTGTACAGCAAAGTGATTCAGTTATACATATATGTATTCTTTTTTATATTCTTTTCCGTTGTGGTTTATCACAGAATATTGAATATAGTTCCCTGTGCTATACAGTAGGACCTTGTTGTTTATTCATCCTATATATCAGTGTAATAGTTTGCATCTCCTAATCTCAAATTCCCAATCTGTCCCTCCCCCCTCCCCCTCCCCCTTGGTAACCACAAGTCTGTTCTCTCTGTCTGTGAGTCTGTTTCTGTTTCGTAGATAAGTTCATTTGTGTCATATTTTAAATTCCACATAAGTGATATCATATGGTATTTGTCTTTTTCTTTATGACTGACTTCATTTAGTAATGTAATCTTTATTTCCATCCATGTTGCTACAAGTGGCATTATTTCATTCTTTTTTACGTTCCATCTTTGCTAATTGAATAACTACCCATGGGGTGAGTGTGAATAACAAGTCAGTTATCCCTCCAGGAACCCCTTCTGAGTAATCAAGGGTAGCCTGATACTGAAAAGAGCCTTGCAGTTGTCTAAGGGCTAAATGATCTATCGAGGATGTTTTCATAAACAGTTGAATTATGACCACCCCTAGAATACAAGTACAAGCCGTGCTGTTTTTAAGAGAGAAGTTAACATCTGATTCTATACAAAAAGTACAGACCTAGAGGTACACATGGGGCCTCTGGAAGGAAAGTATTATTTACAGTTGTTAGGGACACGAAGTGGGACCTATTTATTTAGGCAACACTGGTCGATGGTGCCTGCGACCTCCTTGCTGGCTTGTAAACCTTAGCATTCCCGATTCATGTCAAACAATTGTGTCTCTTCTTTGTCTTTGGAGAGACTGCTTGAGGGCAGTTTGTCCAGCTTTTCCTGTTTGTCCATGCCGCAGACTGGGTGGTATTTGTCCACTCCATGGAATGATCGAGTGATGGCAATGGGAATGGACATGTTGATCGTTGTTATTTGGGGGCAGAAGCTGGCATCATCCCTGCTGTTTCTGATAGAATTTTCAGTAAGCCTAAGGGGAATGGCAACCAGATTGTGGTTTGAGCATCTGGTGGATTTGGTAGACCCAGTAGTCAGTTAAATTTAAGGCACTTGCAACAGTTTGAGAGAGGAACACTAAGGTGTTTTCCTTCATAGGAAGGTGACAGGGTGGCTTTGAAAAACAAATAATCATTAGTATCCCTTCGTCCTTTGCACCTCTCAGGGCCTAAGGTACCTCCTTCCTAGGTGCCTTATTATCAGACTGCACTGTTGATCTTCCACTGGTACAAATCAGTTTGTCCCATTTCCGTAGCTAAAGCTCCACCTTATTTCTACTCATCCCCTACTGGAGTTCTGTGCTGCCAGACATTCAGGTGCAAGAAGGTCAAGGGCTTTTAAAAATGCATGTGACGACCTAGTGTGTTTTCTACCTTTGCCCATGTGGGATGGTACGAGGTCTTGATGAGCTGTGTAGTCAACCAAGTAGTTATTATGCTTTTGATCTAGGATCATGACAGTCCAACAAAACAATACAGGTGGCTAAACCGGAGTTATATTTGAATCTTCTAGGCTCCCTTCTGGCAGGGCTACCACCAGACGTCCTGGGGGTCGCTGTTGGGTTAAATAAGGACCCGTCATGCCAGTAGTGGTCGGGGCAGAATCCTGGGTTTTCATATGGGTATATAATCTTATGTAGGTTGTACTGATATATTCTTACTTATTATATATTTTTACTAAAAATTATCCATGAAGCAGCCAAGAGGAGATAATCTCTTAATCCCTTTCTGGAAATAGCCATATTTAGTAACTGAACTGCCTTACTAAGATGTGTGGACCAGGAGGAGATGAGGGAGATAGAGGCAGAAATCTTTTTGAGTCAGTTTTTGAGAAGGCTATTCCGATGATCAATGATCCCTTTCAATGGTAGGAAGTGTGGAAGGTCCGCTGAGTACCTCTACTCCCAGTCCATTTTTCTGGTAGCTTTTGTGATTAAAAAAAAAAAAAAAATGGGACACCACTGTTAGGCTGCAAATGGTCCATAAAACCATAAACATTAAACAGATGTTTTGCAAGGGCCACGGTGGTGTCACTGGAGTTGGCCAGTCACTCTGGAACAGCAACACCGTGACCCGAATGGGTGTCAACAGTGATGAGGCACCACCGATAGCCCCGAGAGGTGATCAAAGGTCTGATTTAATCAATTGTCATGGAAATATTGGTCAGCTCTTGGTATGACTCCCAAGTCTTGCATGCTGTGGTAACCTCTGCGTCAGGAAAATAGAGTCCTTCACTTTGAGCTCAGTCTGTGAAGGCAGATTTATTGCCATGCTGGACAGGATTCAAATGCTGTGTAGGGTTTGTGGCAGTCTGTCTGGTGCAGTCTCTATAAGGTGCTTAACTCTGTTTGGTCTTTTCAGAGGATGGGCATCTACCTGAGTGACCCAGATGATTTGATCAACAGCTAAGATTTGTTTCCAGATTTGTTGCCCCAAAGAGAGGTGAAGAGTAAGTGGTTTTCCAAATAGCAGACCAAATAGTTTGTTGACAATGGCTATTAAATCTTGGCAATAGCTCAAGAGTAAGTAGAAATATGACAAGGTTTATCAGAAGAAGTATTGGCCACAGCTGTGAGAAGGGCTTTGGGTTCTGGCCACTGAGCCAAGCAATCTTGTTGGTTTTCAGTTACGCATACTTGTGCTGAGATTGGACAGCTGCAGCAGGTGGCGGACACCATTGGGCTTCAGCTCAACCAAAACATCAGTGAACCAGGCCCAGGCATGAAGTAGAAGTTCGGTGAACCCAGGACCCCACAGAGCCAGTGGCTTCATTTGGGGCAGAGGAGCCAGGGGATAACCTTTCTCTCAAAGAGTCTGCTGCCATATTTGCATGTGAGGCTGAGATGTTGCTGGGTCAGACCAGTTGTATTCTTGAATATACCATTCATATTTGACAAGTGAGACTTATTGGACGCTTCCCACCTTGTTGACCTATCAAGACCTGTCAGGCTGTAGAGTCCCAAAGTGTGTGTGGTAATGGCATTCAGTTTTGACAAGAGCTCAGTAACAAGCTAATAGCTGCTTTTTCAAAAGGGCTTATATGTACATGGTGGCCACGTCAAGGTGATGAGTCTAAAACCCCAAAGGATGCCTCCGGGGGAAGGCTGCTTCCCACTGCCACAGTCTCCAATTGACAAAATCATTCATCGCAAAGAATTGTATCATAAAGTGGTCATTAGGGCTGTGAGGCCACAAGGTAGAGAGCATTACTCCCCTTGCTGGGCAGTTGATAATATAGCCTGTTGGCTTGGGCCTAACTCAAAAGATACTATTTTGTGGATTAGCCGATATGACAGAGCAAGTAGACGACTCAAGTGATGCCATACTGTGTCCAACAGCAGAGCGCAGCAGGGTGCTGGGCTGTTTTTTCTCGACTGGAAGATAAAGCATTGCACACCTGCCCACCTAGTCTCAAGAATCTTTACTTAGTTGGCAGCTCCCTGAATTTTGTGAGGGTTTATCAGCCGTCTCTGCTGGCAGGTCTGATAACACAGGCAAGGCTGTTGAGACTGAGACGTCTGACTTGACACCAACAGGACATCATTTATAGTGACACCTTTAGGCATCAGAAGGTAGAGGAGCTTGTGTGCCATTCTGACTCACACGTTTGTCGCACATGGCAGACGAGTTGGCAGCGCTTGGGGTAAGTATCCGAGTAGCCCTTCTCTTCACGTGGCTGCTCTTGACCAGGGGATTGTCCTCTGGTGCCTATGAGATAAGGAAGAACAAGCACATACCAGCAATTCCTACTGTAGATTCAGATGTAACGCAGCAACAGCATCTTGAAAGGGGACGCAGAACCCTTCACACAAGGTCACATTATTTTCCCTCCCCCACTGCGAACCTAGCTTGAACCCCATTAGTTGAATTTGCAGGCCCTTTTCCTCTCACACGTTCAGGTAGGATGATGACTTCGGTGCCTGCAACAAGCAGAGTCAGAAATGTTTGAGTCCCTCCCCTTCCCCGGGCTCCCTTGCAGTCTCAGATGGGTGTTTATGGTCTGCAGTCACTCTTGGTGACAGGAAAACTTGGTCCTTCCCCTAATCATCTTTTTCCTTAAGGCAGCAAAGTCAGCATAGTTGGGGAAGGAAGGGTTAAAGATGAAGAGGGAAGGGGAGTCTCTGTGACAGCAGCAGGGCTTTGCATTTGCTGTTGTTTTCCAGCAGCTGCTCACAAGCCAACCAAACTGCCAGTGTTTTGGGTCCATTCAAAGTTCTGTGTTGAACGGCAAGGGCATCATTCCTGACATCATCTATTCCACCTTTGGGGACCTTTTGACTCAGAAGTCACAGCCAGATTGACTGTGCTGAAGGCTGCAGGTCTTACGTTCTTTTGTTGATTTGGGCTTGACTCACATACTGGAGTCTTTTTAAAAGGGAATTCACCTCGTTTCTTGCTCCATTGTCATATTTAAGTTAATTCCTGGTTTAAATGTAAAGGATAAGGGACATTTCCCGGGTGAGCCTGACCATACTAACTTATCTAGATGTTTTGGGGTCAGTTTCTCATTCTCTAGTGACCATCTTCCACCTTATAAACCCAATCTGGGGCAGCAAGAGCCCCAGCAGTAGTCACTGCCTCACTAAGTTTTCCTATGGGAATTCATCTCAGGAAGAGCCCCCAGAGGAAGCCATGGCTCTGTAACTGTGGTGAGGACCCGCTGCAAAACCTCTGAGACCTTTTACTGCATCTTTGGGTGGATCTGAAGTTGGCAGGATAGAGTGCCAGCACATTGAGCCCTAGGATGGCCCCTCTGTTTTCTTTTTTTTTTTGCGGTACACGGGCTTCTCACTGTTGGGGCCTCTCCCGTTGCGGAGCACAGGCTCCGGATGCGCAGGCTCAGCGGCCATGGCTCACGGGCCCAGCCGCTCCGCGGCATGTGGGATCTTCCCGGACCAGGGCACGAACCCGCGTCCCCTGCATCGGCAGGCGGACTCTCAACCCCTGCGCCACCAGGGAAGCCCTGTTTCCGTTCTTAACGATCACTGAGTCCTGCCACATCATCTCCAAAGTGAACCAGCCAACATTCTAGCACTTCACCTGGTTTCTCCCCGTAAGTGGTTTCCATTTTCTCTCTAACGCTTATCGTAGGTGCATGTTTCTGGAACTGTTGTTTGAAAGCGGGTGAAACCTTCTTTTCCTGTTGGGATGATTTTTAGTGCTAGTTGCTCCTGTGAGGCACACCTGAGCCTGACTGGGAGGCTGTCCTCCTGCCAGAGGGGAATTAACACCATCCAGTCAGTTGAACTGTGAACTCTTTGAACCCACTTCCCAGTACTCCGCCCACAGCCAGCTCCCCAGTTCCTCTTCATTTCCAGGCAAGAAAACGGAGGACTGTTCTATTGCCTTGTTTGCCATACAGTGTGGTCAGCATGTCTGTTCCCAATTCTCAGGGACTTTCCTTAAATCTTGTTAACCAGAGTGTGAAGCTCTCTTCTAGAAATGTCTTCATTAACTTCCTCCTCTCATCGGCAAAACAACGAAGAACTGTGAAGGTAATGAAATCGCACTCTACTTACTGGCCAACAGATTAGACCGCCATAGTTTCATAGACACTTTGGAAGATGGAATGAGTCTTCTGGGTCAGAGACAAAACACAGCTCATTACTCACAGCATTAGCATTGGCCAAAATCACAGCATTTGTATTGGTTCCTCAAGCCTCACTTCCCACACAATGAAGTGGACTAGATGACGCCTGTACACAGAGTGGGTTACGTTATTGTAGAGGAACTGGCTTGGAGAACATGAGTCTTTTATAATGGGCCCGACGTATGTCTGCCATTTGCTCCACGGGGAATGACAATATCTGTAGCTTTCTGGGTTGTAAGCAAACGTTTCCTTTATTCTAGAAGGAGACTTTATCTATATCATCCAAGGCTGTTATAGAAACATCTTTGGAAAATCACCTAGAATAAAGGACTGTCAGTGTCTTTTCATAAGACTTGCAGAAACGCAGGAGGCCCATGAAAAACTATCTTCCATCACAAGTTGACTTAGACTTCTCACCTGGTGTGATCTTGTGATTCCCTATTTGTTTTTTTTTTTTTTTAACATCTTTATTAGGGTATAATTGCTTTACAATGGTGTGTTAGTTTCTGCTTTATAACAAAGTGAATCAGTTATACATATACATATGTTCCCATATCTCTTCCCTCTTGCGTCTCCCTCCCTCCCTCCCACCCTCCCTATCCCACCCCTCTCTCCCTGTGCTATGTGGCTGCTTCCCACTAGCTATCTATTTTACATTTGGTAGTGTATATATGTCCATGGCACTCTCTCACTTTGTCACAGCTTACCCTTCTTCCTCCCCATATCCTCAAGTCCATTCTCTAGTAGGTCTGTGTCTTTATTCCCATCTTGCCCCTAGGTTCTTCATGACCTTTTTTTTTTTCTTAGATTCCATATATATGTGTTTGATTCCCTATTTGTAAGGGTGGTATCTTACAATGAAGGGAGCCTTTAGGTGCCAGGGAATGCATTTAAGGGAAAGTCATCTCTGAGCTGAATCTAAAAGAATAAGTGGGCATTATGAGCACTACCTAAAACATTAAGTGTTTCCTCCTCTTACAGTACCTCTTATGTTTTTATATTATAGCCAGAGAAGTGAAAGCTTGAAAAGATTCTTGAAAACAGTCACAGGAAACAGGGAGGGTAGAGCTTTTTTCCCTGAGAAGGTGCAGTGTGCCACATTTTTTTTTTTTTTTTTTGTGGTACGCGGGCCTCTCACTGCTGTGGCCTCTCCCGTTGCGGAGCACAGGCTCCGGACGCGCAAGCTCAGCGGCCATGGCTCACGGGCCCAGCCACTCCACGGCATGTGGGATCTTCCCGGACCGGGGCACGAACCCGTGTCGCCTGCATCGGCAGGCGGACTCTCAACCACTGCGCCACCAGGGAAGTCCCCAGTGTGCCACATTTTATTTTGAATAGCAATTTTAGTCAATGTAATGATTTTGTTTTCATTTTTTAAGATGAAAATTTGAAGTATTACAGAAAAATTGAAGGGATTGTGCAGTGGTACAACCATATATCCACCACATAAATCTTACTCTTTATTACATATCTCTCCATCCCTCTATCCATTTATTGATCTATCTTCTTTTTTTTGATGTGTTTCAAAGTGAGTTTCAGACTTCAATACATTTGATGCCTAAACACTTCAGTTTACATATAATTGATGAGGGAATTCAATATTTTAAGTTTTTTTTTAAAGGCAGAATGTTTACACAGAGTGAAATGTATATTTCACAAATACACGATATGATGAAATTTGAGAAATGAATATACCTGTGTAACCCTAAATCCTGTGAAGATATAGAACAGTAGTCTGATGTCTGAAAGTAAACTCATGTCCTTATGTGTATACTCAATCCCCATCCCCCAAGGGAAGCTATTGTGATGATCTTTTAAAACTATAGATTAGTTTGGCCTGTTTCAGAACTTCACATAATCGTAATGCCAGAGAGTGTAGTTTTTGTGTAAGTTTTCTTCCACTCAGAAAAATCTTTTTGAGATTCTTCCACCTTGTTGTGTTTATCTATAGCAAATTGCTCCCTGTGGAGGAGTATTCTGTTGTATGGATTTGCCACGTTTGTTCATCTGTTCTCCTTTTGATGGACCCTTGTGCTATTTCCAGTGTTTGACTGAATAAAGCTGCTATGAATGCCATTGTACAAGTTTTATTGTGTCCCACTTTTAAAAGTTTTTTTACTTTTTATTTAAAAATTTTTTTTATGTGTGTCCCACTTTTAAAAATGTTACATATGATTTCATGGAGCAAAAAACTTTATAAATTTCTTAACTACTGTGTCAAGTAAGGTTTACTTTGTCTTATATATATCCTTATTCATGTTCTAAAGGCCATACTTCTTTGGTATTTCCTTATGCACTGGATTTGTGGGGTTTCATTTATAGATTTACTTCACTTGACTTTTCTTAACAATTAAAAAATACCTTCAGTTGATTTTTTTCCTTTTGTTCATGTCACAGTCATTTATGGGATACTATCCACCGGGTTTTGGTGAGATGTCATATTAGACACAGTTAATCTCAGAGACTAGTTTATTGATGGAAGACACATGCACATCAAACACACACATTCATGCACACACACACCCCACGTACACAGGATAATCCGGTATGACAAGAGTATTGAGTAGGGTCTCTTGGAGTACAGAAGAGAATGAAGTACAGTTAGGTGGGTAGTGACAAGCTAAGGAGAAGCTTCTGGGAGAAGTTGGATTTTGAGTAGATTCTTGAATTTAGAGTTTAAAAAGATCATTTTATATGGCATCTTTATTTAATGCATGAGTAAACTGAGACCTAGAGAGGTTCACTTATTTGTCCAAGAGTGGGTGAGGTGGGAATTAGAAACCACGTATTCTGAGTTCCAATCCAGGTTTTTTCCTTCTGCATGGTGGTGTTTCAGTACATTTTCACAACCACTGATTGACAGCCAACCATGTGCTAGGCCTTGGGTCATATTATGGGAATTAAAAAGTGAACAAGATACAATTCCTGCCGTTAGGAAGTCCCAGGCGGCGCGCGTGCGTGGGTATATATCCTACCACATCAGCCATAGGAGCAAAATCCCATGTGAACACAGAACACAGAGGAGATGGTAACGAAAGCCCTATGAAGCCCTAATAGCATGACTGTTTTCAGTGTTTTAATTGAAATATTACCTTGAGGATAAGCAACAGGTCTCTGCCTGCCCTTGCTGAAGAACAAGTTGAATCAAATCTTCTCAAGGCAGGGCCACAGAAAGCTCAGCTTTCTCTTATAGTTCATGGCTGATACTCTAACACTCTTTCCTGTAATACACTGTGAGCTCCTTGAGAGCAGACGTTTTGTATCCCATAAAGTCTAGTCCTGTTCCTGTAACACATGGGTGCCTAATAAATACTTGAATTATCGATGGTTATTCCTAGAAAATTAAGGCTGGTGAACATGAGACTTCAGGCAGGCTCTCGCAGAGCCAGTGGGTTCGGGCGCTGCGATCTGCAGGCTGCTCTCTCAGGGGCTTGTCGTCTCGGTAGAGGCAGGGACATGGGATATGCTGGTGTTCCTGCTGTGATTTTTTTTTCTGTAATCCTGACCATGTGGCCTTAAATTGATCTGAAGTCTCTGATTTCTCCACTCAAATGAGAGAAGACACAACAGCAACCTCATTCTTCCTGACAGATACTCAATATCTATTTCCTGTTGTTTTCTCATTTCACTTCTCTGCTTTAGAGACACATCCATGTGCACCCAGGACTGATCTGCCTCATATTTCTTTTATTTTTAAAATAATCCTAGCTCTGTTCATCTTTATTCCCTTCAACAGCATAGTTCCCCCACCCCATTCCAACAGCCTTCGGAAAGCTTTGTCTAACCATGAAAACATTGGGAGAAACCTCACCTCTTATTTCTCTTTTTCCCCATTAAAGAAGAATAATTTATCTTAACAGGCTACATTTTGAATGTATTATATAACAAATGCCAGCAATGATATATTTGCATTAAAATTTTGATGTATTATCCTAGATGACTTCTTTTTAATATCTTTAGTAGTCATGATTCCCAAAGATTTTCCTCCAACATATCAGTGGACCCAAATGATCTTGTGTCTTATTGGTGTTATCTTTATTTCTGCTCTCCTTTTTTCTTATTATTTACCCTGTGTTATCTTGAGAATATTTAGTTTACTGTCTACAATTTGCATGGATAGGTCATCTATTTCAGCACCCGGATCAAATATCCCCCTTGCATGGGTCTCAGTGATTTCTTCACAAGAATCACAGCTTCATCTTTTGGTATCTGTTGCAGTCATGTGTTTGCTTCTGTTTTGAATTGTGTGTCTTATCCCCTGGACATCTGTTTGGGATTGACATGTACACACTGCTATATTTAAAATGGATAACCAACAAGGACCTACTGTATAGCACAGGGAACTCTGCTCAATATTATGTAACAACCTCAATGAGAAAAGAGTCTGAAAAAGAATAGATACGTGTATATGTGTAAATGAATCACTTTGCTGTACTCCTGAAACTAACACAACATTGTTAATCAACTCTACTCCAATATAAAATAAAAAGTTTAAAAAAAAAGGCATCATTCAGGGTAGGCATGCTATCTGTTTTATACCTGCCACCCTCCTTTAAATGTAAAATCCTAATTACAAGTGGCAGGTATGTAGATTAAAATGATTTCAGAACTTAGTTTCTGGATATGTAATCTCCTAAAATCTTATTGGAATTTTAGTGAGTTGATTTTATCTTAATATTTTTTCCCCCATAGGACAAAGAAGACCATTTTGAATCTGTTCAACTGAAATCCTCAAGATCTCCCAATATATGAAAGACAGTGCTGTAGCCTTCAGACTAATGAACAAAGAAACCTGCTCTCTAGTTTTACAGGACCATAGTTTAGAGCCTGTCCTCATATCCGGCACATTGGTGATGTCACAGAGGAGGGCCATGCCGCTGAAAAGGGAAGGAGGTTGAAATGTTAGATTGCCTTATAACATGGTCAAGTGTCTTGCCAAAAATAAGAAAGCAAATGTTTTGAGTCTCAACTGAAGATGAAGCTCAACTCAGGAAGAGATTTATCTGTATATACAAATAACTCAAAACCAAGGCTAAGCCCACGAGTGCACTGCTGATGCATGCCATATAATTAATGGGTAACTTTTCTTCTTTATGAATTCTATACAAAAAGTGTGTTTGGAGGGCTGATGTGAGCATATGCATTGTGATCCCATTTATGTCTTTTCTTTGTTTATATTTTGGGGAACATTTGAAAAAATTTTTAAGGTACAGTTATTTTTTCCCATTATTTATTTTCCTGACAGACCTTAAAACATGTTTTCTATTAAAAATGGTGAACAAAGAAAGACAATAGATTTTTCATTTTTCCATAGGGTATCCTTGTTGATTTCAGAAGCCTAAGTAAGCAGTAATTCTTAATGAAGAGTCAGCATGTGCTTGGGTTATCTAACTTATAATCGCCTTTGAAATCCCATCCTTGTTGGAACTGGTAAGAAGGGCTTGACTGAAAGTGGGATTCTTAAAAAAAAAAAAAAAAAAAAAAAAAAGGATAAGGAGAAGCCTTGACTTTCCACTGGTACAAACAAGCTGACACTATTATAAAAGTCAAATGGCTTGAAACAATTTATGTAATACTTGAAGTATAATTTAGAATGAGTAGGAAAGCTTGTTTATCAGATCACTTGCAAAATCATGAGAAGAAAGTGGGCTGGCTTGTCTGTAAGTACAGACAGCTGTACAAAGGTATTGGGAAAATTTCATGGTCTCCAGAAAACGACAGTGGGACATTTACCCTATGTCAAGCATCAAAGGTTATATGTTTATTTTCCTGCCAAAGACTTTAAGGATTATGACTTCCATGAAGGTTTTCTTTTTAAGTTAGCAGGGCAGGGATTGAATTTTAGAAAATCGCATATAACTGTATTCAGAATGAGAATGTGGTTGTGTCCCATAAGCAGTTATGAAATAAGTGTTGCTGCTCTTATTCAAAAATGATCCAGGTAATTGTGATATTTCCTATGATGGACGGGTTATATTGGTATTAGTGCGACTTAAATACTGTTGGTTGAAAGAAGTTTGAATGAAGCTGGATTTGACCAATTTTGTGTAAAAATTGTTTTAGAAGTGGGAAAGAGGGGAGTTTCCTGACCATTTATAATCTAAGGTGCTCTGGTTTGTTTCCAATAAACAGTGATCTTTATAGGTTTTAATCCATATTTTTTAAAAGCCTGGTCATTGGCCGAGAGAGGCAGGGCGTAGGGGCAGGGTTTGTTGAATGTTTTGCCCCAAGTCTGTCAATGAGGTATGACTTGTAACTTTTGATTCAGCAGGTCGTCCTTAGTTTTGTGGCAAATGAGATAAAAATAAATAATTGAATTTATTTGACTGGTGGGTAAAACACTGGACCATTCTGTTATTGTTGAGTGAATGTTTGTTTTGTGTACATCACTACTGTTGGATTCGTGAGTATAGGTGAGGTTGCCGTTGTTTTATTGTTTGTTGTGAAATTCACGGAGGGCATTGCTTTACATAAACGTCTTCCACGTTTAATTTCTTAAATTCTATTATAACGAAGAAATTATTTTGGCATTGCTCATTTTTATCCTGCCAACAGTGCTGATGACCCTTTCCCCATCTTGATCAAAATTTAAACAGAAGAAAGAAAATACACTTGAAGTGCACCCTTTTAGAGGAACCCTGGCAAAGTCATACAGACTGGACAGAGTCAGGAAGTTTCCGCATAGTCATCTGTCACCTCTCTCTTCATCTTTGCTGTGCTCAACATGTACGTTCCAAGCCATAGAGATAATTGGGATTTGCTCCCAGGTAGCTTCTTTATTCTCCTGTCACTGGACTAAAATCTCTGACGTGTCAAAAATGCCTTAAATTTTAATGAACTCTCTGAAAATATAGTTGGTATTCAAGGATATACTTACTTTATTTCTAATTTTAGATATAAAATAGATTTTGGCAGCTCAGTTCTATCTTTGGAAAGAGCTGACTTTTTCCTTTGGATCCCAGTGGGTTGTCATTTTATTCCAAGCACTGAAGAAGTATGACAGAAGGAATATTGTGAGGAAAATATTCAGATCAATCCTGGCTATAGAACTCACTTTAATTTTATGTCTTGCCTTTGCAGATCTCAGTGGAATGTTGAAAGGCATAAACAAATTAATCACGTTTCTATGATTTTTAGCTGACAGTTGTTATTTCCTTTCCCCTCTAAGTGGTAGAAGAAGTTATTTGTTATTTTTCTAAAAGGCAGTTTTGAAGGCTTAAATACTCCATTAAGTCAGCTGTTACCTATAATATCTCTTAGCGCTCTGTCAAAACATTTAAATCAGCTTTCCACTGAATGAGACTATGTCTTCTATGGATAAATTATATCATGGCATTTAACGATGTTGAGCAATTTGATATGTGTTCAATTGATTTAAAAGATTGGATTCTATTCTTGTTGACTTTTCCCCTCTTTGGTTACCAGTGATCAAGTCCTTTCCAGGATTAAAAATGTTTCATAGTATTTTTGTGTAGATTTTTGTCATTATTTTCTTCCCCAGGAGAGAAAAGGTGGTTTAAATGGTTATGTTGAACCATTGCTTGGGTCTAGTCATTTACCATTTGGGGTCTCCAGGTTCCCAGGTGGTGGGTCATGGATTGACTCTAGTTCTTCAAGACACACCTGGTCAACTGTCATCTGACATGTGTCAGTAGAGCTACTTCCTGTGACTCGTGGTCATTCCTAATGGGAGGCTAATATGCAGATCATTTCTCTCTTCCTAACGAAAGTAAATTTCCTGGGAGTCGTGGTGGGAAGATGATTTTATTGGCAAGTTTATTTTATTGATTTATTTATTTTTAGGTCTGCATGAGTGGTATTTAATCAGCTTTACTGAGGAATGATATACAAACAGTAAACTCCATCCATTAAACACGTGCAATACGAGTTTTGAAAGTTTTATATACCTGTTACATCACTACCATAATCAACATACAGAACATTTTCACCACACCCAAAGATTTCTTATAGCCTTCCTTTCTCCTTTCACCTCCAGCCTCCAGGCAACCCCTGATTTGATTTTTAACCATTACAGCTTAGTTTGGACTTTTTATAAATGAAGTCAGGCAGGAATGTAGTCTTTTATGTCTGGCTTCTTCAGCATAATGATTCTGAGTTTCATCCATGTTGGTGTGGGTAGCAGTAGTTATTTTTTATTGCCGAGTAATAGTCCATTGAATGGTGGAATTACACTTTGTTTATCTGTTCATGGGTGTTTCCAGTTGCATTAGAGTTTTTATTATCACTTAAGAGTGCTGTCTACTTCAGTGCAGACAGGACCAGTTTACATTTCTTCAGTACAGAAGAATCAGATGTTTTAGCAGGTGAAAAGTATAAATTGCCTCATCTGGCCCATTCCTTGATCTGATTCTGTCTCAAAGGTCCTCATCGTTGAACTCAGGTCTCAACACAGTCAAGACACTTTCCATTACTTTTTTTCATTGTATTGGCATGTTTAAAGTCAGTGTATTGCTGACATTTACCTTTTGACAGTGAAGATGTATAGAGTAGAACTTCTTCAGAGGACTTACATATCCTCACATCTATTTTCTACTGGCCATGAACATCATCTCAGGTGTACATGCCCAAGTCCTAAATTAAGGTCACCCTAAAGAAAAGGACTCAAGGGGAGTAAACTGAAAAAAATCCCAACACCTGACTTATTCCTTGGATGCTAAAATGGAGTTCACCTTCACAGTAAGTGGCCAGAGATTACACACTTGCTGGATTTTATTTTGGTTTAACATTTTCATATGAGTTCATTTTAGGGTCATAAATGAAGGAAATAAAAGATAGGGGCGAATAATTAAAAATTAATTGATACTACTATTGCAATTGATATTAATTGATGTTACTATTGCAATTGTCTAGATCAGAGGCCAGCACACTTTTTCTGGAAGGAGTCAGATAGTAAATATTTTCAGCTTTGCAGGTCATGTGGTCTCTTGCAACTCTTCAGTTCTGCCATTGTAGCATGAAAGCAGCCACAGACAATATACAAATGGGTGTGGCTGCATTCAAAATAAATGTACTTTATGTGCGTGGAAACTTGTCATGAAATGTTACATTTCTTTTGATTTTTTCCCCCAACTATTTAAAAATGTAGAAGCATTCTTAAGCTCACAGTTTTTATAAAAACAGATGCTAGGCTAGGATTTGACCTGTGAGCCGTGGTTCGTTGACCACTGGTTTTAGTCACTACAACCCACAAACAAAACTATTTGGAAGAATCTGTTTGCACAGATTTTTTACCCTTTAGGAGTTTACACCTTCAAAGTTTCTCAAGTCTCTAGAGAGGATCAAGAAAAAAATAACCCATCCCCCTCCCTTGATGATTTAATCACTCACCAGGTGACCAAGCTAGGTACTCTTCTGAGTTCCTTTTATAGTTCTGGGACTTGATTGTGGATATTGATTAGGAAATGGTAAAACTAAAACAAGTGAATTGGTTCAAAGTCAACCAGCACAATTGATTTAAAAGTCTTTTCTCATTGTAGTTTCTGTAACATTTGTTGCTAAGGTAACTGGATTTGGAGATAATATTCAATCTTACATACAGATTTATTTCAAGTAACTGTGGAAGTAGTGTATATTGATGCATATAGTGTCAGCCTAGATTGCTGAGCTCTGGCGCTGGAGGAGGGTCCCCTGCCAGCCCTGGAGGGTCCATTGCATGTGTTCAGGCTGCACACACCTCAGTCCACACGCATTTACCAAATCCTATTTTAAGACTGACTGGGCTGCAGAAGACACATAGGAGTCCTTCAGTGATTGATGGTTCAAGAAACGGACCTCCAGTCGCCTTGAATGAAATGTCCCAGTTTGGCTTTTCATTTGCTGGAATTTTCCTCATCTTATGAACAGTGACTCTTCGATGAAGAGCCCTGTCTGAAATAGCTTGTGGATATTGGTAAATTTGGTTTGGAGGGGAGTAAATATTTCCTCTATCTCAGATGGCTGATTTCAGATTACCATTGCTTGGCTTAAATGAATGAGTCCAACCAGTGACAACTGTGCAAATCTAAGCTTTTTGTCACAGAACAGGAGTGATAACTGCCTTATTCATGGGTTTGGGCCTTATTAGGGCTGTGAAGGTTAGAATCCATACTGATGTTCCATCTTCCTGGCGCCTCACTTTTCTTGGCTTCTCCACGTTTCTAGCCCTTTGCTGAAGAGCTCTGGCACCCAGAACTCAAGTGGTGGGTGCGTGGATAAAGAGGGGGCGAGCTGAGGGGCAGTGTGGGGTGCATACTGTAAAGGGACACTGGCTGAGTTAACTCCTTTCAGGCACTCTCCTAATCTGTCCTCTGTGTGGACTGCAAACCAGCTTGCCTCACACTTTGCAAATGGGACCTTTTATTTTACCATGAGAAGCCCGAGTGCGCAAGAGAATCTATTAATACTTGAACTAGAGAGGACACGGAGCGTTCCAGAAACGGTAAACTCTCAGGAATCCAACAATAATCAACCATAACATTAGGTTCTGATATGTTTTTTATGAGTGGGATAGAGCATTCTGCTTGAGTTCCTTAAATTCAGGATGTGTTTGCAAAGATGGATTGGCTTAGTGAGTTTTATATTCTGAGAGAATGAAATGTCATTACTGGAGTTAAAAAAGAATCAATCCAAAACCTATTTGTTTGAAATGCCTCATGTGAAAAAGATTTTATAGCTGCTATTTTCCATACAGATGCTGCAAGTTCCTTAAAAAATTACTTCTAGGGATCACACGTTAGGGGGTGCACTTTTGAATAGGAAACACGGTACGAGGCAGGGGAGAAAAAGGTGATGAGAGCTGTCGGTCAAGGCACTTTCAGTGCAAAGGCAGTGAGTGAAATAGAGCGGCCATAGCTCGAAACCCAGCTCTCAGAAACACCCACTCAGGATTCACCCACAGCCCAATTGTCTTGTTTACAAAGATCCATGATCCGTTTGATTACTTTAGGCATTAGCTGTGTCTCTGAACAACCCAACTGATACTGCCTTCCTTAGCCTGTCACATCCCATCAGTGGATCGAGTTTATTTTCTCTCCCATCAGCCTTGCCGTTGCCTTGATATTGAGCAGATGCTCATTCTGAGCACACTTATCTAGCAGTCCTGCCAGTTTCTGTCACAACAGACGGGCCTCTCACTGTTGCGGCCCCTCCCGTTGCGGAGCACAGGCTCCGGACGCGCAGGCTCAGCGGCCATGGCGCACGGCCCCAGCCGCTCCGCGGCATGTGGGATCTTCCCGGACCGGGGCACGAACCCGCGTCCCCTGCATCGGCAGGCGGACTCCCAACCGCTGCGCCACCAGGGAAGGCCAACAGACTTCTTTTTTGCCATCTAGTGCTGTTGAATCTGTTACTAAGTCTGCCCCACCCACTCCCCCCCAGTCCAGGTTCTTCTTTGAATATGAGAGTTTAGAGACTGTTTGCATTGTGGTCTTTGAGCATCTGGTGAGTTTTGGACACATTGATGAGGATGCTGATTCAAATGCATCCAAAAGGAAGACGAGAATTTCTAACATAGGACTCCTCACTTTATTTCCTTCCAGGCCAGTCCTGTTGGCTTTTATGCACCTGCTCATTATTTCTGAATATTTTCAATGTAGTTCCAGTCTTGGTTAACCAGGCCCTGGTTATTTAGCCTGTGGGTCCCTCATAGCCTCTTCTTCCTTCCTCAGTTGCAGTTCCCTCATGAGCGTATTTTCCAGTCTTGTTGCTTCTTAAAGGCAAGAACTATGTGTGAATCATCTTTTTCTCTGTCGTGGGTTGAAGAGTGGCCCCTTAAAAGATACGTACACATCCTAATGGTACTTCATTTCAAAAAGGGGCCTTTGTAGATGTCATTAAGGATCTTGAAATGAGATCGCCCTGCATTATCCCGGTGGGCCCTAAATCCAATGACAAGTGTCCTCATAAGAGACACACAGAGGAGAAGGTGACATGAAGGTGGACGTAGAGATTAGACTGATTTGATGTCAGGAAGCTGCCAGCCACCAGGAACTAGAAGAGGGATGGAATGGATTCTCCCCTGCAGCTAAGAGGGTGCAGCCCTGATGAGTCAGTTTCTGTTGTTCTAAGCCACCCAGTTCGTGTTAAGTTGTCACATGAGTTAACAGGAAGCGAATACCTTCTCTGTCCATGGTATCTGGTGCAGGACCTACCAGATAGGTACTCAGCGAAGTTTTCTACATTAATCAATGGTTCGTGACTCAAGGGTTTACCAGGAGAAAAAGGACAGTGCTGGTAAGAATGAGCCAGTTTTAGCTTATCCGTGCTTTCCCTGTTTGCTCCTTTATTTAGGTTAGTAAAATATTCAGGTTTAGAGATGAGTCTGTATGCCTGAGCATTGTTCTTGGGACTTTGGAAAAGCATTGGAAAAGAAGATGTACCACATTTTTGTTGCTACGTTCAGCTATGAACCATGAGGGTGATTTTCCAATGGAATAACAAGATGCTTCCCCAGGCTCCTTGCTAGTAGTTAAGGTTGTTTTGGGAAATGAGAGCCATCAAACCTCCCCTGGCAGGTCAGCCTCGCAGTCAGAGGAATGCAGGGATGGAGGAACCCTCTCTTTGCCTCAGAGCCATATTTGGGCAAAATCTGGGCTGCCGTACAGATGTGGCTTAAAGAAACCAACAAGGGTATTATCATCTGGCCACTGTGATCCCCTGATATTTATGCTGTCCTCAGTCAAATTCTGATCATGCAATCTGCAAAGAAGGCTACATCTGCTCACAGCTCCCTCGTAGGGTAACAACTTGTGTTCAGTGTATCTAGATGTGAAGAGAAGCACGGTTAGATCATTTCTTCCGACATTAAAAAAGTAGAAATGGTCTAAAGTCAACATACTCAAATTACCTGGAATGATTAAAAAAAAGTACAAGCCATTATCCACCATGCTGGAAAACCTTGAAGGTTTTATTCCCAATATCTTTGCATTAATACAGATGCTTTTTACTTTGTGCTGAGAAAAACAACCTGTTACACATCATGTAACTTTAATATACAACATAGAAACTCATCCTAAGTTAGTTACAACAAGGACCTACAAAAAACTTCATAGGAAAAAAAGTTACCTAATATCGCCACTGTATTTTCTAATAGACTGACCCTGTTAGACCCTGTCACCAATGCTCAGCTCTGTAAACAATGGTTATTTCCGTGTTCTGGGGACTTGTTAATAATAGGGACACTAAAATCAGTCTAAAAAGTTCTAGCACGTCACTATATACTGTACAGTCCTTAAAAATAATTTATTGTACTGTTTCTAAAAAAAGGTACTAGGGGTGTTCTTTTGCTCTGTTTCCACATTCCGGAGCTGCACGTGAGCACTTTCATCTAACAGCCTAAAATCACGAGAACTGAACTGCAATTCACAATCACAGAGATGACGTGGTGGAGTCTAGGACTTCCCGCCCGTTGCACACCGTCGGCACATACGTGCTTGCAGAGGCTGGAAAACAGAGCAGGACAGAAAATTCTGGATTAATCAAGGGGGCCACAGAGCTACTGGCATGGATAATCCTAGACACTAGTTAAAAGTGAAAAACTCATTTTAACTTGGCCTTGGAAAATGCTAGGTGATTTAGCGCTGTAGTAGGTCAACTTTCTAAACGTGCTCTGCTCAAAATTAGTTTGTATCCTGGAACTTACCTCCATTACTGTCATACCTCTTGGAGAGAGTTGATAAGCATAATCACTGTTGAAAGAAGCCACTTGTGGGTTTAAAATTAGCTTTGGTAATCTTTAAACTGGTTAAAATACAGCGTGCAAAATTGAAAGCTCCCTGCAGTTTCCTTAGACTGTTAAATTAATTACTATTTTCAATACCTTAATTAATTTTGTTCTCTCTGGGCAGGAATGTCTCTACATAGTGCCATAAGTCATCTGTGAACTCTACTGCCTGAGAGAATGGTTTGCTATACTTTCATTGTTCAGTGGATAACCTCAGTGAAAATTCTAGTGAGGGCTGTGGTGCTAAGAACTTCAATTTCATAATAGTTTGCAGACAGGAAGACATTCCAAAGGGATGATGCTCTTGTTAGTGACAATAGTGATGACAGTGTCAGGGTGTGAGTATAATACGGATATGTATATTCATTCTTTTTATGGCTTGTCGTTTTCCTAGATAAAATTCCTAGCTCCGAACTTGTTTTAAACAAAAGTTTTGTTTTTGTGAGAAATCTAGGGACAGTTAGGTGATACCTGTTTTGCCCTGAAAGCTCTTTCCTTTTACTGAATGAGAACAAAAGCAAGGAGCCCCATCCTCCATAGGATGAAACTGTATGGCCAAGAGAATCAGTTAGCGACGGCCTCACATTACCTTTTGGAGCTGATGACGTCCCATCGCTTGACCTGTCCATCTGGACGCACTCTGCCTGTGAGGAGCTGACCCTCTTGGCTACCTGACCACAGCTCAGGTCAAGCTGCCCAGTCAGCTGTCCCATTCTTCAAGGGCATAGCTCTTGGTTAATAATCAGATAAACTAATTTCATGTCATGCTAAAGTGTTCATGTTCACTATCCTAGCGGAAATATCCTTGCTCGATGAAATTGCATTTTTCATAGGAATTTCTTTAAACACGAAGGAAAAACTAAGTATGAAATTTGATACTATGTGGCATTAAGTGGGGGAACATTCACCATCTTTGGGACACTGAAGTCTTTCAGCAGACACCGCCCCAACTAGGGAAACTCCAGCCTCTCAGTTTTGCACTGATTACTTGTCTAGGTTTGTGAGAAGAAGTCAAGTCTGTGTGGCTGCCTAAGGTTACAGTGGAGTCATGTGACATGGTAACGCTTTTGGAGATTTTTTTCCTTTTATCATTTTTAGAATGAGGTTCAGTTTCTTTTACAGTATGAGCCCACTAAAAGCTGCAGTATCTTGGGGGACAGGGATGGCATAATCCACATTTCCCGAAACTTCTACAATGAAGACATAATGTGTGCCAGATAAATGCTGGATGGAAGGTGATAGTGATAATAATTCCAAATGCGAGGGCATTAATTTATTCTTTGCAAAGCTTCTTAGTATACTTTATCTAATTCTTGCTTCATCAAAGCTAGGTAAGGCAAGAGAAAGAACAAGGTGAAACGGAGTCCAAACAAGAGTGCTTCTGGCCATTCAATATGTGCATTCTCTGCAGCTTCCTTGTAACCACCTGTCTGCTTGGCATCTCCATGTGGCTGTTTAATAGGCATTTCAAAATCAAGTGGCCAACACATGACTTTTGATTCCCTAACCTGTCCCCATTTAGTCTTCCTTTCCTCAGTGAATGGTCTCACCATCTGGCTAGTTATCCAAACCGAAAGTGTAACATTTAAGCTTCTTTCCTTTTTTTGTCTCTCCTTGCGTGTCAAACCCATGCTCAAGTCCAATCAACTCAGGCTCCATCTCCCAACTACTTCTGTCTCTGCATCCAGCGCCCCGGTCCAGGCCAGCATTCCCTCTCTCTTGGCCACTGGAATAGCTGCACTACTGGGGTCTCCGTGTCCACCCTTGCTTCCCGGCAATGCTTTCTCTATACAGTAGCCAGAGTAGTTTTAAATGGAAGTCACCTACCTACACACCTCCTGTGGCTTCTCTTTGTGCTCTCCTTACTGTGGTTTATAAATCCCAGCACGATTCAGACCATGCCTATCTTTCTGAATTCACCTAATTCTGTGCTCCCGCCCCTACGCTTTTTTTGCTTTTGTTCTCAAACACAGAATACCTATTTCTCAGTTTCTGACCTTTTGTAATAGCTGTTGCCTCTGCCAGGAATGTTCTTCCCTCTCTTAATCACATATCTGGCTCCTTCCTGTCATCCACGTGTGAAATGTCACCCTCTGAAAAAGGCTGTCATCAGGCCACCTAGTCTGAGGTAACCAGCCAGTTTCTCTCTGTCACGTTATCCCATTTTAAAGCTGAGTTTTTTCCTTGCCTTTTTTTTTTTTTTCTTAGTGTCTTACGTCTTATACTCTTGACTAGAAAGTATGCTGGGGCTCTGCTTGTCTTTTTCACTATTTTATCCCTATTGCTGGTCATGGAATAGACACAGTATAAATATTTTCTGAATGATTGTGTGAATGGTTGCTTTTCAAAGAATGGGGGAACCAAGAAGTTTAAAGAAAGAAATAATCTATTATCCTGAAGAAATGACCAGCAAATGTGAGGCCTTTCGGCGGCCTCATTTTGGAGCAGGTTGGCCTTTCTGCTTCTCAAGCCACATGGTGGCTTCGACCATCACCCACGTCTGCAAAGAACTGGCTGGGGCTGTGAGCATCCCATAGCAGGCATGCTGCCTTTGACATTTGGACTAAGCTCTTCATCTTTTCCAGGATCAGGTTTTATTATTTCTGTGCAGGTTTTTCATTTTCAGAGGTTGAAGAGGAATGATGTGTCATGGGGGTACGTCTAGGAGAACCAGGGATTAGTGTGTTAATGCTCCTTGCTGTCGACCTTGAACTAGTCTAATCCCCTCTCTACCTGCACTTTTAAAGATGGTGTCAGAAACCTACTGCGATGTTCCCCACACTATTCTGGAATTTAGTGTAATTCTGTTCTTAAGTGTGCACTTGTGATTTGCTTGCTGACTGCATTCGAAGTTCTTAAAAATTGGGTATATTTTGACCATGTAGGTAAGAAGTACACAGGCTGCCCAGATAGCCACATAGAAGATCCTCAAGCTTATTAGTGTCACATAATCTTCTACTAAACGCCCTGTGGACATCATTATGGAAGGTTACAGAGTAACCTGGAATAACCTACCTGCTTTGTAGGGACATTAAAGGGAACACCCTATGTTAGAATGTCTAAACTCTTTGAGGGGAAGACAATGCAAATTCAAGGTCTTCTTGCAAAGAATAACAACGGCAAAAAGCCCCACAAGACTCTGCAGTTATTTTTTTCCCCTAAACAGTTTTTAGTGTATTGAAGGGGATTGTAACTTGTATTTTTCTGCTTCTCTATCTCTGTTTCATCTGTAGCTTTTGCCAGTGCATTTTTTATTATGTAAAAAAATATTCCCGTTTTGGTACATGCTGCTGAATATAGCAGAGGAAATTACTGTTTTATGAGTTTACCATCTCAATTACTTTGCCTTTCATAAATATTTTACATATGCTCCTGGATTAGCCCATCTGTTATTCCCCAAGGTAGTAAAATACGTGGAAGAGGGAAGTGCCGTCATTTTCGTGTGTGCGTTTGTGATGAGCTTCTCTATGATTTTAATGAAATTCTCACGAGATTTTTAGTGGCGTAAGTTTAACCTATTTTCTTAAGTGAGGTTAGGCAGATTTCTATAATCATCCTTTCTGTCAGAAATAAGAGGTGTGCAGGCTTATTTTTGGCTCTTCTGGGAGTGGGGGTGAGTAGCCGCTGTTACTCTAGGCTAACGTGATACTTTTTGCTATGTAAAGTGAAAAGTGAAGATAGCTGTAAAAGACCTAATAAGTTCCACAGCTGACCACAGAAGGACCATTCACACCCATCAAAAGGCACGTTTTGCTTCACAAACTTGGTGAAGCTTTAGAGATCAATGCAGCCAAGGGGCAGCTTTGTCTAGCACCGTGAAATCCACTTTTCTTGTACCAGTGAAGCAGAGACTGGCCAGGCTTTGGAGAAAATGACCCGATTTTTTCTAACTGGGCCCTCGATCAAGGCTAAACATATTTATTTAATAGATTCTTATGGATGCCAAGTCTGTTAGTCAATTTAGTGACTGAGACTTGGTTCCTGAGAATCAGTGTGTTACTCTGTGTAATAGATCAGACTTGGAAAAAAATAAAACAAACATTTAAACAGAAAAGACATTCCAGTCTGTTTCCATCTGTTCCATTTCCTCGCTCCTGGTGACCCCAAATAATTTCTCCCAGCAAGTCTGCTTGTTTAGATGTTTTAATTCTGTGGTCATGGAATGCAATTTCCATCCGTTATTTGTTGCCTTGTCCTCCTGCTTTGTCATTGAACCTGGTTTTTTACTCATCACCTTAATTTACCTGTGCTAGAGCCCCTTGGTCCCATTTCAAAAGAAGTATATGTGTTGATAATGTTGTCTGGGCAGATGCGACACTGCCAGCCACTTGTTTGGTAGCCTTGCTATGTCAGATTTCTCAGTGGGAGACTGAGAATCCATTATTAATAAAAGTGGGCTAGATTCTCAGGGGGTGTTTCCCCCTTTATGACCAAAGTAATTGTCTTAAACTGTTACTAGTAGTCTTAAGAGGAAATCATATTCATTATGATGTTGGATAGAAATCTGTAAACATAAGGTTTAGTTTCCAAGTGTGGAGTTAGAACTTATGAAAGCAAAGACTTCTTCATTCAGTGATTCATTTCTTAGGAGACAGGATTCATGGGAAGAGAAAATACGGCATGTACCTTTTTATAGACCGCGATGCAACTTAATTACCTCATGAACAGAAATGCCACTTGATCTTCAACTTAATACCTCAGTCCACTGTTGCCACATCATGCGGTCCTTTCCAATCGTGTTCTTTTATTCTCTCTTCCCTCCCCCAAGAAGTACCAAAGTTGGATGCACAATAATTTCTAAATAAAAAGACTCAACATTTTTTTTGTACTCTTCTACCTATTTTTCATTCTTCCCACATCCTCTTAGTTGCTTCACATCTCCTGTTTCCCCTCTTTTCTATCCAAATGTGTTTTCAGGCGAGGAGCAGAAACTCATTCACCTCAAGGCTCAAACAACTAATAGGAGCTATAAGTGCTACGACATCTAGGGGTCCAGATCAGAAGCCGAAAGGGTTAAACTCTAATCAAATAATGTCAGGCATTAATTACTCCTTCTTTCTAGTGGAGCTGATCCTGTCAGCCTCACCTTCCAGTTATCCATAGCATCTGCACGCTGTATTGGCTTCCACTGCTACCACCCGGACTGAAGCCACCATCATCTGGGTTAGGCAGTAGCCTCTAAATGAGGTCTCTGCCTACTCGCTGTCTTGTATTCTGCCCACACGGCCAAAACCATGCTTTTAAAGTCAGGTCCTGCCACAGCTCCGATGAAACCCTTCAAGTGTCTTCTCAGTTCTTGCAACAGAAAAGTAAAAGTCCTTACAGTGACTTGCAGAATCCTACAAGATCTGCTCCATCTTTGTCCTCATCTCCTGTCACTTTCACCTTTATTCATTCCCCTAGAGCCTCATTGGCCTCTTAGATGTTCTTCTAACTTTGGACCTTCACATTTGCTGTTCCCTCTGCGTGGAATGTCTTTCCCCCAGATATCGGCCTGGCTCCCTTCTTTCGTTTCCATCATGTCTCTGCTCAGTGTCACCTTATCACTTCCTTCCACTCTATAAAAACAGGAACTCTTTGTATCCTCAGTCCACCTTATTTGCCTATGTCCCATATTATTTTCTTCACATCACTTATCAGCACCTGAGTTATTAAGCATTGTCGGTTTGTCTGTCTGTGCCCCCTCTTGCCCGATTAGAATGCAAGCACCGTGAGTGTAGAGTTGGTCTGTTTTGTTCATTACCACATCTCCAGTGCCTAGAGCTGAGCCTGGGCACAAAAATTTCTTCAATGAAGGAGTGAATTATCCATCAAATTGGTCACATTTACTTGGTTAGTGGTTTCTCTCCCAAACTCTCTGAAATTATTCCAGGTAAGGCAGAAATGTTAAAATTTTTTTTCCATATGGGTAGGCATTTTCCTGCTATAGGCGCAGAGATATTTCCATTTATAGATGTCCTCCAGAGAATTTCACTAAAAATGAAGTCATAGAAATAGCATATAATAAATTGAGGTTAGACCCTTTGCTTTGTTTTAAGGTTTTGATCATCTGAGATCAGTGTATGGGCAGTATTTGATTAAATACATATTTTCTTTTTTATTGACATATATACATAGTTCTCAGCACGGTACCCTGTTCCCAAAGGCGTTAATAAATTTGGGGTTATGTGGGAATGCAGATGACTATAGGTATCTCTCATACAATACCTGACTCGCTGGTTTAGGGACTCTCTTTGAGCTACTGTGTTTACATTCTGTTCTAATGTACAATACAGAAGAGAAACTGTACAATGTAATGTAATTCAAGAAAGTGATGCTTTAAAAAAACTATGGAAATGAGAGAAATTATATCTGACATAAACATTAACTGTATTCATTTGTCTTCATCAAATCACATTTTCTAAGAAACTTAGTGTGTAGCCTCTTTGGAATATCAATGCCACACCTTGTCTGTGTGCAGCCTGGGCGTGGGGATCACCGGGGGCTCAAAGAGACATGATTTATGCTGTTGAACTCCCTGGTATGGGCTTTTGAGAGGAACACAAGTCTGTACTCATGCTGGTAGGACAAGATGCTGTCATGTGTGGTGCTTAAGAGAAAGCTTTTAACTTGAAAAAAATCATTGCATGTGCAGATGCTAAGATTCTTACTGTCAGAATAGTCTCTGAGGGCTTCCCTGGTGGTGCAGTGGTTGAGAGTCCGCCTGCCGATGCAGGGGACGCGGGTTCATGCCCCGGTCCGGGAAGATCCCACATGCCGCGGAGCCGCTGGGCCTGTGAGCTATGGCCGCTGAGCCTGCGCGTCCGGAGCCTGTGCTCCGCAACGGGAGAGGCCGCAGCAGTGAGAGGCCCGCGTACCGCAAAAAAAAAAAAAAAAAATAGTCTCTGAGATGAATTTTGTAACTGAGCTGGGGCAGAAAATCCAGAGGCCACAGGAGCCATAGAGCAGCTTTTGAGAGTTTTATCTATGACTTCAGTTATCAAATTCCTTAAAGTACCTAATAGATGGGACCCTGGTTTTCTCATCTATAAATGTGTTTGTTAGAATAAATGATCCCTAGCATCCCTTCCAGCTCCAGGCTGTGTAATAAAGAAGGTGGGCTGTAGCTGCTTGGGGAAAACCTAGCAAAATAGTAGAGGTAAAGAGAAAATGATTTAAGGGTTGATTTAGAGTGGTTGTGAGAGAAGTAAATGGAAATGTCAAATAAAAGAAGGAGAGGTATTAAACATCAATTTCCTAATGTATAATAGGGTTACCTATCATAGCTGGAGACTATCCCCCCATCCTCAATGAGGGAATGAAAGGGAATAGAAAGAATGAGGTTCTCAGGAGTGCTGTGGACTTTGCTCTCTTAAGGGAAAATGGATTGACATATATCTGATTTGGATGTACTAGATGTATTCCGCCTGGAAGCAAATGGCTCAACTTACTGACAACTCTAGGCTCTTCCTACGTTGGTCAGAGAGGATTTATGTTTATAATATACTTATGCCTGTGGCGAAGAAGACGTTCCTTTCAGTCTGGGTTGCCAAATAACTTCCTCATTTGCTGGCCAGTCATCATGGGACTCCCTGAACTGTAAAGTGCAGGTGTATTATACTGTTTTTCTGGACTAGCACAGTAGAGAAGAAACTTGGCATTATGTGCTTTTTTTTTTTTTTTTTTAATAAAGTCCTGTTCAGAGTTGAACAGTGGCTTGCCCCGGCCAACTGGGGTATCTTCAAAGCTTGGCCATTGATAAATGCGAAGGCTTGTCCTCAGGCCCTTGCTTTCTGTTGCTGAAGCTCTGTGGCAAATTATACTGTGAAACTAGAAGACGGTCCCCTCGATCTTTTTAGACTGCTGCTTTCTTTTTATAATGTGCAAATGCTTAGTGATAAAGAATAATTCTATTAATTGAGCAGTTCGCACACTACCACCTAGACAAATGACTTTCTGAATAAGGTTGTGGCAGAGAAAATCAATCTCCATATGCCCATGGCTCCTCCGGGACCCAAATCTGGGCATCATTAATTAGCAGAAGCCTCTTGGCTGATTTAATGATAATGACATACATACATCTGAATGATCACCGTGAGCAAGGGAAATACACATCCCTGTAGGACCACGTCTGGGGACATAATAGCTCTGAAGACTGTTGGACACACTCCATTTCTTTCTTCTCCCCCCAGCCTACGCTGATGCAAACCTATATTAGCGTCAGCAATATTCTGACCTGCGCAGGGCCTATAGCATTTTATGCTGCCAAACCTCACGTGTGCATCCAGTTTGTCTCCCTCAAAATGACGCCATTCGCTTACATTCTGCACCCATGCTGGTAGAGCAAGATGCTGTCAGGTGTAGTGCTGAAGGGAAGGCTTTCAATTAAAAAAAGAAAAAATCATTGAATTTGCAGATGCTAAGATTCTCAGCATACGTTTTTGATTGCCTGTCTTTGGGAATCAGCTGTGGGAAACTCCTTTGCTTCTAAAGCTGAACAAAACAAAGAATGACCTCTTTTTTTTTTTTTTTTCCTCTTCCAAATACAAAGGATGTTTACTTATGTGTGTGGGTGTGGGAGCAGCATTATAAATATGAACTTAGGATTTCAGGGTCTCTGAGTTCTACTGCTATTGGAAGGTGCATTCCCACCTTCAGTAAATGTTTCTTGAGTGGCCAGGTGCTTCTGTGGGAGAAATGCCTTCTGTGGAGGGTTCGGACAGCAATGGGGGAAATGACTGTGCCGGAATGTGACTCTTGGCATCATGAAGCAAAGGATGGGACTTCAAGGGCCTCTCCTTCTCTGAACCCAGGGCCTCCTTTCTCTTTGAGGGCATCTAAGTGGAGCTCCCTGCTCTGCACTGATAGCAGTGGATGAAGCAGACAGGATGGTTTGGGCCAAGGTTCTCAAACCGTTTTCATTGGACCATCTCTGTTGAACCAGCTGGAGTATCTGTTACCGACCACACTTCTGGCCTTTACCAAGACCCCATGATACAAAGGGTGGGGCCTGGGAATCTCCATTTCAAAGAGTTTTTTTTTTTTTAATACACAAATATTGGGGACAACTGGCCTATGGGTACACTTAGTGGAGAAAAATTACTGTTTCATTTTTATTATTCTGACTCCCACTGTATGTAGTTAATCAGATACAACTAAAATTGGTCTCTTTTGCATACAGCAATATGTAAACATTTCTCAAATGGTGAGTTTTCCAAGATGTCCTTAATGATATTCTTTCTTCCATGCCTGCTTCTGAGTTTGGCCATGCTTTTCTATCTTTTTGGAGCAACTGCTCAGATTTTAAAACCCGCTAACTGAACTTCTTTCTGCTGTCAGCCACCTTAGCTGCTGTCAGGGAGCTCACTTAGACTCCAGAGTGATGTGGTATCTCTGCTACTCTCTTGCCAGAGAATTAACCCTGAATTAATATGGCCGCAGCTTCCAGTCAAGGTGACTTCTTGGTATTGCATAAGCTTAAGTGTGTCATGTCACTTAATCCCTGCTAAGAGTTCGGTACCGGTTGGATTTGGGATTTGGAGAGTGCAACATAATAAAAATGGCCACAAATTCTTTGAGCGGTGGAGTCTGCCTCCCTCCCCTTGAATCTGGATGGGCTCTATCATGCTGTCTGGGTCCCATGTGGAGAGGCATCCCACCAAGGCACCATGTATGAGAGTGAATCACTGTGGACCCTCCAGATCAGTTCAGTCTCAGCTGACACCACAGAAGGACCCCAGTCAGGGCCTTGCAGAGCACGTGGACTGCCTGAATTCCTGACCCACTAAATCAAGAGAGATAATGAAAGGGATTTCTTTTAAGCCACTAAATTTGGGGGAAGTTCGTTATGAGGGAATAGATAACTAAATGTGTCTGTGCGGGGGGGTAACTCCGTTGCTATACCAGCTGACTCTCGTCCATACATGGGGTTTTTGTTTTTACCTCTGGAGGCACTAGGTCAGAAAAACAGCAGCAATACTGGGAACAATAATCCATTGGAATAAAATGCCTGCAAATACTTAACCAGAGGAACATAAATTATGTACAACCTGAGAAAAACATACGCTGTACTTAATGAATGCAGAGCAGTTTAAGGACTTTTCTTGATTCTTTAAACAGCGTACTTCCCAGTATTTAGGAGGGAGATGGATATTAATTGAGCTGAATCTATAATGGAGGAAACAGGCACTGAAATATGAAACCAGTTGCTTAAATTTTCATCATAGTGGGTCAGTAACACGTTTATACATAGAACCAGATCCCATAGGCAAGTGGCTTTCAAATATCTTTGATTGCAGTTCATAGAAATAAATATTTTACCTGAACCTGGTACCCATACGTAAACCTGAGCAAACTTGGTGAAATACTCTTTACCCTGTTACATATGATGCACTCTAAGATACTTTATTCTCTTCTCTTTTATTTTTATATTTTTTATTATTATTATTTTTAAATGTCCAGGTCAGTTTTTATTTTATTTAATTAATTAATTAATTTGGCCACGCCGTGCGGTATGCGGGATCTTAGTTCCCTGACCAGGGGTCGAACCCGTGCCCCCTGCATTGGGAGTGCAGAGTCTTAACCACTGGGCCACCAGGGAAGTCCCTCTATTTCCGTTTTTAAAAAAATGCTGGTCAAACATGTTAAATAAATTTCATGACCCATTAATGGATTACATTCTACAGTATGAAAAACACTGCCCTGGACACTAACCTTCCTGGGACCAGGGATTCTGTCCTATTCACCACTGTGCTTAGAAATTTCTGGTGTATAGAAGGCATTCAGGCATTTAATGACTTTAATGAATTTCATGACAGTGGTTCCAATTTATTAAAATAGGAAGGATACTAATCACAAGTCAGGAAATCCAGTGTCAACTCTTGAATCATTGTATGTCCTTGAGAAGCAACTTCTCTTATTTTCTCACCTATAAAATAGAACTTGTGTTATCTTGTACACATGGGATAAAATGAGCCCACAAATATTAAACTATCGTGAGTAAAAGATAAAGAATTACAAATAAAAATAAAAGATCAATGGATTCGTTACTTACGCACTTCGAAATGCCTAGAGATACCACTCAAATACTTCACTTTGTTACTTTACTGCCACTTCTTTGATTTGGATTAATTAGAGGAAAATTGTGGGGAAAATGAGATCGAAATTTAGACCTTTTTAAGGAAAAAAAATTAAATTTCACTGAGTAACAAAGTAGTCCTAAAATGTTGGGCTGGATAGACTCCTACCTTGAAGTATTAGTTGGGCCACTAGCAGATTAGATACTGAGTGACCGCTTAAGCAGGTCCATGGCAGTTGCAGTACATTGTTTTTGTGTAAATGAACGTTTCTGAAATTCTGAGGGGAGACTCCATTGGGCAAAGTGTCCTTGTTAACTCTTCAGGAATTTATTAATTCCTAGTACATACGTTAGAAAATGCCACCATATCTAAATTACTGAGGTTCAGATGTATGAGATCTGAAAAGTGTCTGTGGACGACTTAGGGACTCTGCTAAATTGTTTTAATAACAGCCAAGAAGAGCTCTAAGCTATCAACAAGACTCTTTCTGCCCAGAGGTAAATCATGCTGCATAGCCTAGGGTAATTTTCCTTTTGTTCTCCCTGGAAAGTCTACCAAGTAAGTAGTTCATGGGAAATTTCCCGGCTTGTTTTCTGGATGAAGTAGCACGATAAGGTGGTTTGATGCCCTGGCTTTGAAATCAGAGAACCTGGCTCTTAAGTTCTGGTTCTGCCACTTTCAATACGTGTGACCTTGGGTAGATCCCCAAGAGTTGTGAGCGTTAAATAAGCTATATCCCATGTGCACACATGTATGAAGTACTTAGCACAATGCCCAGCACAAAGGAAACAATAAATGATAGTTCCTCTTAGCTGTATTATTGTTGTTTTTATTAGTTATTATTATTAGTTATATGCCAGTTCTTTCTGGTCTGGACTAGCTAGCTTTTATAGTTCAGCTGCTGGAAAAGAGATTTGTTTGCTCAAGAAATAAGCAGGTTTCTTTAAGGTTCAAGGAAAATTATTTCACAAGCTTTACCAGGTCCTGGGACTCAGCCCTCGTGACACCTGGAAATTTAGCTGAAAATGCAATAAGGTCTCCATCTCTATAGCAGCTGAGACGCAGGAGTGGTATACACAGCGCATCACGGAACACGTGCTGTCAGCCATCAGTCTTCCCTTTGTCTGCCAGGAAAAGGACAGCCCTATAAAATTGTGCACTTTGTTGGAGAAACTGGGGCACTAATGCGATTGCTCACTTTGTGACGCTGAGCTATTTCAAAGTTTCCTTTCTAATCGGCTCGGGGCAAAATTGTGAAGTAGTCATTTGTCTCTGTCACTTCCAGGCCTCCTTCCCCCCACCCCCCTTCCCCTTCCTCTCCCCTCCTTCCCCCTCATCCTTCTGTCAGTGCATTTCTCCTACTTTATACCATAGATTAGCTGGAAATGGCTTAAAAGGTTGTCCCCTTTAGCTACCTTCGTGTTTTAGATGCCTCTAAAGACTTAAATGGTTCTCCAAGGCTACTGTTGAAGATATTTGCAGGCCAGGAGGTGAGAGAATTCTGGCTGGGAGTTACCCTGGTATCTTTCAGTTAGCACTGCCTCCTCGGCTGAAAAAACATTGTGCCTTTGAAATAGGAGGAAGATCTATTCTAGCGTTTTCCAAAGTGTATTCCATGGGCTGTGCAGTTGATTTTACGGTGATCAATTACTTTTAAGGAACTGTAAATAACAAAGTGAAACAGGTTTCCCTGCTGTAGAGATTCTGAAAAACCTTTTTCATGCTCATGTCAAAGGAGGTGCTTTGAACTTCCAAGTGGGTATTTAGGATGTAGCATTTTCCACCTTATTTGCTTATCTTCCTCTTTTAATTTTTATGAAGCACCTTCAGCATGTGTGTGACACAGAACATACTTTACAGAGCACCAGTCTAGTCCAACCCTCTAGTCCAACTAAGGAAGGAAACAGTAAAGTGATGTGCTCAAGGTTACCTGTTGACCTAGTTGCAAAGTCAGGACTAGAAACTTGGTTCTTTGGCTCTACAACTTGGTCAAAAATCCCATTTGTGGTTATGGATTTAATGTCTGTCATCCCTGCTAGACCGCGTACTGCCAAAACCGAACCTAGACCTCTTCTGCTTATCACTGTATCCTTAGCACCCAGCACAGTACCTGGCACACAGTGATCAAACCAGCACTTACTAAATTGAATTGAGATTGATTATGGGGATGGACATGTGTTGCCTGTTTCTGTCTATGTCTGTTGCTTCTCCTTCTAGCCTGCTCCCTACTATATATGAAGGGGTCAGTGTCAAGTTCCATACTTACACTGAGAATACGTGGTCCCAGTTCCACTGACACTGAACCTGTTCAGGTGCAGTCTGTGTGTGACCACATTCTTCTGGGGTTGAAACAGGATGATGTGCACCTTGGGTGCAAACAAACAGCCCAGGACCACGAATCCACTCAGGCTAACCGAGATGCACATGGTCGTTGTCTGCACCTATAAGAAAAGATTGCCTAGTTAAGTGTCTTGACTATAAATTCAATACAGTGGCCAACTCAAGAGAGCACTGAAAAAAGAGCAAACTGAAAAAACCCAAATCATCCACAGTTCTGTTCTTATTCTAGCCAAACCAATACAGCAATTATATTGGATCTTCTGAGTTTGGGATGCACATGGAAACATTGCTTAGGATTTGGAAAAAGCAAACACTCTCTGTGTTTGGTGTCCTGAAGGCTTGCCAAGACTTCACACAGATTTTCTTGTCTTGTTTTGTTTGTTTTCCTCTTTACTTTGTATAAAGATATTTCTGCGGAATCTTTTTTTTTTTTTTTTTTGTCTGCAGAATCTTAAAGAGTAAAATATCAATATTCAATGATGAAGTGACCAGATAACTGATAATTTGAGTCAATCAACTTGGCTTGTTTAGGGTTTACTATATTATGAACAAATCTGGTCCTGTTTCATATTTCCATTTCTCTTTCTTGCTGGGAGCTCTATCAGCTCTTGGTTTCCCTATTCAACACTAGGGGACGTTATCAACTTTCTTCTGGGGTACCTACTCTTTTAATTATTTCATTAGCATCTCTCTGGAATTTTGATACATCAGGTACTCGCTGTTCCATCTTTCTGTTCTCCAGGCTTCTATGCACCCATCCTTGACAGAGAATTTTCCCTTGCTCCCTCTTTGCTTCCCCTGAAAGCAAACCTCAGAACTAGGTTTTATCGTCTCTTCTTTTCATTCCCTTGCCCGCACTCTTCATCTTCTCCGCTCTCCTCATTTATCCTGGCTTCAGCTCCCATAGATTTTCTGGAAAATCCCAAATTAGATTCTACATATTTAATCACTTTCAGTATGAAAAATGGAAATTAATTATTTCTTCTATCAGTTTCTACTCAGAGTAACTATGGTAAATCCTAGAGTCATTTTAGAGTTCTTTTTCCTTTTTCCCCAGCCGATGCTATTACCAGATAGCAATAATTTCTCATGCCCTAAAGTGTCTGACCTTCTTCTGTAATCAAAGGAAGCTGAAGACTGAACAGTTAACTCGAAGAGCCACATAACTTTAGAAGACTTCTTTCTGTTTTTGATTTTTAAAAAATCAGGTTACGCTTGTATCATAATTCTTCAGACTCTGGTTTTACTTTAATTGCTGAAAGTAAATCTCTCCTCACTATCTTTTTTTTTTAACTTTAATTTTATTTTTGGCTGTGTTGGGTCTTTGTTGCTGCGTGCAGGCTTTCTCTAGTTGCGGCGAATGGAGGCTACTCTTTGTTGCGGTGTGCGGGTTTCTCATTGCGGTGGCTTCTCTTGTTGCGGAGCACGGGCTCTAGGTGCGCGTGCTCAGTAGTTGTGTGTCGTGGGCTCTAGAGCGCAGGCTCAGTAGTTGTGGCGCACGGGCTTAGTTGCTCCGTGGCATGTGGGATCTTCCTGGACCAGGGATTGAACCCGTGTCCCCTGCATTGGCAGGCGGATTCCTAACAGCTGCGCCCCCAGGGAAGCCCTCTCCTCATTATCTTAAAGCTCTTGCTCCCCTAACCACTCCAGTGCTTTCCAACTTGGTCCCCAGTTTCAGGCTCTTCTCTCTTTTGTCAGCTTCTCAGAAAAGTCTACTATCTAATTCCATGATGGAAAAGCCTTGATAAATCATAACTATGTTATTTATAGCAAGTCCATTACTGACATAATTTTTCTTCTTACATATATGTATAATATGATATTAGAACTGTGCTGTTCCTGCCTCGGTTTTGACTGTGGTGCCAGTGTGAAAGCTATCAGATATCCCAGTGAGGGTGAGACAAGTTCAAATGTGCACATTTTCAAGAAAACCTTCTATAACTTTGAAACTCCTCACATACTTTAAGACATTACAAGGAGAGGAGAAGGGAGGCTTCTGTGAGGAGATCTCGGCCCAAAGCTGTGCTGTGAATTCCATGCCCTCCACCCCTTAGGGGGATTGTGTCCATCTCTTCACTTAAAGCTTATAGAGGAGGGCATCACTGTGGCCCTTCACAGAAGGTTTGAGGTTTTTCTGTGGTTGGGAGGATGCTCTGGCCGGGAGCCTGATTCCTGTCTTGAAAATCTAGAAGGTGAGAAATGGCTAGTCACTTTTGTAGCAGAGCAAGGAGGCTGGCTGATGTATTGAGATAGTCCTTTACTCTAAAAATTTATCAAAACAAACGCTACGGGAGTGGTATGCCGGAAAGGTGAGCCATTGTGGGTCGTCTAGGGCCCATATGGAGGGGCCTGGAGTCCTTCTCAGAAGGAGGCTAGAGGGGAGTAGCTGGATTGTGACGACTCAGAGTAGCGAATTGCCAGCCAACTCACTCAAGGACTTGCGGGAGAAAAAGGCCAGCAGGACCTTCCTGATGATCAGGTGAAAGCACCCTTTAATCATCTTCCGGGTTATCCCAAGGATGTGTCTTTAGCCACTGCGGACTTAGAGATCACAAAGTCATCCTGTTATGTAAGAACCATCCTACTTCTTCCTTATTACTCTCTAACCGGGCCTGAGAGGGACATAGCAACTGGTGGACTGGGGAGTGTGAGCTGGGAGAAAGGGGAAGCCAACCACTGCAGCTCCAAGGCAGGCCAGACCTCAGGAGGAAATGATACTGAATGTTACATCATGATATGATTTGATAACTACATAGGACAAGGCATTTCAATTTCCTACTAGAGACATTTTTCCTTTGAAAATTATTGTAGGACCTTATGTCACCTAAGGGTACGCAAATTCACGGGCCTACCAAGATCATGAGAGTTTTCATTCATTGATGTATCCCCAGCGCTAGGATGGTGTCTCACATAAGGTGAACAGTCATTGTTTGGATGTATCCACTGGAATTTCCATCCAGGGGTGGAGGGGTGACTAATCTCACTAACTGCTAAAGGGACACAGGGAAGCATAACTAAAGGTGCATTTTGGTCATAGTTTATGCTGCATAGTTTTCAGTATACCCGCTTTAAATTTGATACCTTTTAATTTTTTTCAAAGCCCAAGTATCAGCCTCATAGTCTCAGTTGCCCAGTTCCCTCTATAACTCACGCTATAAAGAGTCTGTATTTATCTATAATTATTTGTTCTGCGTCTTCGAACACTCCCAGCGCATGCTGCTTTGTTTTCATCTTCCTCAAGCTCCTAGAAACACTTGACATGGTTAATCACTTCCTGGATCCATCCTCCCCTCACTGGACAGTTCCTTGTCTGAGTTACCTTTGCTGACTTTTTCTCTTCTACCTGAATTCTAAGTGCTGGAGTGTTTCAGAACTCGATTTTGGACACTCTCCTCTTTACCATCTCATTGAGTTCCGTGGCTTAAGTACCTCCTATGTGGATGGTATTCATCTATGTAGTACTAGTTCCAACTTATCTTCTGGGCTTCCAGACCTATACATTCAACTGCTATCTTGGCATGTTGTTGTGGATGTGTAGTGGGCAAATCAGAATGAATATGTAAGCAGAACTTGATCCTTTCCTCCAAGTATGTCCATTTAAGTGACACCAAATGCCACCCACTTGTGCAAGCCAAAAACCTGAGAGTCATCCTTCATTTTGCCATTTCCCTCACACCCACACATCCAATCCAATAGCAAGTTCTGGTTCTTCTGGAAGATAATCCTGTATGGTCTCTTGGGCTTCTGTATGTCTTTCCAGCAGCGGCTCCAACTGCCTTTGTTCTGGACTTTCTTTTCAATGGTATTTTTATAGCAAAGAGCCCTAGAAGATAGAGGTAGTGCCTGTGGAACAAAGGACCAGCATATCACTCATTGGAGAAGATTCAGGTTCCCCAATCTAACTGTTCTTCCCTGTAATGCCACCGCTGACTGTGCCGTGGTCATGGTGCCCTTTGCATAGCCTGTGGGAAGTGGGGCTCAGGTAACCAGAGCCAGTGCGGAACTCTGCCTACTGCCATTGCTTTGAGTCAGAGTCCTTTTTGTCAGCGTCAACAAAACTGTGGCAAGCTAACATGTTAAGTTGGAATCAGTCAAGTAAAATCTCAGACTCTTCGGTCTTTGACAGTTGTGACAGTGAGATCGGAAAGGCTTTCTCCAAGAGGAAGGATGAGGGCCTCATAGGCTGATGGAACAGGCCTTGAGAGCGGTCCATGGGGATCCGTAGCAAACAGGCTGACCAAACTGTACGGCCAACCAGGCGATAAATAGTGCTCCACTTTATGGTCCTTAAAGAAGAGGATTTGGGGGGTGGTTCGCAGGCTGAGTAACAGGAAGTGGATTCGGATAGAGCTGCTAGACCTGTACTGAAATTGTTGCTGACTCACCTCTGGGGGTGCCGTGGATTTCCTCCCTATTGTGATTCAGGTCCTTGGTGGGCAGAAAGTTCTACTCCTTTTTCACATAAAAGTTGCAGAGACAAGCACCTACCCTGACCCTCCACTGAAAAGAGAAGCCTTCAGAGAAGCAGAGACCAGGTGAGTCATTTAAACTTTGGCTGGCTCCCTTGGGAAATGAGGGAAGAGGGCGACCAGTGCTTGTGAAGGAAGAATGGCAACAGCTAGGCCCTCTTAGGGCTCATCCCTTGGTATAGTCTCTCACGCCAAACTTAGATCCATTCTGCGATGACAGAAGTCTCAGTTTTTTACAGTGGAACCTGGCTGCAGAAAAGGAGCTTTGGCCCTCTCTGTCAGATTGCCCTGAAACAGGATAATGCTTTGGGAAGCCAGAGATGACGCACTGACCGGTATTTGGGCTCTTCCTGACCTGGATTGGGTTGAAAACGCTGACAGAAGTGCTGCACCAAAGAATGAGAGACGGACGCAAGGAAATCTTGGACGAATTCCTGCAGTCAGCTGCAACCCTGGAAAGCTTGCTTAGCCCTTAGGCTAAAACCAGGCAAGACGCTAAGAGATGTTACCACGGTGAGACAGCAAATGCCCTGGATTAAGATGAACTCCTTGAAAAAAGTTGCTGCTGTCTGTGCAAGTCAGTGGCGAGTGAGCTGAAACACGCAAACCACGTGGCCCAGGCAGATAGCTACCGATATCTGGCTCTGGCCTCTGAGTCAAGGGGTCCCCCAAACTGAAATGAACAGTGGCAGTAATGATGACGGTTGCCATTCAATTCAGGGTTTTGGGTGCTCAGAAACATTGGACCTTCGTTTGGTTGAGCCATGCGTAGCTTCTGCATGCTTGAAACACAGAGCAAGTGTGCCTTCCTTCCTGGCATGGAGATGTCCATGCTGCCTGATTCCTCCCTTACTCTCTCCATCCTGATCGCAGCTGCCTTAAGAAGAGAGGAAAGATAGGAACAATGTCTCCCCATCCCCAAGGGTGGCTGCCATCCATATGCACCAGACCCAGTATGCTGGGAAACTCTGGGGAGGGAAGAACTCAAATTTTTATGCTCTGTTGGTTACAGACAGCCAAGTCACCATCCTACCCAGATCTGTTAGGAAGAAGGCTGGGCTGGGACCAGAATGAGGCAAATGAGGAACTTGCTTGAGATACACATTTAAGGGGGCACCCAAAACTCAGTAATCAAGACAAGTAATTTTTTTTTTTTTGCGGTACGCTGGCCTCTCACTGTTGTGGCCTCTCCCGCTGCGAAGCACAGGCTCCGGACGCGCAGGCCCAGCGGCCATGGCCCACGGGCCCAGCCGCTCCGCGGCATGTGGGATCTTCCCGGACCGGGGCATGAACCCATGTCCCCTGCATCGGCAGGCGGACCCTCAACCACTGCGCCACCAGGGAAGCCCCAAAACAAATAATATTTTACTGCAGTATTTTTTAAAAATAAAAATTCATGCTAAAAGCCTACGATGAACACAATACCAACCTTTTAAATAAGGTTAGGATCGGTAACAGTGCTGGGCTATGATGTATTCAAAGTGAAGACAAAAAGTCAGCAATACTGATCCTATCGTGATGACTGCTCATGCACGTGTTACCGGGCCCACTCTGCACCGCCTACTGGAAATTGGGACTTGCGCAACCTACACAAATGCTGAAGTTCTGGCTACAGTGGTGGCTGCGGGTAATAAAAGTGCTTTGTTTCTGAGTTAGGAGTCTCAGGTCTTCTGTCAGCATCCCCGGAACTGTGGCGGGCTAACCTGTTAGATTGTGGGATGGGTTAAAAACCCTTCTTGGTCCTTCACAGGTTCTGTCTCCATCACTGACATCCTACCCTTGGCTCGGGCCCCCATCATCTCTGACCTATCGCAGTCACTTAACTGCTCTCCCCACCCCTGCTTTTTCCTTTCTGTCGTACGTTGTCTTTAGCAGCTTGATTTTTTTTTTTCCTAAAATGTGAGATCACAAAATATGAGATCATTAAACTGCTCCATTTAAAAGTATTTCAGTGGTTTCTTTTTCCATAGAGAACAGGAATCTAAACTTTTTGCTATGGCCTATAAAGTCTTATGTGGTCTGGCTGCCCACCCTCCCAACCGCCTACCTCTCATATAAACTCACTCTCCCATCTACTCATTAAACTGTAGCCAGATACACCTTTCTTTTCTAAGACATTTTTGCCTAGGGGTGTTTGCACTTGCTGTTTCTTCTGTCTAGTGGGTAGAATTCCCCTGGTTTGCTCCTTCCCATCTTTCGGTAGGGTATTATGAAATAGGCACTAGTAGGGGTGGCAAACACTTTTTGAAAGAATGAGATGTGATACATTGCTTTAAATCTTCAAAATAGTCAACATGGGAAAATTGGAATTTCTCTGCAAGTACTTAAACCTTGTAAAAATTCTAAAGTCACCTCCAAGTCTGCCTAGGCAAAATGCTTTGCCTGCACCAACCCCAGTAAGAATCCGGCATCTTGATACCTAGAGTACGGTCCTTTGCCTCGCAGCATCTCCATCATCTGGGAGCTTGCTAGAAATCCAGAACCTTGGGCCTCATCCCTTCTTACTGAATCAGAATCTTTAGCAAGATTCCCAGGTGGATGCACCTTAAAGTTTGGGAAGCACTGTAGTAGCATAACCCCACTCCCTTCCGTCATAGTACTCACCACTGCATGAGTTATCCTGAACTTTCACTTGTTAATTCTTTACTCACCATCTCTATGCTCCTCTCATTCCCCACCAGATTGTAAGTTATAAAAGAGGAGGGGCTTGTCTGTGTTGATAGCTGTATCCCAAGGCCCATAATAAATGCTCAGATACTTTTGGAAGACATGAATGAACAAAATACTCAGTAATTACCATTTATACTTTTTATGGTAAACTTTCCACCCAAATGTGACCTAGTTTTTTTTACACCATTGGAACTATGTATTGGATCCCTGATGACTCGGTGTTTGATTCTTACGCTCTCTGGGATGGTTTTGTTGTGATACAGAAGGAGGCAGCCTGGATATTTCTCAAAGATCCTTTGAAGTTTTGGATTCTTACCCAAGTTTTTGCTCGCTCCGTCTTGATGTCTCTTACAGCGTTGACTAGTCTTGCTTGTTCTAGGTTTTACTCCTACAAGTCCATTCTTCATATTAAGGATAGATAAGTGTGTGATATAGTAGGAAAAGCATGGATTTGGATCCAAAAAACTAGTCCTACTATTTTTTAACTGTGCCACCTGGGAAGTTAATTGCCCTCTGAGTCTGTTTACTCATCTTTCTAATGGATAATGAAATTCGCTTTCCAGGGTGCTAATGAGAATAACGTAAGCTCATGTATGCAAAGCACTTGGTAGAATAAGGTCTTGGAATTTGGTCAGGAAGACTTAGTTCCTTTCTTTCCCTCTTGCCTTAATCATGTCACTTTTTGCCCAAGTGAACAACCAACCAAAAGAAAACAAGAAAAATTTAAAAATCACAAGACCTCAAAGCCCTTAAACATTATTTAAATGAATTCCTCTACCTGGTATAATCTGACCAAGCTGCCAGTTCCCATTAATTTCTCACTAGACTCCCCCTATCTTCCATTTGAGCACGACCGACATTATTGCATTCTTCTTGGTTCATTTCTATTTTGCCTCAAGAATATTCCCTGTAGGCCTTATATACTCTAACTACCTTACTTGTACTTTCCTACCAAGGTACAGGATGAAATCCCACCTCTTTAAGGAGATTCCTGGAAAGACCAAGCTCTTACTGATCCAACTCATTTTTGAAACTAATAGGCATTTAAGAGTTTCTATCAGCAATTTAATTATAAACTATTCTGTGTTAATCTTGAATTCGTTCATGCTTGTTATTGTTTTCCCAACTGAGATGTAAGCTTTTTGAAGACTAGAATAGTGCTTTATATTGTTTTATAACTCCCAGTGGGTGGCAAAGTACTGAGTCATAAACCTTGTTGACCGATGGCCAAATTCCTAATGCTGGTACTTAGATTATTACTGGGTACTTTTCTAATGCTGCTGATTCTATCCGAGCCACATGGTTTCCCTCCAGGAAATTTTAAATCGCAGTCTAAAACAAGGGTCCTGGGTTCAAATACCTGTAGGGCTATGCAGATTCATACGTGAGGGTAGCCAGGTGTAAGAATTCAGGGGCTGGTGGGAGCTGTGGGCAACAGGAGTGAGAGTGCTCTGTCTAGAGGCATAAGCACTACTCAGCCAGCTAATTGTGGGTCCACATGTTTTAGTTTGTTAAGAGAAGCCAAGAATCTAGATAGTTATGTACAATTTCTCAATTTTCTTACTTTGGCAAACATTTCAAAGAATTTCAAAACAGTGCAGGCCAAACTAGAGATATCTGTGGGACAAGAAGAGCATGTGATTCATTAGAGCAGAGATTTTCAATCCTGGCTGCAAATGAGAGTCACTTGGGGAGCTTTGAAAAATCCTGATGTCTAAGCCACAGATCAGGCCAATTAAATCAGAATATCTGGGGCTGTGCCCCAGGTATCAATATTTTTTTTCAAAGCTACCCAGTTGATTCAATGTGTGGTTGAATATGAAAACCTCTGTGTTGGAGGCTCTGGTCTACTGTCTCATTTCTTTTGTAAATTTAGGATTGGGATTATTTGCAAGGATAAGTGAGACCTCAGATGATCTCTGTAGGATTCATTGCCTTAGTTAGCATAGCCCTTAAAACTCTCAACTGTACAACCTCTGCCCCATTTTCCTTGTAGCTTCTGCCATGTGGTAAAACTTCTGGTATCTTCAGCTAATTTCTTTTAATCATGATATTGCTATCATGTTAAAGGAAGAAGTCATTTTTTTATGTTTTGGGAATAAATACTAGTTTATTCAATAAAATTAAATTTTTTTCTCGGTAGTATTTTTGTTTTATTTTTTCATTAGCGTTTTTGAGAATGAATAGTTTCAAATCATATGTGAGGATAGAACAAATAACGTAACTATTTTGCATTTCCAATACCCCAAGTCCTGTCTACTAAGGATGGCTTCCTAAGAACTGAAAAAAAAAATCCTTACAGATCTATAGGAGGAGGATGTGTATAGAAAGACAAAAGATAGAATTGGGGGCATTAAAATGCATTAACTGTAGTTCTCCATTTAATCCCCACACTAGAAAGGTACGAACTCCTGTGTGCATATAATCTGACCTTTGATTTTGTTGATTTAGTTCTGATGTCTTCTCTTTTGACAGATTTTCAAAAATTTTTATAGGTAGTCTTATAGAAAGCCTGACCGTTATCCCAACATTGAATGTATATTCTTTATTTTTCTTGCTGCTCCTTTAATGTGGTCCCTAGGTTTGAGTCACAACGTTGTGGATAATTTACTAGACTAGACACATCAAGCTTTGCCAGTCTCTTGATCTCTTGCTTTAAGTAGCTTTGTCTTATTTTTGAGCTGCAATATTCAAGAGCTTGGTAACGTAGGAATTGCTGATAAACAGAAACATTTGAGGACTATTCCAACCTACAGAGGCACTTTATGAAATCATGTTGTAACAAGGAAACCATAAGGCCTCTGGAAAACTTAATGACGAATTAAGAAATATAGAGAATAAAAACCAATTGCCTTAAGAGGGAAATATTCTTATACTCACTCATTGGGCGATACGAAAATGAGAATTACAAATGTGAGAGCAACTGATTGATGGTTTCAACAATTTGAGAAATTTTGATGGAATCATGAACTGTTTCTTTCAGGAGACATGGTCATTATATTGAAGCCCAGAAATCTGAACTAAATATTACTGGAGACTATATGAGTAATGACTTAATTAGGTTACCTGGATATAGACAGTAAAAGTGTTAACCGATTCAGGGATTACATACCTATACCACATCTACAGGAAGTAAAGTTGTAGAAAAAGTATAACAAATATCGTATTTTAACTTGTTTTAGAGAAATAATGATGCTTATTTGAAGCTTGAGTGAAAAGTTTTTAGATCTTTCAACTGATCCTGGCTTAATGTTGCAACTCTGCTTTAATTTACAGATCCATCTGTGGTAGCCAGGTCCTCTCGTGTCTAATTTAAAGTCTTATTATCTTGTCATTCACTTTCTAAATTAAATTAAAAGTTTTAAGGGGCGTGTGCGTGCGTGCGTGTGTGTGTATTATACTTTTCTCCCACTAGATTATAAATTGCTTGAATGACCATGCCATTTACATTTATGTTCCTCTCTGTGCCTAGCACAATGCTTTCCACATAGCAAGCGCTAATTAAATGTTTTAAAACATATTGAATTAATTTCCATATACAATATGGTGGTTCATCATGGCATTTCTAATTTAGCTACCTAATTGCTGAGATGAAATAAAAGGAGTCTCTTTTAAATTAGACATAACAAAACAGTGGCAGGATACAAGAAGAAGGAAAAGGAGAAACCATTCCGAGACTTACTCTGTAGTCACTTGAAGTCACATAAAATATAGGGAGGAAGGCCAACCAGATGATGCATGTGGTGTACATGGTAAAACCAATGAACTTGGCTTCGTTGAAATTTTCTGGGCACTTCCGCGTTTTGAAGGCATACACAGTGCATAAGATGACCAGGACCACATCGTAGGTAAGTGAGATCAACATGCTGGAATCTTTGACATTGCATTTTAAGATGACTGTTTCCCGCTTCTCTGGAAGGGTGTACCGCCTGGTGCCTGGAACCTCCAGGATGAGCCACACAGACACTACCACAATTTGCACCAGTATCAGACCCAGGCAGATGAAAACCTGAGAACTTGGGCTGATGAATTTTGGCCTCTGAGCGCCATTCTTTACCCCATCGAAGACACGGGCAATGCAGTTTGTCTTGGTCAGCAGGGCTGAGTAACAGACAGCGAAGGAGGTCCCCAGCCCTAGTCGGCGCAATGCACAGATGACTGGTGACGGCTTGGAAATGAAGAAGAATGTCATGCAATAGGACAGGCCAACCCCAAACAACAAGATGTAGCAGAGCTCCCGGCCTGATGCTTTGACTAACGGTGTGTTGTTGTGCTTGATAAAGACAGTCACAACCACGCATGTACACATAAAACCCAGGCAGGCAATGGTGACTGGACCAATGGCCCAGGCATCTTGCCACCTGATGTAGTCCTCAGGAAGGTCAAAGCAGCCAGATAGGTCTGCAGTGGGCCACTGCCCAAGGCCGCAATCCATACAGGTAAACTCGTCAGCCAGGTATTCGTAGGGCTCGCAGGGGATGCAGATCCAGCAGCAGACATCCCCTGGTTGCATATTCTTCATTTCATTGGGTGCACAGGGGTCGCTGCACTGGGACGTGGGGATTGAGTTCCGGGACCAGTGGATAGAGTCGACATCTACTGATAAGGTTTCTGCCCAATGACCAACCTTCAAGTAGGAATACTTGCCGCCCATGTACTGGAAGTTGAACACGTTGTAACGTCCCATTCCGTCTCCAAAAGTGTCAAACTTGACAATGCTATCTGCACCTTTATTTGGGTTGAATGGAGCTGTGACATGTAAAGTAAAAGAAAAGAAAAAACAGAACACTGTTTAGGTGTCTTAAGTGTGATCGGTCAATGACTTTATATCATACACTTAGCAAAACTGAAATAACAAGGGAACAGGGATTCCAAGGCTGAGATAATTTATCAATTACCATTGAATTTACATATTAAAAACTACTGGAGTCTTCAAGCATTCATAAATTCATTCACTTAACATTCCTGAGTGCCTCCTGTGTGCCAAGTGCCAGTGATAATCATGAGTACAATACAGTGTCTGCCTTCAAAGGAGCTGATTATTTAACAGGGAAACCGGTGAACATGTAGTCATATTTTATGTGGTATATAAATATTCATTTCTTGAAAGATTCCACAATAGGAATTGGACAAAACTTCGAATCTCATCTCTATTACGTATTTATATATTTATGTATAGGAATTAAATATTTTCATGAAGCTATATAATTAAAAGGAGGAATTTTTCTCCTTCAAATCAAGAAAAAAAATTTCATTATAAATGGATGGTATGTTTCTTTTAAACAGTTTAGATAATTCAGAAGGAAAGAAAAAAATAACACTCATCCGTAATCCTTCAACTGTAGTATTTTCATGTTTTGGAGGCTATTCATTCTGACAACACATTTGCATGTGTCTGTGTATAGCATGCTCCTATCCACATACATACAACCTGAATATTCTGAAGGCACCTACAGTAGAAGCTAGGTAATTGCTTTAAAGTTTGTTCCTAACTGTACAGGATCGGTAGCCCTCAACCCTGTCCCTTTCTTACAGCCAGTGCCTAAGAGGAGCGCCTCTCTAAGCATCTCTGGTTCCTCTCTCCTCTCTTCCAGCTGCTGCTCATCATGTCTCTCTTGCCAACATCAGCTACCATTCTGTTCACCATTTTTATGCCACCTTCTCTGGTCTGCTCTGTGCCTACTATTTCACACTGCCGACCTTTACTCTTTCCTTAAATGTAGAAGAATGAGGCTGATGTCTCTGATGCACAGACAATCTTTATTAGTCAGGGTAGGCTTGCCTATGTTGGTAAATAGACCCCAAATTGTTTAAGGGCTCAAACACAATGGAAGTTTATTTCTCCCTTGTGCAGTAGGCTAAGGTCTTGGTGGGTGGGTCTCTCCTCCACACAGTGATTCAGGAACCCACGTTCCTTCCATCTTGAAGCTGTACCAATTCCTAGGGGCTCCTTCTCATCGGTATCCATGCAGTGGAAGGAGAAAAAGAGTATGAATTAGGTACACCTGCTTCCTCAAAGTATAAACCTGGAAGTGGCACGTGCTTTTTTTTTTTTTTTTTTCGCGGTACACGGGCCTCCTCTCACTGTTGTGGCCTCTCCCGTTGCGGAGCACAGGCTCCGGACGCGCAGGCTCAGTGGCCATGGCTCACGGGCCCAGCCGCTCCATGGCATGTGGGATCTTTCCGGACCGGGGCACGAACCCGTGTCCCCTGCATCGGCAGGCAGACTCTCAACCACTGTGCCACCAGGGAAGCCCGGCACGTGCTTTTATTCACATTTATTGACTAGAAATTAGTTACAGGGTCACACCCAACTTCGAGAGCAGCTGGGAAATGTGGCTTAGCTGATGTGCCCAACTACAGCTATGGATGAGAAAGGGGAATTTGCAGGACACTGCAGTCTCTTACTCTGCAGGTCTTTGCTGTCTTTACTACCTCCTCCCTGAGCTCCGTCCTGCCTTCTCTGGGGCTCATGTTGTTCCAGCCAGCGGGAAACAGCTTCCTCTTCTTGGGTCTAGTTATTTTATGGAGGAAAGGGTCCCTCAATGAGTTGCTTGGGTCCTTGGTAAAAGAAAACCTCACATTTCACCTAACAGCTCTTGCCTACATAGGATGCATAGATGCCCCTAGAGTGTCAGGCTTGGTGTTTCCAGTAATGTGTTGTACCATACATATCAAGTCTGTTAGCAAATGTAATTCAATATGCCACATTTATTCCTCACTTATTATGATTTATTTTCCTTTAGTGATCTTGTTATCTCACATTTGACTTCCCTAAACTTCACCTAGCTTTCTGCCACATTCTTCAAACCCATCACCTATGTCTGTGTGTGTCTGCACTGCAGTTGGGGATTGGCTTCAAGTTCATAGCGAGACACGCTGTAGTCGTAGATGAGTGCATGATTTTGGATTTAGATGGGCTATGTGTGATTGTCATCTCTGCCATCTCTGCCTTTTAATAGTTGTATGTCCTTAGGCAAGTTAACCTTTCTGACTCTGTTTCCTAATCAACAAATTATAATATAAATAACAAATTATAAATAAATGTAAAAATGCTAAATAAATTGATCATTTTCTACTGGTTTATAACATTTGCCAGATACTAAATTGTGAGATAATTCATTTCTCTCTGTTATTTGTTGTTTCTCTTGATCTCTTTCCACAGCAGTATGATCTTTTTTGCAACTACTACAGCTTTAGACTATGTTTTAATATGTTAGAACAAATGAACATAGGAGTTGAAACATTATTGCTATATTTTCAGGAGTAGGAATCAATATCACAATTCCTAGATCACAGAAAACTAAATTTATTTAGTCCATGCTTAGAAAAATTTCATTAAAAATTTTAGAGACTCCTTTCACATGTTACCAATAAATAAAATGTTGAATATTTTAACATAGTTTACATCAAGTATAAGAACCTCAGATGTGTTATTAATTTTTTTTATTCTCAACTACACAGTCAATCTCCACCAGTGTTCAGTGGATGTTATTAGGTCATTCTGGAAAAGATTTGTAAAATAAATATGTTTTATAGCTTTAAATATTTCACTATTTTCACAGCTATTCTTGAATATAAAGTTTCTTAAAAATAATATATTTGAAAGGTGACAAAACTGGTTGTTTTGCGTAATCTGAGCCGGAGAGGGTTATTGATAAGATTGTTGGCATGTGAGCTAATAATATAAACACTAAAGATGTAAAACATTCCTTTTATAAATCTTTTATGGAAATCATCTGATATCATTAACTGAATATTGGAACAGACTGGTGGCCTAGTTGAGAATAACAAAATTAATAACACACCTAGGGTCTTAACACTTGATATAAAATGTTTTAAAATAGTCAACATTTTACTTATTTGTAACATGTAAAAGGAATACCTGAAATTTTTTTTTTTTTTTTTTTTTTTTTTTTGCGGTACACGGGCCTCTCACTGTTGTGGCCTCTCCCGTTGCGGAGCACAGGCTCCGGACGCGCAGGCTCAGTGGCCATGGCTCACGGGCCCAGCCGCTCCGTGACATGCGGGATCTTCCCGGACCGGGGCACAAACCCGCGTCCCCTGCAACGGCAGGCGGACTCTCAACCGCTGCGCCACCAGGGAAGCCCAGAATACCTGAAATTTTTAATGCCTCTTTTCTAAGCATAGAATAAACAAACTTAGCTTGATGTAACATAAGAATTCTGATATTGATTCCTACTCATGAAAATCTGGTAATAATATTTCAATTCCCATTTTTTTCTTAATCGTTTGAATATACAGAGCATTGATAGGTTTTTTAAAGAGCCTAAATGAGGACTTTAGCTCTGGCTTTTACAAAATATAGGCACTTTTTTTTAATTGGCGTACAATTGCTTTACAATGTTGTTAGTTTCTGCTGTACAAAGAAGTGAATCAGCTATATGTATACGTATATCCCCTCCTCTTGGACCTCCCTCCCCCCCACCTCCTTCCCACCCATCTACGTCATCACAGAGCACAGAGCTGAGCTCCCTGTGCTATATAGCAGGTTCCCGTTAACTATTGTACACATGGCAGTGTATATATGTCAATCCTAATCTCCCAATTCATCCCACTCTCCCCTTCCCCTCCTGTGTCCACTCTTCCGTTCTCTACGTCTGCGTCTCTGTTCCTGCCCTGCAAATAGGTTCATCTGTGCCATTTTTCTAGATTCCACATATATGCGTCAATATACGTTTTTCTCTTTCTGATTTCACTCTGTATAACAGACTCTAGGTCCATCCACATCTCTACAAATGACCCAATACCCTGAGAAAACCATATTTCAAAAAGACACATGTACCCCAATGTTCATTGCAGCACTATTCACAATAGCCAGGACGTGGAAGCAACCTAATGCCCATCGACAGATGAATGGATAAAGAAGATATGGTACATATATACAATGGAATATTACTCAGCCATAGAAAGGAATGAAATTGGGTCATTTGTAGCCACTATTTTTCATTAGGCTATTTTATGTTTTAATTTTTTTGAATTTTATTTATTTTTCATACAGCAGGTTCTTACTAGTTATCCATTTTATACATATTAGTGTATACATGTCAATCCCAGTCGCCCAATTCATCACACCACCACCCACGCCCACCACCAATTTTACCCCTTGGTGTCCATACGTTTGTTCTCTACATCTGTGTCTCAATTTCTACCCTGAAGACCGGGTCATCTGTACCATTTTTCTATGTTCCACATATATGCGTTAATATACGATATTTATTTTTCTCTTTCTGACTTACTTCACTCTGTATGACAGTCTCTAGATGCATCCACGTCTCTACAAATAAATGACCCAGTTTCGTTCCTTTTTATGGCTAATATTCCACTGTATATATGTACCACATCTTCTTTATCTATTCGTCTGTCGATGGGCATTTACGTTGTTTCCATGACCTGGCTATTGTAAATAGTGCTGCAGTGAACATTGGGGTACATGTATCTTTTTGAATTATGGTTTTCTCTGGGTATATGTGCAGTAGTGGGATTGCTAGATCATATGGTAATTCTATTTTTAGTTTTTTAAGGAACCTCCATACTGTTCTCCATACTGGCTGTGTCAATTTACATTCCCACCAACAGTGCAAGAGGGTTCCCTTTTCTCCACACCCTCATCAGCATTTGTTGTTTGTAGATTTTCTGATGATGCCCATTCTGACTGGTGTGAGGTGATACCTCATTGTAGTTTTGATTTGCATTTCTCTAATAATTAGTGATGTTGAGCAGCTTTTCATGTGCTTCTTGGCTATGTGTAGGTCTTGTTTGGAGAAATGTCTATCTAGGTCTTCTGCCCATTTTTGGATTGGGTTGTTTGTTTTTTTAATATTGAGCAGCATGAGCTGTTTATATATTTTGGAGATTAATCCTTTGTCCGTTGATTCATTTGCAAATATTTTCTCCCATTCTAAGGGTTGTCTTTTCATCTTGTTTATGGTGTCCTTTGCTGTACAAAAGCTTTTAACTTTCATTAGGTCCCATTTGTTTATTTTTGTTTTTATTTCCATTACTCTAGGAGGTGGATCAAAAAAGATCTTGCTGTGATTTGTGTCAAAGAGTGTTCTTCCTATGTTTTCCTCTAAGAGTTTTATAGTGTCTGATTTTACATTTAGGTCTCTAATCTATTTTGAGTTTATTTTTGTGTATGGTGTTAAGGAGTGTTCTAATTTCATTCTTCTACATGTAGCTGTCCAGTTTTCCCAGCACCACTTATTGAAGAGACTGTCTTTTCTCCATTGTATATCCTTGCCTCCTTTGTCATAGATTAGTTGACCATAGGTGCATGGGTTTATCTCTGGGCTTTCTATCCTGTTCCATTGGTCTATATTTCTGTTTTTGTGCCGGTACCATATTGTCTTGATTACTGTAGCTTTGTAGTATAGTCTGAAGTCAGGGAGTCTGATTCCTCCAGCTCCGTTTTTATTTCTCAAGATTGCTTTGGCTCTCCGGGATCTTTTGTGTCTCCATACAAATTTTAAGATTTTTTTGTTCTAGTTCTGTAAAAAAATGCCATTGGTAATTTAATAGGGATTGCATTGAATCTGTAGATTGCTTTGGGTAGTATAGACATTTTCACAATATTGATTCTCCCATCCAAGAACATGGTATATCTCTCCATCTGTTTGTATCATCTTTAATTTCTTTCATCAGTGTCTTATAGTTTTCTGCATACAGGTCTTTTGTCTCCCTAGGTAGGTTTATTCCTAGGTATTTTATTCTTTTTGTTGCAGTCGTAAATGGGAGTGTTGCCTTAATTTCTCTTTCAGAGATTTCATCATTAGTGTATAGGAATGCAGGAGATTTCTGTGCATTAATTTTGTATCCTGCAACTTTACCAAATTCATAGATTAGCTCTAGTAGTTTTCTGGTGGCATTTTTAGGATTCTCTCTATATAGTATCGTGTCATCTGCAAACAGTGACACTTTTACTTCTTCTTTTCCAATTTGTATTCCTTTTATTTCTTTTTCTCCTCTGATTGCCATAGCTAGGACTTCCAAAACTGTGTTGAATAATAGTGGCGAGAGTGGACATCCTTGTCTTGTTCCTGATCTTAGAGGAAATGCTTTCAGTTTTTCACTATTGAGAATGATGTTTGCTGTGGGTTTGTCATATATGGCCTTTATTATGTTGAGGTAGTTTCCCTCTGTGCCCACTTTCTGGAGAGTTTTTATCATAAGTGGGTGTTGAATTTTGTCAAAAGCTTTTTCTGCATCTATTGAGATGATCATATGTTTTTTCTTCTTCAGTTTGTTAGTATGGTGTATCACATTGATTGATTTGCGTATATTGAAGAATCCTTGCATCCCTGGGATAAATCCCACTTGATCATGGTGTATGATTCTTTTAATGTGTTGTTGGATCCTGTTTGCTAGTATTTTGTTGAGGATTTTGGCATCTGTATTCATCAGTGATATTGGTCTGTAATTTTCTTTTATTGTAGTATCTTTGTCTGGTTTTGGTATCAGGGTGATGGTTGCCTCATAGAATGAGTTTGGGAGTGTTCCTTCCTCTGCAATTTTTTGGAAGAGTTTGGAAAGGATGGGTGTTAGGTCTTCTCTAAATGTTTGATAGAGTTCACCTGTGAAGCCATCTGGTCCTGGACCTTTGTTTGTTGGAAGATTTTTAATCACAGTTTCAATTTCATTACTTCTGATTGGTCTGTTCATATTTTCTATTTCTTCCTGGTTCAGTTTAAGAAGGTTATATCTTTTTAAGAATTTGTCCATTTCTTCCAGGTTGTCCATTTTATTGGCATAGGGTTGCTTGTAGTAGTCTCTTAGGATGCTTTGTATTTCTGCGGTGTCTGTTGTAACTTCTCCTTTTCCATTTCTGATTTTCTTGATTTGAGTCCTCTTCCTCTTTTTCTTGATGAGTCTGGCTAATGGTTTATCAATTTTGTTTATCTTCTCAAAGAACCTGCTTTTAGTTTTATTGATCTTTGCTATTATTTTCTTTGTTTCTATTTCATTTATTTCTGCTCTGATCTTTATGATTTCTTTCCTTCTGCTAACTTTGGGTTTTGTTTGTTCTTCTTTCTCTAGTTCCTTTAGGTGTAAGGTTAGATGGTTAATTTGACATTTTTCTTGTTTCTTGAGGTAGGCTTGTATTGCTATAAACCTCTCTCTTAGAACTGCTTTTGCTGCCTCCCATAGGTTTTGGATCATCGTGTTTTCATTGTCATTTGTCTCTAGGTATTTTTTGATTTCCTCTTTGATTTCTTCAGTGATCTCTTTGTTCTTTAGTAATGTATTGTTTAGCCTCCATGTGTTTGTGTTTTTTACGGTTTTTTCCCTGTAATTGATTTCTAATCTCGTAGCGTTGTGGTCAGAAAAGGTGCTTGAAATGATTTCAATTTTCTTAAATTTACTGAGGCTGGATTTGTGAACCAAGGTGTGATCTATCCTGGAGAATGTTCCGTGCGCACTGGAGAAGAAAGTGTAATCTGCAGTTTTTGGATGGAATGTCCTATAAATATCAACTAAATCTATCTGGTCTATTGTGTCATTTATAGCTTGTGTTTCCTTATTAATTTTCTGTTTGGATGATCTGTCCGTTGGTGTAAGTGAGGTGTTAGAGTCCCCCACTATTATTGTGCTACTGTCAGTTTCCTCTTTTATAGCTGTTAGCAGTTGCTTTATGTATTGTGGTGCTCCTTTGTTGGGTGCATATATATTTATAATTGTTATGTCTTATTCTCAGATTGATCATTATGTAGTGTCCTTCCTTGTCTCTTGTAGCATGTCTCTTCTTTATTTTAAAGTGCATTTGATCTAATATGAGTATTGCTACTCCAGCTTTCTTTTGATTTCCATTTGCATGGAATATCTTTTTTCATCCCCTCAGTTTTAGCCTGTATGTGTCCCTGGGTCTGAAGTGGGTCTCTGGTAGACAGCATATATATAGGTCTTGTTTTTGTATCCGTTCAGCGAACCTGTGTCTTTTTGTTGGCGCATTTAATCCATTCACGTTAAAGTAATTATCAATACGTATGTTTCTATTACCATTTTCTTAATTGTTTTGGGTTTGTTTTTGTAGGTCCTTTTCTTCTCTTGTGTTTCCCACTTAGAGAAGTTCCTTTAGCATTTGTTGTAGAGCTGGTTTGGTGGTGCTGCATTCTCTTAGCTTTTGCTTCTCTGTAAAGCTTTTGATTTCTCCATTGAATCTGAATGAGATCCTTGCTGGGTAGAGTAATCTTAGTTGTAGGTTCTTCCTTTTCATCACTTTAAATATGCCATGTCACTCCCTTCTGGCTTGTAGAGTTTCTGCTGAGAAATCAGCCATTACCCTTATGGGAGTTCCCTCGTATGTTATTTGTCAGTTTTCCTTTGCTGCTTTCAATAATTTTTCTTTGTCTTTAATTTCTGCCCATTTGATTACTATGTGTCTCAGCGTGTTTCTCCTTGGGTTTATCTTGTATGGGATTCTCTGCACTTCCTGCACTTGGGTGGCTATTTCCTTTCCCATGTTAGGGAAGTTTTCGACTATAATCCCTTCAGATATTTTCTCGGGTCCTTTCTCTCTCTCTTCTCCTTCTGGGACCCCCATAATGTGAATGTTGTTGCGTTTAATGTTGTAGCAGAGATCTCTTAAGGTGTCTTCATTTGTTTTCATTCTTTTTTCTTTATTCTGTTCCATGGCAGTGAATTCCACCATTCTGTCTTCCAGGTCACTTATCCATCCTTCTGCCTCAGTTATTCTGCTATTGATTCCTCCTAGTGTAGTTTTCATTTCAGTTATTGTATTGTTCATCTGTTTGTTTGTTCTTTAATTCTTTTAGGTCTTTGTTAATCATTTCTTGCACCTTCTCAATCTTTGCCTCCATCCTTTTTCCGAGTTCCTGGATCACCTTCACTATCATTATTTTGAATTCTTTTTCTGGAAGGTTGCCTATCTCCACTTCATTTAGTTGTTTTTCTGGGGTTTTATCTTGTTCCTTCATCTGGTACATAGCCCTCTGCCTTCTCATCTTGTCTATCTTTCTGTGAATGTGGTTTTGTTCCACAGGCTGCAAGATTGTAGTTCTTGCTTCTGCTGTCTTCCCTCTGGTGGATGAGGCTATCTAAGAGGCTTGTGCAAGTTTCCTCATGGGAGGGACTGGGTAGAGCTGGCTGTTGCTTTGTAGGCTATTTTAAATCAGTGGGTGCAGAATATAGGTAGACTTCCATCAGTTTTTTTTCCTTCCTACCTTTTTTTTTGTTGTTGTTAGTGGCAATTTTATTTTATTTTTAGTTTTTAATTTTTTGTTTTTATACAATTTTTACATGTTACTTTACAGTTACAGTTATTACAAATATTGGCTATATTCCCTGTGTTGTACAACACATCCTTAAGTCTGTCTTATACCTAATAGTATGTACCTCCCACACCCCTCCCCTATTTTGCCCCTCCCCTCGCTGGTAACCACTAGTGTTTTCTTTCTGTGAGTCTGCTTCTTTTATATTATATTCACTAGTTTGCTGTATTTTTTTTAATATTTCACGTATAAGCGATAACATATAGTATTTGTCTTTCTCTGTCTGACATTTCATTTCGTGTAATGCCCTCCAAGTGCATCCATGTTGCTGCAAATGGCAAAATTTCATTTTTTTTATGTCTGAGTTGTATTCCATTGTATATATATACCACAGCTTCTTTATCCATTCCTCTGTTGATGGACACTTAGGTTGTTTATGTCTTGGCTATTGTAAATAATGCTGCTATGAACATTGGGGTTCAAATTAGTGTTTTAGGTTTCGTTGGATATATACCCAGGAATGGGATTGCTAGGTCAACTACTTTCTGACCTTTTTATTTTGAAAAATTTCAAAGCTACAGTAATGATGAAAGAAAAGTATAATGGACATGATTGCATCACCTAGAATTGCAATCACCTTGATTGCAATCACCTAGAATTAACGAATTGTGAACGTTTTGTCGCATTATACGATTCTTGCACATATGTACCAGGAACCTGTAAATGAATGTTGGTAGTACGGTATATAAGTGAGAAAAATAAAACAACTGGAATCAACACCAGTTTCCAACAGCAATCACAAATTATTTTGTGGATTATTAACAATATTATATTGTTGTGAAATTAAAGTGACAACAGGTAAATGTATTTTAAAAGCTATAATGTGTGAAAAGACAATGTAACTCCACTTTCATAAAGTTCTAAGATAAAGAACACTAAGTTGTAAGATAAACACATCTAAACGTATCATTTGGGAATACATACAGAAGTGATAAATGAATGGTAATGAATAAAGTAAATGAATGATAATGACAAAATTCAGGATAGTGCCTATGGGATGGAGTGGTGGTATGCAAAGGATGGGATAGGGAAGAGCACAAAGGTGGATGCCAATTTATTATATTCTGTTTCTTGTTTGGATGGGGTGTTTTTCATGGATGAGTATTTTATTGTTGTGCTTCATAAATTGCACTGAGTTAAGTATATTATTTGTATGGTTTAGTATTTCATAATAAAAGTATATAAAAATTAAAATTTGAGGATATACTATTCCAAACACAAATAAAATATATTAATTAATCTTGTCATTCTAGGGGACTAATGCTGCAAGATTTACTTCTCCTGACTCTCCCATGTGGGGACTGGGAATGTAGTAATGATCAACTGCTTCTGTTGATACAATGAATTCCTAAGAGATTTGCTAAGATATATTGGAAAAACTAGTTTATATATACAAATTATAATCAGAAAGAAAACATTCCACTTAAACGGCATCAAAAACAATTAAAAAAAAAACCTCAGGATAAATTTAACAAAATAAGTGAAAGACCTTTGTGAACACTAATTCTGGAATCAGTGAAAAGACATACCACGTTCTTGGATAGTATTTGATTCTCTCTTAGTTGATTTTAATAATAATAATGATGATAGTAATAATATATAAATAATAAATTTCAATAAAAAGTCCAACTTTTTATAAAAAAAAAAAAAGTTGACCTCAAAGTTCATATGGAAAAATAATTCATTAAGAATAGCCAGGAAAAAGAAGAGCAGTGAGGGAGCATTAGCACTACCAGATATTAATACATATTATAATGCCTCGCTCATTAAAACAGTGTTGTCCTGAATCATGAATGCATGGAAAAGAACCAGTGGAGTTATATGAGATATCCATAAATAGACCCAGTTTACCTGAAGACAAGGAATACTATACAGCTCTGAAGAGAAATGAGGACGTGTTCTATGTTGCACATATTTTGAAGCTATAAAAAAATCTAAAAGTCACATGATTATCTGTAAAACAAAGTATAACACAGTTAATTTAACATTTAATATGCTATCTTTTATGTAAATGGAGAAAACAGAAGAATCTATTCTTTTTTCTCTTCTATGCATAAAGGAACTCTGGAAGGATGCCCAGGGATAGCAGCTATCAATGGCAAGAGATGCGAAGCGAGCAGATGCATGGCAAAGATGGGAGGGAAATTTTTACCAAATTCTTTTATATATTTTTTGTGTTTTGAAGCATATGATTTTATTACCTATTCAAAATATAATAATAAAAAAGGAAAACATACATTTACAGTCAAGGATCACCAATATTTGAGTAAACTTCTAACCTGAAAGAGAAAGACTGAAACCATCAGAAAAGGAAACTTGGATAGAATAGAGGCAGTGAAGGGAGCAAAAGACGAAAGCTTTAAAACAATAATGAGCTCAGAGAGATAAGAAAAGATGCTGCGTGTATGATAGGTACAGTCTATCCTTACAAAGGAACATTCAGAGAACAAGAATGAACTTTTGGAAATGAAAGCAGAAATAGAAATTCAGTATAAGAATTGAAAGTTAAATTTGAGAAAACTCTTAAATTTTGACAAAAATGCTGAGAAGGAAAGTAGAAAATAAAACAAAAAATTGAGAACATTCTGTGGAATTTCAACAGTCAATCAACAGACCTTTGAGAAAGACAGAAAGAGAAAATGGAGGATATTATCGAAAGAGTCAAAGTAAATAATTGAATGAACTTGGCCTGGGAAAGGGTGACAAGAGACTATTGCTCTTTCTTATAAGCTTGTCAAAGTCACGTAAAAAATTATGTACTTTTGATAAAAATAAATTATAAAGTTGAAAAAAGTGCAAAGAATAATTGAGCTAGGTCAGCTTGCAAAGTAAATAAATTAGGAAAATGATACTGCTGCAAATATTATCACAAGTGCTTGACAAGTGGGTGGTGAACAAGCAAATAGTCCTTTGGTGGAGTTTTGTTTTTTAATATAAATTTTCCCCTTACTAAATTTGTCTCATTAAATATCTAACAAAATGTGGTCTAGCGTCTAAATCGTTTAAATCAAGAAAGCATATTAAAGTATTTCAAATGAACACATTACAAATTTTGAACAAAAATCCATTGTCAGCAGAAGGGTCCTGATCTGTAGTTTGGAATAAAGAGCTGCTATGTCTATACTTAGAAGGAAAAAGAATGAAAGGAGAACCTAGAAGAAAAAGGTAAACCACGTCGGTCAAATATTTCACAACGGAGAATAGTCATCCTGTACTGGAATGCTGAACCAAACACGACCGGCCCAAGAGGCAGGTAGGAAAACCAAGCGCTTTCTCAGGTGCTGCTGGGGTGACTTGAAGTGACAGAGCAGCGTGAAAGTATTGATCCTGTCGCCTTCCTGATGCGCTTAGCATTGCCTCTGAGTCAGATGGCTCATCTGGGAAATAGTTCAATTCCAGTGAACCGGAAGCATGGTTCTCTGGAGCTGAGCTGTACAGGAAGCTCTGGCGTTTCCTATTTCTCCAGTTGAATCTCCCCAAGGGAGTGAGCATCACTCAACATGGAAAAGTAAATCACTTCACCTTCGTTGTTGTTGTAACAGCACGAAAAAACCCAAGCTAAAGGGGTGGGGGGAAGAACTGGAAAGATGGCGGAGGGTTTTTTGTTTTTTGTTTTTTTTCACAAAGACTTAGAACCTTCTCCAAAATCTGCTTCACTGCCCCTAGTGCCTCAAAATCAGGTCCTCATTTTACAGAAAGAACCTGATCTGGCCTTGAGTCAGGAGAATGACTTCTCAGTTTAGCTCATCAACCAATTAGTTCTGACCCCAGTTTCAAATGGATTTATTCGAGAAGTTTTGTACCAAGGTGACCAGCCCTCCTAGGGCTCATTTCATAGAGACAAGGCAAGTCTATGCCTTACAAATATCATAGGTCAATAGCAGGAGAAAATTAAATCAGTTATTTTTTCCTCTCAGACAGAAGTCCAATTAAGGTAGGACAATAATGTGGCTCTTAATAGGCTCTCAGTAATGGGAATATAACTGCCGCTGCTTGGGTTCACATCCATAAATACTAATGAAGATTGCAAAAGCTACCAGCAGCAATATGGCTCCAATTTTACAACCAGGCCATCAGTGAAATTTCCGTCAACTATTTTGATGGATTGGAATAAATACATAGATGAGAAGACAGAAAATGGCTTTTCCTTTGAAAGACCTTGTTAGGGGTCAAGGGGTGAAGAAATCAAAATCCTTTGGCTAGAGCCAACAGAATCTTTTACAAACATCATGCGGCAGGAAGACAGGAAAGAATAAAAATGAACCCTCAGCTATCTGTAATTAATTTACCTACCGATTAGGAACACAATTGCTGAAGCGTTTCCATGGTTATTTATCAACTGAGAGTAGCTTCTGGGGCAGAGCACCATCTAGATGTTGAGGTGCTGTCTCACACATGAAAAATGCTCGTTAAGTACCTAAGGTGCTAGCGAGAGTGAGTGTTCTAGAAAAGCTATCGAAAGGACAAGTGTGTTTTAGGGTGTTAAGACTTTGGTAAAGACCTCTCTTCAGTTCTCCTGAAAAGTTAGCACAGATAACACTTTTGATGCTTCATTATGTTTTTTACTGGTTTCCCTACCTAGAATCTACATATTATGGCTGAAATGTTCAGCACTCAAGGCAGCTCAGAAAGGAACAATCTACTCTTAGACTAAGAATGAAGAGTGTGGAGGCAAGGCACAGAGAAAATAGCAGTGAGTGGAAATTAGTGAGGTTCCCATCTCCCTCAACCCCAGTTCAGGGAGCAGGCTTAGGGCCTGTCTTTGCTTATTTTTTTCATTTTAGCTGGAAGGTTCACGGTGGCCCCTGAATCTTTGGTTAGGGACCCTCTTTAGTGTGAGCTAATGTAACTATCACATCTTTTTCTACTCTTTCTTTCCCAAGTCCTGATCTCCATTACGTAATCTACTGCTTTTCTCACGTTGCCCTATGATGAGGTTTTTAAAAACTTTTAATGGAAATACATATACAGAAAAAGGGTAGAAATAAGAGAATTATCACAAAGTGAAAACTCCTATGTAACATTATGGATGTTAGGAAAGGGAACATTACCAGTCCCCTTGTTCCTGTTCTACCCTTCCTTCTTCCCAAAGATAACCACCATCATACCTTTTAGGACCATGAACAAGTGTTACCTGATATTAAACTTTAGATTAATGTAGTAATCGTAAAGTATGGATTATGTTATTTCTAATATCTTTTGCTCTAAATTAAGTTGGGTGAGATTCATTCAAGTAGTGTTGAGGTATATTCGGTTTACTTTTATCGCTGTATAGCATTTTAGTATATAGATGTGCCACAATTTATTTAGCCATGCTTCTGTTGATGGACGCGTATTTTCTTTTTTACGTCTTTAGCTTATATGAATAATGCTGCATCTTTAGCTGGGTTATCCCAGAAGTAAACCTTAAGACTAGACTTGGGTTCAAATAGTTGATTTAGGAGTTTATAGGGAAATGGAGAAATAAGATATAGACAGGAATGAATCCAATACAGAGTATGTGGATGAGCGCCAGTGGGCCTCATTCTCCCTGGGGTCCTTTGGGAGAGAGCATAGAATGGGGGTTGGGACAGAATACCACAGCTACTCACTAGCTTGGATGGAACAGCTCCTGTTTGTCATTGGTTGATGGCTGCTCCAGGGTTTGTAACTTCAGGCCTTTCACCTGCTCTAGGTAAGGCACAGCATGGCCCTGTGGCCAGAGAAAGCTCCCTGGCAGAGGGTCACAGATTAGGAAGCCCTTGACATGTATGAGAACAGAGTGCTAAGGGGATTTGGGAGAGGCACAGAGAGCATCTCCTACATGCTGTGACCGTTCCAATCCATGTGTGCATTTCTGGTGTGTGTGTGTGTGTGTGTGTAGGTGTACAAGTGTACAAATATTTGTACATGTATGCAGGAGTGAAACCGCTATGTATGTGAGCTCCAGTTGCTTTACTCCCTGCATGGTGCTGCTTTTGAACTTTAGCAGTTCTGGTGGAAATGTAGTGATATCTCAAACATTGTGCCATTAGGCTACCAGTTCCTCCTCTGTGCTGACAGAGTGTCCTGAACATTTAACTTTAAGGAAATCGAGTACCTCTTGGGAAAGTATCTACTGTGCGTCCATCTCTTCACTAGATCCTAAGCCTCTCGAGGCTTAAGGACAACAATGTCTCATTCATCTTTGTACTCTCATGATCTAAGGCAATGCTGGGCACGTAGTAGGCATTCACTGATTGTTTCCTAAACTCATGATTAGACTTATTATTTTGAATAGCATCATTTTGGGAACTTCAGACACATGCCAGTGACTGAGCCATACCAGAGCCCGATTCAACATCAATCTTAGGAAATGGGCTTGCACTTGTGTTTTGATAGTTTACTGTATCATTATGCAGCCAAGGTTAAAAACCTGTGGTTCTCAGCCAGGGGTGATTTTGCACGCCTAAAAAATATTTGGCAATGTCTGGAGACATTTTGGTTGTTATGGCTCAGGGCGGGGGCTACTGCTGGCATCTAGTGGGTAGAGGCCTGGGGCGCTGCTAACCAGTCCCCAGGCACAGAACACACCCTCACAACAAACCGTTATCCGGCCCCAGACGTCAACACTGCCAAGATTGAGAAACCCTGGTCTAGGGTAATACCTGTTTGGAGTTTTAGAAATATTTTCATAATCTCAAACCTCTTTAAAAATTGAAAACACCCATGCCAGAGAAATTCTTTATTGGTGTTTTAATGTTGAGGTTATGACTGTCTCGTCTTTTTTTTTTTTCTTCCTACAGTCATTACCAGCTTACAAAGTCCTTTCAGCCTTCTTTGAAGTCCTCTCCTTTTCATGTTCATCAACAGCTTTATTGACCCCCATCCTCACCTTCCTCTCACCTCTACCACAGACCCCATTTCATACAGATCTCCGTGATATTCCTTTTATCCCTTTTGAAAAACCAGTCACCCTGGCTGGGTGTCTCCTTGCCGTCAATCACCTTGTAGGAAAGCAGCACTCTCTTGTGTGTCGCAGGGGTAGGTGTCGTAGACCCTTTTAGAGCAGACTCACAGCAAGGAGAGCTGTTGGTGGGGAAAGCGGGAAGGGGGGTCCCTGCGGGAATTTTCTCCCCCTTTAATGTCATGTCTCTGGCACAAACCTAAGCACCCAAGAACACTGTGACTTTGCAACACTTACCAAAGGTTTTCAATTTTGTGAAAAGAAATTCTGAATTCTGAGGACAAATTTAATCTGTCCTCATGTTTTTAAAGGTGACTACGTCACGTAGTAGAACATAGATTAAAAATATGCTTCCCCGAAAACAAAGTTGGATGCAAGTATAGGACCATGACTTTGTAAAAACAGAAGGCACCCATTTCCCGTTGTCCTGCCCTTAAATCACTTCGCCTGCTGGACTCTAGTTCTAGATCCTGCAGGAGAGTGAAACGTGATATGGACGGAAGGTGTAAACGGCTGAGAAAATCCCTTCCAGAGAGGTGATAGTAAGTCAGCAGTGCAAACTATAAAAAAAAACTCATTTGAAAAATAGTTGCAGAGCTAATATTCTGAAGAACATGATCACGGTCGCAAGAATACTTGATAAAACGAGCTTTCCATTTTTAAGCAAACAGTATACTACTTCCTATAAAAAGCTGAACAGCAGAAATTTTATTCAGCCTTCGAGGATGAACTTCCAAAGATAAGCAAGCACACAGCTTAGCATGCAGGAACTGCAAGTTCTATGGGGGCAGCAAATTAATTTCTAGTCTCTTGCCTTATGCATGTCTGGACATGCATTTGACTCTTTGTGTGGTATCCTGCAAAGAGAATACAGGGAAAATCAATTACTTCTCCTCCCAGCATGCGGGTCTATTGTTACGTTGTCATGTTTTTCCTCAGCCACCGTAGGGTAGCCGGGTCTTCGTCTTCACTGAGAGGGCTGCGTCATTGAACTCCCATATTTTAAGTGACCTTGTCAGGGCATCAAGCACTTTCACACACTGTTAAAAATTCCAAACCCACATCTCCCTGAAAGGCTTTCTGTTCAGCTGGAAATAGTTAAGGTGACAAAATTGAAAGTAATTGCTTTACGTTTTCACCCCAATTTGTGCCATAATTTCTATTTTGAATTATTCTAAAAATAAGGCTGCAAAGGGTATCATAAATCTGGTTATTTTGTTCCTTTTTAGAAAATATTCCTAGAAATTAATCAACCTCAGAAATCATTTTAATTCAGATGTCTTCCACTCTTCCTCCAATTGTGTTAAAAGTAATAAAGTAGATTAAAGTAACTTGCTAATAGAACTCTAACATATCCCTTATAATTATATAATATATTGATATGTAATTATCAATGATATAATTAGACAATATAGACACATAGTATCAATAGCATTTATTATATAACATATTAATATATACTTATATATAATGTATAATTGTTATGCTTAAGTGATATGTTAGGATTCTATCACCAAGTTAATTTTATCTATTACAAAATCATATATATATATATATATATATATATAATTTTCTTGCATAAATTCCCACGTTTCCCAGATGGTATCTCTACTGAAAAACCAGGGGATGGAGCATTGTTAACATCCAGGACTTTACCCAAAGTCATCCTTGAAATCGATGGAGAACATGATAGTATTTGCATATCAGTATCCAAGCAGGTGTGTAATTATGAAGGAGACACAAGTGTCCTTGGGGCTCTTCCATTTCCTTTTTCTCTTCCTCTTTTTTTTCTGAGCATGCCTGCTTTTTCCCAGTACCCCAGCTTCCCATGTAGCCCTAGGCAAAACCAATTCCCATCAAAGTATTGTACTAGATTCTGTTTAGGTTACCCCTTTCAGGGCTATTCATATTGAAAGAGATCATAGTCAGAGGACAATGTGAAAGGCCATCATGGATACATTATTGATGATGGAATCTGATATCTCAGTGGATAAAGAATTTTGTGCAGAAGGTTTGTCCGTCTTTCCTAAAATAATATCCTTTGGGGAAAAAGGAATGCTTTTGTTCCCAGATCATGTTTTACCCTCAGCCCTAAGAAAGGGGAATTTCTGCTCCTTAGTTTACAACCTTTTCCATCTTATCTTTCTCCTCCACAAGAGAGAATCTGCGGATGTGACTGGCAAAGTCCGACATTCATGGATTGTCTTTCCCTAATTGGCAGAATCGCAGAGATGAAGAGAGACAGGAAGGTACTCTTCTCCCTCCCATGGCCAAATGATGGAGGGACCAACCTCTCACGGCCGGCCTGGGCCATCTTCATGCCCATGTTTGCACTTCTGGTCTCCAGGCTACGCAGACATGGTGGCCTTTCCTAGCAGCTCTGACCCTCCTCCAAACTCTCTGTTCCCCCTGTATGGGGCAGGGAGGGGTGGGGTGGGGGGGTGGGGGAGGGCGGAGGAAGTCCTGATAGTTACTCCTCATGCAAATGGATGTTTGGATAAGTAGGCTTGGAATCTGCTCTAAAGATCTGGCTATTTAGAGAGGGGTTGTGGGAAACCAAAGCCTTTTTTCTGCTTCTGGCCTCTGCCTAGTATTCTAGCTATATCAGAGCAGTCTTGTAGGGAGAGGGGTGTGGGAAGGAGATCAAGCACTTGCTCACTTATTAACAAAAATGAAAGTTTGTTTCCTCTTAGCTGTTGATCCTTATGTGTTAGAACCCAGGAGAAGAAAAGGAGAAAGTAGGATTTGGCACAGTTAATGATCCATTTTCCCTGTTAGTTTTTAGCTTATGACATATCTTAAAGAAAGGGCAGAGAGCAATAAAGAGAGGGGAATGAATCTCAATTATTGGAAAAATGGTTTAATGGCGGCGTTCAAATGTTTGTTTTCTTTCAAATGCAGTTACAGGGCACATGCACCTGTGCTAGGGGGAAAAAGACAGGGAAACATTATAGAGGAAGCTGAGACAATGGGAAGGGAGGTGATGAATACTGGTTGATCTATTTTTTCCCTGAAACTGGATAGTGACCGCTGTTTTCACCTTAATTCTGGCTCTCATTACAATATGTACAGGATGAACAGCACCTCGTGTGATATCTGGCGCACACAGGGAGCGCTACATGATAGAAAACCGTTATTGTTACTATGGACTATTGTAATCGCCTCCTAGTTGATTTTCTATAGTGGTCTCTCCCCTTTTTCCTGGTTCACACTCCTCTTACAAGGTCTTTAAGGCATCACAACCACCAGTAACCCATCACTCCGTGGCATGAAGGCCTAAATGGCTTTCCTGTTGCATCCAGCAACATTGATGGAATTTTATTTTGTTCCTTTTGGGGTAAAAACGAATGTTCTAAGAAAAAAAAGTTCTGTGATCAAATAATAAGCCAGGTTAACGTAGCTGAAGAGATTTCATTACTAGATGCAGGGGTCAGTTCTTAGAGCATCTAACTTGTGAATCTGTTTCAAGAATCATCCAGAGATGGATATGGTATATAGCCTTTCCCCAAGTTTTGGACTTCCAAACTCTGTTTTATTTACTTTATTGAAGGATACCTAACATATTGTGTATTGGTGTATCTTGGAACTATACCCTACAGAGTAAAGTATCACAATGAATTGCACAGTCCTGCAGAATCCAGTCTGCCTCACCGTTTGTATCTTTCACTTTATCCCTTCACAACCTGGAAGAAATCCTAACAGCCCGCTTCCTCTTTGCCATGATGCAGCCTGCATTTTTCCACCTGTGCAGCTTAACTCACCCGTCCCTGTGCTTCATATGCCCTTTGTTACCCGTAAGTGCCTGTAAAATTGCTCACATCCTTCAAGGCCAGCACAAATATTGCGTCAGCTGCCCTTTGCTGGATCGTAGCCGAAAGTGTAATTCCTCTCTGTGACGTATAATGTTCCTTTTCTTTGGAACTTATCATCTTTCTCTCACATATAAATTTTTTTTCTGTCTCTCTCTTCCATTACTATCTTATGACTATGTTCTGAGCTCCTCAGGGGCAGAAACCAAACTTCAGTAACTTTCAAACAGGAATTGTAACCTGAGATCTATAGGCTAAGATCAGCCTGAGAAATACATTGTATTTGTCTTTCACTGTATTTTCAAAACACCTGAATTAGCATCCTTTATTAAAATATTGAGAGAAATGTTTAGATTTTTTTCATCTCTTGAAACAGAGAAAGACCAGGCAACCCTGGGCCTTAATGAGAAAACAGCTATGGTTGGCGGGAGTTGCAGTTCAAATACATACTTGAAGTATTTGAACTTCCACCCCTCAAACAATGCCTAATACAGAATAGGTTCTTGAAAAACAGTTGTTTTAAGCCAGGTGTAATTACCTCAACACCTATCAAGGGAAAGGGAAAAAGTCCTATTAAGTTAGAAAGAAAATTTTAGATTTTCAAATTTGATTTTCTTTTCAAAGTGAGGAGAGAGGGAGTAAATGAAGGAACTATGTGGGTGGAGAATGCAAGGAAACAGGTGATGCTTGACCATATGTGAACTCTCTTCTGGGATTCCAGAGCCCACGGGTACACCTCTAGCAGAGAATGATTCACAGTCAATAAGCTGTTTATTTGCTCAGGGGCCCCCGTCTATACTGAGAGCCCCACGTGAACTGGGGCTGTGTCATGCATCATTTTTCCCTGGAGCCTGCCTGCCTACATTGGAATCTTGGTTTCATCACTTACTGGTTACTTCACTTACTCGTGTTTCAGTGACCCACAGGATTCCTGGGAGCATTATTGATAGTACTTAGGACAGTGTCTAGTGTATAGACAGGCTCCATAACTCTAGGCTTGTTTATTAGAGTGTCTGCCCTCTGCTAGGTAGTCAACAAATGTTTGTTAAATGAACGAATGAACGAATGAATGAGTGAGTGAATCAGTGTCCACCATTGTATAGCCACTGTGTTGTCAGCCAGCTGGTTCTCTGAGCCTTAGTGGATGGCTTAGGTCTGTTCCAGTAATTATGATAGGAACCATAGCTAATCTAAGAACCATAGTTCTTTAGATTGCAGACTGCATTGACCTAAATTAGACTAAAACCACCTAAGTGTTTATAGCATAATCTGTTTCTCTCTAGTTAAAAAGCACTTTGCTCTTTATTCAGCCTGATACCATTGAGTATATTATCTGTAATATTGTCCTCCTTTCCAACTTTGCAAATTGCTTATGAATTAGCTGAATCCCACCCTACCCCCCTGAAACCTTACCTACCTCTGTTAGAACTGGGTGTCAACACACACACACACACACACACACACACACACACACACACCCCACACACACACAAAGCTAGAAGTAGTGAAGAGATGTTGGACCTCATCTGCAGGACATAATTTTCGCTGTGGAAATGAGGAAGAAAGAACCCATAACTTTGTCCCTCCGCACCTCTGTAGACTTTTTGCTAGAAAGTGGGCATTGAGGATGTTGAAGAAGAAAGAGCCTGGGAGGCTTGAAGCATTTGCTTTGGAGAGTTTGTTCTGGTTCTGCTTTCCTATCTGTCCTTTTCTTTCAGAGAACCTATAAAATTTTTGATAGCAGGGATTTTTGTCTTATTAATTGTTAAAACCTTTGTACCTAGCACTTAAAAATCTGTTCCAGAGGAATGGATAAAGGAACCAGAAAAAGAAAGAAAGAATGAATAATATGAGGCAGAAAGCAAGGGACCTCCCCAAACATCAGCGGATAAGTTGATAAAATCCTTATAAACATATATGGCAATAGTATATATTATTATAGTATATTATTATGGTGCTATAAATATGGTCACAACACTCTGAAGGAACTGTATATTTAGGGTTAACGCTTCAAAGCTTTCCTCTGAATACTGAAAAATGTTTGGAAATGAAGTCGATTTTCTGCTTGAATAAGGTACTTAATATGTACTACCTAATGAATTTATTTGCAAAAACCCAGTTTAAGGTTTTAATTCATTTCCGTTATCTATTTTAAGATAATGACTTAGAGATACGGTAACACCGCCTCGCCTCTCCACGTGGAGCAAGACCAAGGCTGAGATCCAGATGGAAATCGGAGAGCCCTTGGCCACGCCCTAAATGCAGGTCTGGTCTATTCCCACCAGGACTAGCCACACTCATAGCTATTTCTAGGCATTGGCATTGAATGCCCATTGAATTGTAACTACCTAGTTTTCTTTCCCACAACATTTATACCCTTTCCATGTGTTATGAGTCAGAAACCTTCTCCACATCAAAACTTCCCCCCAGAAAGGGTGTGATTATTGGTTACAGAGACTGGAGTATAAATTGAAATCACTATAAGAGTTTGATCATATGTTCATTTTGTAAAAGTCTGCAATCATATTGTAGAAGATGAAGGCTTTGTTCTAGTTAATGGGATTGAATATGGTCATCTGGGAACATAATTTTTGGAAGGGTGGGAAGAATAAATTCGGGGGCAGTGGGGGCTCTTTCTTATCTCCAGGTTTACCTAGAGTTTGGCAGATCCCACTTTACTTTGATTTCAGAGTACCTTCTGCGGAGCGTGGAGTGGAAAGGGATTTGTGTGTGTGTGTATGTGGGTTTGCTTCGTTTTTTGTTTGCGTTGTCTTTTACTCTCTTTTGGTTTTGACTATTTTCACTATAGCGAGTGCTTTCCACTGCAGAGTTAATGACAGACAGCTTTGGAAGGAGGTGGCGATGACTTGTGCTTTTGGCATTCACGGGCTAGAACACTATACACCTTTGATCAAAGGCCTCTGAGTAATTGCACGGCAGAAATTGCAGTTTGGAGGCGAGTTCATTGTCTGGTTGCTTATCATAGCCATTGTGATGTGTTTGTAGCCCTGGGCCTGCTGGGCAGCCTGGTATCAGCTTCACCTCAGCCCCTCCATCTCTGATTGCTGCTGCTACAGTGGTCAGTTTTCAATACTTTTCTTCAAACAGGTTCAAAATTGTCCTTGGAGCGTTTCTTTTGCTGGCTTTCGGGTGTATGATTGTCCTTAAATGTACTATATGGTAACTCATTTGAAGCTCAAGCAATAAGCAATAGCATTTTCAAGGTAGCAATTGGAATGAATGTAAAGTCCTTTTTGTTCCCCCCCAAAGCTTCACTTGATAATGTATGATTTGAGAGAGAAGAAATTTGCAAAAACTTTGTTGCAGGAATAAAGGGGAAAGATGGAAGACTATTTTTTTCCTGAGATTTACTGCTTCCCACACATGCATAAAGACATACAAACAATGACAGCTATTACTCTCTTTTTCATTTTCATCCTATGAATTCGTCAAGCGTCTCTGGCTGTGATAATTGCCACAGAAAGTGAAGTCTTCTTTCTAGTGGAGTAGTTGGAGCTACTGGAGCAGGCTCGGCAGGGATACAGTTTGCAGGCAGATACATCGTACAGCAATGAAGTTGGAGACAGATGTTTTGGGGTCACTGTGTGGTGGCTGGGGGATCCCCTACGGCGTCTTTGCCCAGTACCCATCAGAGGTCTGGTCAACGAGATAGCAATTTGGTGCCAGGAAGAGAAGCTCACGGTCAAAAGCATACATCTGCATGTCCAGGAAGCTGACCACATCATGCGGCATTGCTGGGTCAGACCTTCCTCTTTTATTGCTAATTGTGTCTAGTTTCTGGATTGTAGGTGCTGCTGGGAAGTGACTACGGCTGCAGGCTTCTTCTGGACATTGAGGCATTTGGCAGACATGCATCTTCTTTTACTGAATAATAAATGCCCTTGTTCTAGTACCTTCTCAGCAGTTCCTTCTTATACTCACGTAAGGAAGGAATCATAAATTATACTTATGATCACTGCTGCGTATGCATCTATTTGAGTTGTGCTAGGTATCCACTCTTGTGCTTTCCATACATCATCTCATTTAATTTAACCCAATAAAGTGGGTCCTTATTGATATTTACAGATGAGGGAAGTGAGCGTGAAACTAGTATGTGAATGGCTGAGAACCAAACCCTGGTCTGTATGACTCCAGCACCTGTGTTGTGAACTATGGTCTATGCTATCTTGGCTCCGCAGTCCAGTTTACATATTGGTTCACGGTGCTTCCATAAACGCTGAGTTCATCTACCGTGATTTTCGCAGGCTGATTTAGTTGTCTTGAAGGCAGAAACCGTGGCTCATTCATCCTTACCATTTAGCACAGTAAGAGACACACAGTGAGCATCTCAATCATCGTGAAATGAATGGTTAGGAATGACCACCAGGGCTTTTAGGCAAAATAAGCAAACACCTTCAGAGTGTGATTTGAAAATTTCTATAAATGGGACATTTGAGGAGGAATTCATTTTTCTCCTGTCACCGTGGAAAGCAGTGATCCAGACTAGAAATACCGCGGTCTGCAGTATGAGAGAATGTCTAAGGAGACAGCCGTGTGGGGTGTGTGTGTGTGTGTGTGTGTGTGTGTGTGTGTGTGTGTGTGTGTTTTGGTGCAGGGAGGAGAGGTGAAAATAAAGACCCTTGAGTTGGATATGCTAAACTTGAGATATTTTTTGGCTATCCAAGATGAGATGTCAAAGAAGTCATTAAATATACAGTTCCATATACCAGCAGGAAGGTCACGGATGGAGAAAATTCATTTGTGAATCATCATTACATGGATGATGTTCAATGTTAGGGATTTGATGAGATAACTATACAGAGAGGATTGGTAGGATGGAGCTTCTGGGCATCCCAATATTTGGAGTCTGGACACAGGATGAGGAGAGGAAGCCTGCCAAGGAGACTGAGAGAGAAGGGCCAAGGAGGAAGGAGAAGACAAAGTGGGTATGGAATCATGGAAGTCATAGAAGAATAGTGTTGTGAACAGAAATAGAAGCCATAGAAGCCTCAACAGGAATGAATAAGTGAAAGGTTAATTGTGTCCAAAGTAGGGTAGATTTATCACACTGTATTGTAGTCACCTCTTTACTCGTGTGTATTCTCCAAAAGATTCTAACTTTCTTGAGGGTAGACATTGACACCTTTCTAGCCTCAATGTGTAGGTACCGGGCCTAACATGTACTGGATGCTTATTAAATATTTACTGAGTGGACAAATGAACACCAAAGCCTAACAAGACAACAGCTGAACTCTGACTAGGCTCAGGAAATCTGAGAAATATTTGCTGTTCCTTGCACTGACCTCCAGCCCAAGTTACACTTTAAATTTTCTGTAAAGGTTAACATAAAGAGAAATCAGAAGCAGGCCCCAAACAGCTCATTGAATAAGATTCATTAAAAAATGATGGACAGCATGACAGGTTATACCATACAGGAGGGAGTTGGGGAGAATGACTGAGCTATATTTCAAGGTAATTTTATATTCATAAATAAGATTGGAATTGTAGCTCTCCTTTGATTTGCCTCACTGAAAGTGAAAAGGTAGAACTGAGTATTTCCCCACGGGAAATCTAAAACTGAATATAGCATAGATGGTAATAGTGTTTTCGCTTAATTTTCAATAATGTATCATTTTATAATTTAGTAACAGTCCTAGGGAAATACATTAGAGGGGACACACAGAGCATTTAGGGTTCCGTGGAGAAAGGTATTCATAAGTTTAAAATTATTGTGATAATTACTGGGTAAGAAGGAAACTTAAAGCTACATCTGATCTACACCTTGACAAGCTTCATTTCTTCTGAGCTCTACCTACATTTCCAAATTGGAGAGAAGAATGAGATATTTTTTCTTTTTGTTTGTTTGTTTTTTAACATCTTTATTGGAATATAATTGCTTTACAATGGGGTGTTAGTTTCTGCTTTATAACAAAGTGAGTCAGCTCTACATATACATATATCCCCATATCCCCTCCTTCTTGCGTCTCCTTCCCACCCTCCCTATCCCACCCCTCTAGGTGGATACAAAGCACCGAGCTGATTTCCCTGTGCTATGCGGCTGCTTCCTACTAGCTATCTGTTTTACATTTGGTAGTATATATAAGTCCATGCCACTCTCTCACTTCGTCCCCGCTTACCCTTCCGCCTCCCCGTGTGCTCAAGTCCATTCTCTACATCTGCGTCTTTATTCCTGTCCTGCCCCTAGGTTCTTCATAACCTTTTTAGATTCCATATATATGTGTTAGCATACAGTATTTGTTTTTCTCTTTCTGACTTACTTCACTCTGTATGACAGACTCTAGGTCCATCCACCTCACTACAAATCACTCAATTTTGTTTCTTTTTATGGCCGAGTAATATTCCATTGTATATATGTGCCACATCTTCTTTATCCATTCATCTGTCGATGGACACTTAGGTTGCTTCCATATCCTGGCTATTGTAAATAGAGCAGCAATGAACATTGTGGTACATGACTCTTTTTGAATTATGGTTTTCTCAGGGTATATGCCCAGTACTGGGATTGCTGGGTCGTATGGTAGTTCTGTTTTTAGTTTTTTAAGGAACCTCCATACTGTTCTCCATAGTGGCTGTATCAATTTACATTCCCACCAACAGTGCAAGAGGGTTCCCTTTTCTCCACACCCTCTCCAGCATTTATTGTTTGTAGATTTTTTTGATGATGGCCATTCTGACTGGTGTGAGGTGATACCTCATTGTACTTTTGATTTGCATTTCTCTAATGATTGGTGATGTTGAGCATCCTTTCATGTGTTTGTTGGCAATCTGTATATCTTCTTTAGAGAAATATCTATTTAGATTTTCTGCCCATTTTTGGATTGGGTTGTTTGTTTTTTTGATATTGAGCTGCATGAGCTGACTGTATATTTTGGAGATTAATCCTTTGTCAGTTGCTTCGTTTGCAAATATTTTCTCCCATTCTGAGGGTTGTTTTTTCATCTTGCTTATGGTTTCCTTTGCTGTGCAAAAGCTTTGAAGTTTCATTAGGTCCCATTTCTTTATTTTTGTTTGTATTTCCATTTCTCTAGGAGGTGGGTCAAAAAGGATATTGCTCTGATTTATGTCATAGAGTGTTCTGCCTGTGTTTTCCTCTAAGAGTTTTATAGTGTCTGGCCTTACATTTAGGTCTTTATTCCATTTTCAGTTTATCATTGTGTATGGTGTTAGGGAGTGTTCTAATTTCATTCTTTTACATGTAGCTGTCCAGTCTTCCCAGCACCACTTATTGAAGAGGCTGTCTTTTCTCCATTGTATATTCTTGCCTCCTTTATCAAAAATAAGGTGATCATATGTGTGTGGGTTTATCTCTGGGCTTTCTATCCTGTTCCATTGATCTATCTTTCTGTTTTTGTGCGAGTACCATACTGTCTTGATTACTGTAGCTTTGTAGTATAGTCTGAAGTCAGGGAGCCTGATTCCTCTAGCTCCATTTTTCTTTCTCAAGATTGTTTTGACTATTCGGGGTCTTTTGTGTTTCCATACAAATTGTGAAATTTTTTGTTCTAGTTCTGTGAAAAATGCCGTTGGTACTTTGATAGGGATTGCGTTGAATCTGTAGATTGCTTTGGGTAGTAGAGTCGTTTTCACAATGTTGACTCTTCCAATCCAAGAACATGGTATATCTCTCCATCTGTTGGTACCATCTTTAATTTCTTTCATCAGTGTCTTATAGTTTTCTGCATACAGGTCTTTTGTCTCCTTAGGTAGGTTTATTCCTAGGTATTTTATTCTTTTTGTTGCAATGGTAAATGGGAGTGTTTCCTTAATTTCTTTTTCAGATTTTTCAGCATTAGTGTATAGGAATGCCAGAGATTTCTGTGCATTAATTTTGTATCCTGCTACTTTACCAAATTCATTGATCAGCTCTAGTAGTTTTCTGGTGGCATCTTTAGGATTCTCTATGTATAGTACCATGTCATCTGCAAACAGTGACAGCTTTACTTCTTCTTTTCTGATTTGGATTCCTTTTATTTCTTTTTCTTCTCTGATTGCTGTGGCTAAAACTTCCAAAACTATGTTGAATAATAGTGGTGAGAGTGGGCAACCTTGTCTTTTTCCTGATCTTAGAGGAAATGGTTTCAGTTTTTCACCATTGAGAACGATGTTGGCTGTGGGTTTGTCATATATGACCTTTATTATGTTGAGGTAAGTTCTCTCTGTTCCTACATTCTGGAGGGTTTTTATCATAAATGGGTGTTGAATTTTGTCAAAAGCTTATGTATTGAGATGATCATATGGTTTTTCTCCTTCAGTTTGTTAATATGGTTTATCACATTGATTGATTTATGTATATTGAAGAATCCTTGCATTCCCTGGATAAACCCCACTTGATCATGGTGTATGATCCTTTTACTCATTTTTTAAAAAATTGTTACCATACCAGCTAACTTTTTGTTTTTGTTTTTCCTTCAAGAATTTCTTCATCCTATTTCTCAGTATTAGAGTAAGTCAGGTCTGCTTCTGTGCCTTTTCCTCTTTCCTCTACATTGTTTTACCTAAGCCGTCTTATCTGTTTCCTGTCAGTTTAAATATGCCGATGATTCCCAAATTTGTCTCTAATTCAGAAATGGCCTCTGAAATAGATACATTCAAATTCTACTGCTTACCAGCCTGTGTATTTTTTTTTTTTTTTTTGCGGTAAATGGGCCTCTCACTGTTGTGGCCTGTCCCGTTGGGGAGCACAGGCTCCAGACGCGCAGGCTCAGTGGCCATGGCTCACGGGCCTAGCCACTCCGTGGCATGTGGGATCTTCCTGGATCAGGGCACGAACCCGTGTCCCCTGCATCTGCAGGCGGACTCTTAACCATTGCGCCACCAGGGAAGCCCAAGCCTGTGTATTCTTTTTTTTTTTTTTTTTTTTTTTTTTTTTTTGTGGTACGTGGGCCTCTCACTGCTGTGGCCTCTCCCGCTGCGGAGCACAGGCTCTGGATGCGCAGGCTCAGCGGCCATGGCCCACGGGCCCAGCCGCTCCGCGGCATGTGGGATCATCCTAGACCGGGGCACGAACCCGCATCCCCTGCATCGGCAGGCGGACTCTCAACCACTGCGCCACCAGGGAAGCCCTGTAGCTTGTGTATTCTTGAAGGTAAGAATCGATGTCTGTTTTATCCATCAGTGTGTCCAAGAGTGTTTGATACTTAGTAAGCTTCAAGAAATGTTTGTGAAAAAGCAGTATTAATGATGTGATGGGGAAGCACTGTACTTTTATTTGCCCCATTACTTATTGAAAGCTGCTGTCTATACTGGAGTGCCCACTGCCCACATCCTGCTTGTCTTTCAAAGCTCACTTCAAAATTCTGCATCCTCCACGAGGTAGTGTATCTATTCAGCTAGAAGGGACTTAAATCCCTTCTACGTTCTCATGAAACTTTATCTGGCCTTTCCCATGGTATTTAGCCATGGATGAATTAATGCATGAAAAACAGAATCGAAAAATTTCAATGCTGAACCTACTTGTGATGAAAACGCAAGTGTTTCTCCTCACTGCCTCAGTCTGGAACCTTTTCACTGTGCTGGATCATTTCAACTTTTAATTTTTGTTCTTCTCTAACATAAGTTGGCAGTAGATAGAGACTGAGAGCTGGTTTCTGTTTGTGAGGAGATCGGGTCACCTCTGACTAGAGAGACATTTTATTCTGAATTAGCCCAGGACAGTCCCAGATTATGCACGTTGCTCTGCTGTAATTATTCGCAGTGCTCTCTTTCACTCTCAGAAGTGTCTGTGTTGAACGATAAAGTGTATATTCACCCAACTTATAAGGGTGTAGAAAAGCACAGCTCTTGACAAATTTCAAAGTGCTTCGTGTATGGAAAAAAAGGAGAATAGTAATATAGAATTCTGTAAAACGTAAATAATTTCCCCAGAATCTGCATTTGCACGTGATGGTGGAAACTTGACTGTCCTTATATCCTTTTGCATAAGGGAGGTCCTGTTTATTTTCTTAGGGTCAATTTTGCTTATTACAACCTGTAATGTTACATTTGAATAGGGAATATAGCTCAAATTCAAACATACCAACCAATGGTTGTCTCTTACGGGGTGTTAAAACAATCCTCAAAGGAGGCCACTGGCACTTGAATACAACTGAGAGATGCCCCACAGATGATCCCCCATATACATCTCATCTCCCTAATTGGTCTTATCCTATATAAGGCTTTTGAAGCATTTTTCGAACTGCAGGCAAGTTCCTAAAAGGATATACACGTTTTGTCCAGCAGATGGTGTGTTTGCAGCAAATTGTCATTTTCTCCCTCCTCCCCCCCCCCCCCCCCCCCCCCCAGGAAATTAACCACCAGGTTTCTGCCAGAACCTGCCATATTCAGGGTGATGTATGATGCTGTTAAAATAAAATATAAAGGTTAGAGAAAGATCAGTAATAAGTCCTAAATTGAACATAGATTTCAAGAAACGACCTCTAAGAGACTCTAGAAATTAATAGTCCATAATATGATGAAAAAGCCTAGCTGACATCAAAGGAACCTCTTGCCTTCTTTTTAAAGAATTCTGTTTAATGCATAATTCACTGAGCCCATGAAACATTCTGGGAAGCTTTTGGATGGATATCAGCCTTTTAATTCAAAATTACGCACTCTGGGAAATGGCTGGCACCGAAGGTGGCAAGCCTACTAGGTAATTTACACCAGCGATCGAATTGCAATTACAAAGGAGATTAAAACATGACTTTAAACAGCCTAACTCCACCCTCAGGGCTACTTGCTGTTTGGTAAACATAGCAAGGGAGCCTGTAATTAAAAATTCCAACTCTCTTCAGCTTTGTTAGGGTGACACTATGAAATTCCAAGGGAAAGGGAAGAACATTTCATTTCAAGTAGTCCTTGGAGGGTAGCTTTGTATCTTCAAGAAGGTGTATATCTTCTGATATTATCTACCCCATCCTCTACTAGTTGTTTTTTGAAGTTTATATTACTCTTGTTTCTTTAAGAATAACTTGAAAGCTTTTCAAATCTGGAGACAATATAAAGGGGACGAGTACATTCAGACTGTGACAGTGACGCAGCCATGTAATTTGAGGTGCTAACACCTAGGCATGCATGGGCTTTATAAAAAAATCACTGTCATTTGTGCACATCTTTTGATTATGCTTAGATGGTTTATAGGCTACTTTCCCCTGAGGAGCTTTAAAAAGCCATCTGGTCTGGATTTGGGGGGAAGCCCAAAGTAGAGGGCTAGGCAAAATGATTCAGTGGGGAAGGTAATCCTCGCTTTCTCCTCCCTCCTGGGTACCAATTCCTTTAGATCCCCTCTCCATGTACATTCCTTCAGGATCTTGCCCTCAGCAGCTCACACACAACTAGGGTTCTAGCTGATAAAATGCCATATCTCTTGGGAGGTCTTCAATTGCCAAAGTATTTTCCTCAATAGAGGAATGAAGTTAACATGATGGTATGGCAGGCGGTGCTGCCAGAGTCTTGGCCAGTAGGACATGTCCATCCACATCCTACCTAACATTTGGAACTTCAGTAGGGACCAAGATGTGGCCTACTAAATAACAGCACATCTGTTTATTTGTTCTGCACTTTCAGTGCTTAACTCATGCTTTATTAATGTCTTTGATTTCAACCAAGCCAATGTGCTAAGCTGACCCCAAATGAATGGCCACTTGAATGTTAACAATGCTTGAAAAATGAGGTTGACTAAAAATTCAGTTGGTGTTATCTGAACCCTGAGGTAAATAGCTGGTTAAACGATGAGGATATAAAGGACTCACATTTAGCTCTGTTTCCTTGTAGGAACTTGCCGGACTCTAAGCAGACTTGAGAGATTAAGATATTTTGGATGAATCCCAAGATGTTTCATTTCTAAAGACCCAGGAAGCTGGAAAAGTGTTTTCAGAGACTCTCAGAAACATAATTAATTACTGAGTTAGGCCCTTAGAGACAGGAACTGCTTCAAGCCTGATATGGACCTTTTATCTAGTTAATTAGCTTTATGGGGAGAATTTTGCACATTTAGCCGATGAGTAGAAATTTTTATGACTTGAAACACAATACAATTTATTTTTATGTTGTATTTTTAAATTAGGGGGAAAAATGAAAATAATCTCAGAACTTGGAAATAACTCAAGAAGTTCTGATAATAATGAGGGCCACTGTGATTAGACTTCATTCTGTCAACCAAATTGTTATCTCCAAAGGAAAGTAAAAATTTTAGTGCCCTTCAGATAGACCAAATCATTCAAGATAAGGGGGTTTTAGTGTTACTCAGAAATTTATTTTTTCATTGTATACAGCAAACTGGTTCTCTATAATATGAAAATATATGAATATTATATTCTCTGTAATATAACTAGACTCCCAAAAGCTGTCCATAAATCCTTTGTTCCTAAGTCCAAAGTGACTGAGGGGAGTTTATACCTACAGTCCCATCATTTTTACTAAACATATGAAGTGGTAAAATAGGCATATTATTCTCTTCCCAAATAGACCGATTTTTCTGCACCAGAAATCTGCCAGGATGGGATTATCCTTGATGTTCCCTGCGAATGCCCTGGGGATCTTCTCAGCAGCTATATTCTCCCTCACAACTTGAATGCTCACTTTGATTCTGTTTAGATTCACATGGGCTTTGAAACCAATGAACCACCTGTGACTTGGGACAGAAGTTTCAACAGCAATGCTTTTATGAAGAGTCAGTTTTTAGTACTTGATCGGAACCTTAACATCTTTTTTACAAATCGTCACAAGGTTAATAGGCATCAGAGATAAATTACCAATTCTGTAGCCCCGCACTCCAAAGTTTCCCCTCTTTGGTCGGTTGCTTCTCCTTGTCTCTTGATGCACAACTGCATCAGCACAAGGACGTGGGCTTCCCCACGTTCTGAGTCATGCTGTCTGTGAGAATCAGCAGAACTTGATCAGCGATGCTTGATCTCATATGTGCATTGCAAAATTGGTCACTTTTCTCAACACTTAAAAAAATGATCTCACATCTCTTTTCTCTTACAAATATATCTCCTTACTAGCTGTTAACATTCTTGCTACTTTTAACCTTTCAAAATGGGGTAAACGCTTTTCATAAAAACACTTCAAAGTAACAAAGTACAGTGGTTGTGGACATGATGGCCACATGCAGTTGCTCATGCCCTCATTCGATGGTGATAGAGTGGGTAGAATTTTTATTCCAGATCATAACTTCGCTAATCTGAATAAAAATTAAGAAGTTTAAAATCTGTAAGTAGGGAAGCTCCTATTATATATGTCCTATATTATATATCAGTGGAATATATATTTATTATACAAACTTTCTATTATTGATGGAAATATGTCTCTGGTTTTCTCGCCTAGCACGTGAGTACAATGAACTGAGGAGAAGGAAGAGACAGGAAGCAGGCTATCAGAGGGGTGTCAGGGTTCCTAGAGCTTTCTGAATTCAATCAAGGTGACTCCACTTTTATCTGTCTTCAATATTGTATTTCTTAGTATAATACTGTTTAAGAAACAGGTGAATTTTTTAGAAGAGCTTGAAAACTTTGAGTAATCTCGAAGGTTCCATCCCATTTTGCTAAAAGAATCCGCTCAATGCGAGTTCTCTGGAAGCCTCCCAGCATGTGGGATCAGATGGATGTGAGGTAGCATCAAGAACATCCTTCAGAGTTTTTGCCTATTTTGCCTTTTATTTGCCATGGAGGCATCAGGTAGGTAGAAGAGTATCATCTAAACTGCTGAATCTCTCTCACTAATCTACCTTCAGCAGTCCCTGGAGATGACACTTCCTGGAAAGTGGGGACAATGCAGGAAGGGAAAATCAAATACCTAGGCTAGAGAAACAAAAGATGGTTCATAGAATGATTTAGTTGCTTTTATTTGTTCTTTTAGGACAAGCTAAAAATGTCTTAAAGTTCAAAAGTTGATTCTTTATTTTGGCAATCTGAAAAAAAATTGAAGACATAAAGCTACATGGTTTTTTTTTTCCAGCTTTTCAGTAAATTTACTGTTGCCCCTGACCATGAACGTTTACTCTAATGATGGCTTATAAAGCAATCAGATGGCACCTCATGTGCTATAAACAAAAATTTATGGTTGAAATGAGTTGCTGTCAATTCCTGGTCTGCCTTCTCTACTTCTTACCTGCTGTTTCCCTTATGGTGAAATTCACATGAAAATGGATATTCTGGGCAATTTTATTTTGAACTCCAAACAAACAGGAAAAATGACATACTGGCCAGGGTCGATTAAAGATACTCCCACAGGATGAGAAACAGTATTGACTCGATGAAATTTTGATGAAGTGGGGAAAATGATCCATTGTTTCAGTGGTACTAAAAGATAAAGTAAAACTATTCTGTGGTGATTTTGTGAAAAAAACATGAGAACTTATTCCAATGGGTGTATGTGTGTGTGATGTATGTGTGTGTGTGTGTGTGTGTGAGAGAGAGAGAGAGAGAGAGAGGGAGAGAGGGAGAGAGGGAGAGAAATGAGGGTTTTAATTAAAATTTTCTTTTAAAAAAAGAAGGTTCTTTTCAAGAAAGATTCTTTTATTTGATATATGACACAACTGAGGACCAGAGAGCTTGGATAACTTGCTTCAAGACCTCAGGGCTGGTTAATGTCACAACTTGGGGCAGACCTCACATCTCCTGATTCTCTGTTCAGTGTATTTCATTTATATCACAATACTTGATTATGTGCAGTTAACCTTCAATTAGGGTTACCTTCTAGACAAAGTTATCAAGAAAAAATTGGCTTCGGGAAAGAAGACATTTCCAAACTTACAGAGGGAATATTTTCAGTCAACACATTATGTGAAGTGGTTTCCAATTTGGAGGAACCAAGCAAGATTACCTTGTCATTATCAGTGAAGCAGAACCAGAATATGAAACTCTTGATGACACAAGATACATCAACAATGTTTTTCTTCATGATAAAAGCAGTATTTATCAATTTCTAGCAGAATGTCATTTTTGAAATTTCACTTTATACCAATGTTGCTCTTGAAAGCAAAGTGTGTGCTTGCTAGGTCCCTGAATGTTGATGATGTCCACAGTCATATAATGAGTTTCAGGTTTTTTTTCTTAAGAAACATTGAGCAGAAGTTTCTAGTATCTTGACCTTTTGACAAGGAGTGAGACTGAATAAACCATCACAGGCCATAATCTATGCAGTTTTCCCCAGAATAGAAAATCCAAGGTCATCACAAACCAAAGAGCAAGAGATTCCATCCTTGGGTGAGAAGGCAATGGCTTTAGCTTGGGGATTTTTAAGGTGTCTTACATATTACACTTGTGCAAATATTTACCCAATTTTAAAATGTCTTACTCTTCAAGTTCCTCTTGAGAGGGCTTTCTTGAGCTAATCCTCTTTTCTCAATCCCCAGTTGAAATTTGCATGACCTTCCACTGTGTTTAATAAGCACAGTTCATTTGCAAACGGCATAAAACTCAAATGAGATACCATATGTACAAGTATGTTTTTAAAATGTAAAGTACCAAACAGATGATTTTATTGCCTTAATACTTATAGCCTTTACTGTATCCTGCCTTCACGTTATGTTTCAAGATATATGCTTGCCTCTTGTGGCTGATTAGTGGTTGTTCAAGGGTAGTAATCACATCTTTTTATTTGTCCCCTTTCCAGTGTCTGACATAAGCAAGATGCTTCAGTAATTGTAGTAGAAATGACTTAATACTTTGATCAGTGAAGCCCGTAACATTTTATGATGGTCCTATCATTAATAATAAATATTATGGGGACAGAAGTAGGCCACCTTACTATCACTGTTATGCACAGGAAGTGCAAGAGGCCAGAACAATTTGAGGATTGACTCAAGTCGCACAATTGGAGTGGGGGCCTTGTGCTGTGGGGAAGACAGGTTTGCAGAGAAAAGAATATCCTCTTATCACCCTGACATTCAGGGCTAAGCAAGCATTGCTCTGTGATGTTTTTCTTTTTGTAGATATGATCAACAGTTGTATGGTAGGAAGTGTGGCTGGAGAGAGCACAAATTTCTTTAGAACCACATTGTTATTTGGGTAAGTACTTTTGTCCAGTTTTGAGTCTGGAGTATAAAAATCACAACTTAATATGAAAAGTAAATTCATCTCTGCTTTGTTGGTAGTGTACAATAGAATGGATTCTGGTTCTAGTTGAGTACTTTGAAGATTTTAACAAAAGGTTTACTCATGTGAAATTAAAATGTCTTAGAATCTTCCGAATTTATAGAAGATAGGTATTAGGATACCAACCCTGACAGGCCTCTTTAAATTTCTTTATTAGCTTTTTGGATGGGTAATCATACTTTTAAAATGTGCTCTCTTCTAAATCTTCTCTGTGGCTCCTGTCACCTCTCTCAGAGCCTCCTGATGGCTTCTAATCTAACTCAGAGTAAAAGCCAAAATCCTTAAAAGGTCCTCCAGAATCTGGACCCCACTGCCTCTCTGACCTCAACTCCTCTACCTCTTCTGTGCTAACTCCACCCACAGCCACCCCGGCTTCGGCTTCCTTGCCTTCTTTGAATACTTCAAGCAGACTCTCGCCTCAGGCTTTGTTATTTGCTTCCTGGGAATGCTCTCCCCCGTGTGTCCACATGGCTTGCTCCCTTGCTTCCAGGTCCTACATGAAGTTTCCCCTGACCACCCACCTTATATAAAACAGCAACTACCCCCTCACACGACTGGGATTCCATAGTCCCCTAGCCTTGCTTGATTTTCCTCCATGTGACATGCTGTGTATTTGCTAGCTTATTTATGGAACATCAGCTCTACAAGGGTAGGGCTTTTGTTAGGTTTCATTGCTTGATTCCTAGTTTCATTGCTTGATTCCTAGCGTCTGGAGCTGGGACTGATGTACAGAAGGTCAGCAATTAATATTGAATGACTACATGAAACTGACCTGGTGTTTTGAAGTCCACTTCCTTCAGGAAGTCTTCCCAGTGTGAGTGGAATGTGGATTGCCATCCTCTTTAACTACAACCCCAACTTTTAATCCTCCCAGATGCAGGAACACCTTACTCATATGAAAGGTCAAGGACAAAAATGCCATATATCTGCTAGTTCTGTTTGGCATTTAACACATCTGTAGTGTTTCTAAAATATTAACAGATGAGTCCTGGAGTGGCTATGGGATTTGCTTCAAGTCACAGAGCCATGCAGTGGTACATCCAGAATGAATATGAACTTGGTGGATTTAGAGTCTCTTGCTCGGGTTAGTGCTCATAATCTCTAGAGAATCTCCAACAACGAACATAAACAGGCTGGTTTTGCCTCCAGTCACATTTTTTTTCCGCTTTGTTATATTGCCTTTACCTTGGAAGTTGAGGGGACATACCACTGAATGATGATCAAAGGACATGAATTCTAATCCAGGAGGGGTTCTTTTTCTTTGACCTTGGGTGAGACTTCACCTCTCCCCACCTATAAAATGATAAATAATAACATCTACTCAACCTAGTTCATAGGATCTAGTTATAGTGTGTTTAAAAGTGTTTTAAAAATAATAGTGTTAAATGACATACATCTTCACAACTATTATTAGGATTTTAGGGTTCTGAATTTTTGGCAAAGTCTTCATTTTTAGCTTCTTGACTGAGTGAGCTCTTGTGATGGGCCATCAAACATGAGGGACAAGAAACTAAACTCCTTGCCACACTGTGGCTTGAGACATGGTAAAAAGGGATGAGCCTGTGCACTCCTGGAATTGTATTAATTCTTTCAATCCCTGGTCTAATAGCTTGGATGACTAAATTTAAACTGGAGACCAGCAAAAAGGAGTAGATATCTACTCCTGGGATATCCACCTCTTGTTTTCTTACTTCTGTTTTCAAATGAATTGATCTTACTGCACTTCTAAAAGTGTCCGTCAGAATCCTAAATATTGCTGCAGCATTTTAAATAAAATTATGATATAATGTTCTAAAGAAAAATAAAACAAAGTAGACTTTCCATTACATTATTTTTTTACACTGTTTAGCTACTGGATTAATTCAGCAGTAAAAGACCCTTGCAAGAAAAAGGACAGAAAAAGAACTTAATAAATTTCTGCACTGAAAAGGGAGGAATTAAATGGAGGAGGGATTATCCATAGGATATACTTAGAGGAGAATTTAGGTAGGCAAAACCAGTGAAGGAACTCATCTCTGGAAGTCGGCACTCTTGCTTTCCTTTTAGAAACATTTTATATATGTGTGTGTATACATGTGTGTGTATATATATATATGGCTTTTTTGTTTTGTTTTATTTAAAATATTTCTGGAGTTGACACAGAGTTCTTAATGAATAAAAATGAAGAGGATATAAACAACCTCATTATCCAAAAGCTTGTTTATTGATGATTGAGACATGATAAATTTTCTTTGTTTTCTATTTTTATTAAAATTGAGATAATCAAAGATTAAGGTTTTATTAGACTATAATATTTTAGGGACAGAGAAGATTTTTTAAGTACCCCAAGAAGCTGGTATAGTGCTACCATGTGATCATCAGTGATCGGATAACCTATAAACAAATTTTGTGACAGAAAAATTCTTAAAAATAAAAAGTTGTAATTTCTGAAAGTACCAAAGGTATATTAAGACTTTTTAGAAAGAAAACCTGACTTGTGATGTGTGCTACAAAACAACCACCACTACCCAACAATAAGAACACAACAGGAAAAACATGCAAATACATGAAACAAATCAACCCACAAAATTATTATGGTCTGGGATGGAAATTCTGGAAGGGTTTCAGACCCAGTATTTTCCCACTTTCTTTTATCAATTTACTTTTAATTAAGTATTAAGGTTTATAATTAGAATGAGACAATGGGGTGACAGGAAAGAAAAATGCAGTCTTAAAGAGCATTTAAGGCACAGTGACCTATAGGCTGATTACTCTTTTTTGGCAATTTACGATTGATTCTCAGAAATAACGGTGTGATTTCATGAATATTGATCTAGTGCAATCTGATGCTCTCAGAGGAAGGAGTGAAGTATATAATCGGAGGCTTCAGCTAAGAGTCATTCTTTATTGATGACACCATTATGGCAATTAATGAAAGAGTTAACAAATTCATTTTGGGATAATGAACATTTTGGAGCAATTTTTTATTATAACTGCAGCTGCACACAGTAAGCTGAGCCAAGTGACAATGGGGCTGCCTCCTTTTTCTCGGTACAAACTTACTTTTTTCTCCTTTGTAAGCAATAGTGGAAAATTGTGTGCGATTAGGAAACAGTCTTAGGTTGGCTTTGGACGCTACTTAGCTTTGCAAATTTGAGAAAGTGATTTAATTCCTTTGGGTCTCATTTAAATCTTTAAACTTGGGGAAATAATATCTACTTAGCTGACAGGATTTCGGTGAGAATTAATGAATGAAATATAAAATGGCTATTGTCAGGCAGGTAGCAATCAATAATTTCTGGTTTCTTTTTCTTTTCATCCCTTCTTCAGATTAACACTTTACTGGTTTTAGCTGAAGTTCAGGGTTAAGATAATAGGATGGTGATCACAAACAATGTGATTTGGGAACATTGTATGCATTTTTATAGAAAGAGATCGAAAAGGCACATTTCAGATTTAATCTAAAAAATCAGATCAATACTTGACTATTTAATTTTAGTTTCCAAAAGAGGTCTGAATTTAATGCAAGTTAAACAGAAATGACACATTTAAAAAGTTATTGATATGCTGGTGTGGAACGATTGCTTCACCTGGAAAATCTTCTTGTCCCTTCTCCACTTCCAATGAAATCTTAGTCATATCCAGTGTTATGTCTTTTAGGAAGCCTTTTCTAAACTCCTCTCACTGTTGATTTCTCCTTTGTACCTACACACTATTCTACTTGTTCCTCTCTTAAAATGCCAAAGATAATATGCTGTATGGTGTAAGTTATATCCTCTTACTGCCTTTACTAGTCATGAAGCTACTTGAGTGCAGAAAGGACTTAAGTTACTCATTTTTTGCATCCTTTGCTGTACCTGACACTAATTCACCCTGAAAACCAAAGGTTCTCTGAAAAGTTTCAAAATTATACTATTTTTTAATACAGCAATTATGTTTGTCAAAGAGCACAAACTTCCAGTTATAAGATGAATAAGTTTGGGGGTAATCTAATGTATCCATACAGCATGGTGATTATAGCCAATAATACTGTATTGTATACTTGAAAGTTGCAAGGAGAATAGTTCTTAAATGTTGTCACCACAAAAAAAATAATGGTAATTCTGTGATGGGTTGGAGGCTATGATGGAGCTAAGGCTATGATGGTAGTCACTTTGTAATATATATGTATGTCAAATCAACATGTTGCACACTTTACACTTACAAAATGTTGTATGTCAATTATATCACAATTATTATATCACAATAAGCTGAAAATGATTTTTTAAATAATAAAGAAAAATATTAATGGCCAGTCTTAGAACATCTAATCATACTTGGGTCAGTGGCTTAGTTTGTGGCTGAACATAAATTTGTATTTGAGATGTTATTTTGCAAATTTAATATAGGGTGAACTCTGTGCTAGTAAAATTGTTTATAGTTTTTGGATGGAATTAAATATTTGAATATTCTGAAATGTTATTTAGTACTATAACTTCTGGGGACTCTGCCACCTTACCAAATTCTAATTTATCTTAGACAGTGAAAAGAATCCTTTAGCTATCATAGTTTTGGAATGAAACACACCTAAGTGGACTGTCTTTGTTACCTCAGGTACAATGCTAGGTGTTTGGGGAAAAAATGTGAAGGATGAAGGATGAAGGATGACTCTTGCCTGGTGATGTCACATATAGTGACTAAAGATACTGTGGACATTTGTTAAATGTTTAAAGTAAGAGGGAGGTCACCATCCTACACTGTTGGTGGGAATGTAGATTGGTACAGCCACTATGGAGAACAGTATGGAGGTTCCTTAAAAAACTAAAAATACAGCTACCATATGACCCAGCAATCCCACTACTGGGCATATATATGGAGAAAAACATGGTCCAAAAGGATACAGCACCCCAATGTTCATTGCAGTGCTGTTTACAATAGCCAAGACAAGGAAGCAACCTAAATGTCCATCGACAGAGGAAGAGAGAAAGATGTGGTACATATATACAATGGAATATTACTCAGCCATTAAACAGAATGAAATAATGCCATTTGCAGCAACATGGATGGACCTACAGATTGTCATACTAAGTGAAGTAAGTCAGACAGAGAAAGAGAAATATCGTATGATATCGCTTATATGCGGAATCTGAAACGAAATAATACAAATGAACTTATTTACAAAACAGAAACAGACTCACAGACTTAGAGAATGAACTTATGGTTACCAGGGGGGAAGGGTGAGGGGAAGGGATGGTTAGGGAGTTTGGGATTGACATGTACACACCGCTGTATTTAAAATGGATAACCAACAAGGACCTACTGTATAGCACAGGGAGCTCTGCTCAATATTATGTAACAACCGATGTGGGAAAAGAATTTGAAAAAGAATAGATACGTGTATATGTGTAACTGAATCACTATGCTGTGCACCTGAAACTAACACAACATTGTTAATTAACTATACTCCAATATAAAATAAAGAGTTAAAAGAAAATAAAGAGGGAGGTCAGAAGAGTGACCTGTCCTTGAGTTGCTTAGCCATCTCCTCAGTGCCTACCTCAGCATATAACATCAGTTTCCTTAACCTTTGGAACCTCTGCTCCCTGCTCAGGCATTATGAGACTTTTGCTAGGTTCCTAGGACGGTTCACTAAACCCAACTCCGGGAGACTTCCCAGTTGCTCCATTAGATGACAGTCTTATCTTTTAAAATTCCTTAGAGAACAGCCTTCTATTTCAGTATATGATTGCCACCCTAGTCAGGAATTTTTTTCTGAACCCACTGAAAATACTTCCTTTCTCTATGTTGGCGTTCCAGTGTTGTGTTGAGGATGAATATTAGCAGAAATATATATGAAAGTGGAAAAACATGTATTTTCAACTCAAGTGTGATCATATTTCCAGTGATTAGAAGCACTTAGAAGGCTAGGTTATTGTGGGATAATACTGTGTGTCCCAAAGGTCACGAATGTAGGCTAAACTTGTTTTTGAAGACGGTTAGTTATATTTAAAAAAAAAAATGCTCTGAATATTTTCTTCAGCCTCCAGACACCTTTACTGGTGATGTCCTGGTAAATATACTACAGTGTCCCAAAGTCTGGACACATAGAGGAAACAGCATATTCATTGTACTTTTTTTTTCCAATTAGCAAGGTGGTAGAATCCGTTTCTTTCATACTTTATTGGGGATGGTTATGTTTTTCTTCTTCACAGACAGGATGGCTTTTCAAATGGATCAAGAAAAATTAAGGATTATGAAATAATAATCATAGTAATAACAGTAACAACCATATGATTGTAATAACAAGCAGCAGTAGCAGAAAGCTCAGGCCAAAGTGGAAAATTAGGCTTTCCAGAGGCTCCTGTTCTCCATTGTGTGACCTTACAATGAGAATCATTTCTCAAGCCTCTAGGCTACCAAAGCACAGATGCACGATGCATAAACAAATAAGTAATCACATGAGTGGTGTCCTTTGGGGGTTTAGATCTTATTCTGGTGACCCCAGGAAGCTGACCAGAGAGAAAGGGGCAAAAAAAAAAGTACAGGATATTTATCTTTACGTTTTTGAAAATGCTTTTGATCAGCAGAGCTGGAACAAGTTTCTGTGCTTTTGTGGGAACTACAAATGTTCCAGGGGAGGAAGCGAGATCAAGAGCAGTTTGCTCTTTCAGGAACTTCAAAGCCCATTCATCTAAAGATGTGGCCATTACCATTTTGGCTTTCTCGCTGTGCCTTGGATGGCCCTGGACTTTTCAAGAGGAGAGCCTTGCTGGGTTGGGGCCAGCTCACACATATTCCTTAGAGTGCAGTGTCCCAGAAAATCTGCCCTTCTCAGCCTGTGCTCTGTGATTACCCCTCCAACCAGGAGTGAACTTTCTACCGACGGGAATGAGTCAGACGCAGAGGTGAATGGGGCAGCAAGGCTGGACTACTCATTTTCTGCCTCTGCCCCTCTTTCAGGTATGGACAATTGTAAACATAAGAACAAAACTAGACCATCTCCGTGAGGCTCTGGGCCTCTGATCTCAGTAGTCTGTCTCTTTGCTGGTACGAGGAGATAAGTGTGCCAAGAAAGAAAGAAAGGAAGGAAAGAAAGAAAGAAAGAAAGGAAAGAAAGGAAAGAAAGAAAGAAAGAAAGAAAGAAAGAAAGAAAGAAAGAAAGAAAGAAAGAAAGAAA